>NC_057888.1:21857620-22167854 GCF_019740435.1 Gambusia affinis | reverse complement strand
TAAGCTTTTATTACTTTCAGAAATTTCAGCACCACAATCAGTGGACAGTTTGTGAAATTTCAGCACCACAATCAAATTTCAGCATAATTTGCTTAATATAACTTGGAAATTCTGAGAAACAGTAAATCTGGTTGTTTGAAGCTGGAAGCAGTTCAAAATTTTGAGTTTTAAGCTTTTTTACTGCTAGTGACCAAAAACGCTTTATCTCAGCGAGAGAAGCCAAAAATGGACAGTTTGTGAAATTTCAGCACCACAATCAAATTTCACCATACTTTGCTTAATATAACTTGGAAATGCTGAGAAACAGTAAATCTGGTTGTTTGAAGCTGGAAGCAGTTCAAAATTTTGAGTTTTAAGCTTTTTTACTGTTAGTGGCCAAAAACGCTTCATCTCAGCGAGAGAAGCCAAAAATGGACAGTTTGTGAAATTTCAGCACCACAATCAAATTTCAGCATAATTTGCTTAATATAACTTGGAAACGCTGAGAAACAGTAAATCTGGTTGTTTGAAGCTGGAAGCAGTTCAAAATTTTGAGTTTTAAGCTTTTTTACTGTTAGTGGCCAAAAACGCTTTATCTCAGCGAGAGAAGCCAAAAATGGACAGTTTGTGAAATTTCAGCACCACAATCAAATTTAAGCATAAATTGCTTAATATAACTTGGAAATGCTGAGAAACAGTAAATCTGGTTGTTTGAAGCTGGAACCAATTCAAAATTTTGAGTTTTAAGCTTTTTTTTAATTTCAGAAATTTCAGCACCACAATCAATGGACAGTTTGTGAAATTTCAGCACCACAATCAAATTTCAGCATAATTTGCTTAATATAACTTGGAAATGCTGAGAAACAGTAAATCTGGTTGTTTGAAGCTGGAAGCAGTTCAAAATTTTGAGTTTTAAGCTTTTTTACTGTTAGTGGCCAAAAACGCTTTATCTCAGCGAGAGAAGCCAAAAATGGACAGTTTGTGAAATTTCAGCACCACAATCAAATTTCAGCATAATTTGCTTAATATAACTTGGAAATGCTGAGAAACAGTAAATCTGGTTGTTTGAAGCTGGAAGCAGTTCAAAATTTTGAGTTTTAAGCTTTTTTACTGTTAGTGGCCAAAAACGCTTTATCTCAGCTAGAGAAGCCAAAAATGGACAGTTTGTGAAATTTCAGCACCACAATCAAATTTCAGCATACTTTGCTTAATATAACTTGGAAATGCTGAGAAACAGTAAATCTGGTTGTTTGAAGCTGGAAGCAGTTCAAAATTTTGAGTTTTAAGCTTTTTTACTGTTAGTGGCAAAAAACGCTTTATCTCAGCGAGAGAAGCCAAAAATGGACAGTTTGTGAAATTTCAGCACCACAATCAAATTTCAGCATAATTTGCTTAATATAACTTGGAAATGCTGAGAAACAGTAAATCTGGTTGTTTGAAGCTGGAAGCAGTTCAAAATTTTGAGTTTTAAGCTTTTTTACTGTTAGTGGCCAAAACGCTTTATCTCAGCGAGAGAAGCCAAAAATGGACAGTTTGTGAAATTTCAGCACCACAATCAAATTTAAGCATAATTTGCTTAATATAACTTGGAAATGCTGAGAAACAGTAAATCTGGTTGTTTGAAGCTGGAACCAATTCAAAATTTTGAGTTTTAAGCTTTTTTTTAATTTCAGAAATTTCAGCACCACAATCAATGGACAGTTTGTGAAATTTCAGCACCACAATCAAATTTCAGCATAATTTGCTTAATATAACTTGGAAATGCTGAGAAACAGTAAATCTGGTTGATTGAAGCTGGACGCAGTTCAAAATTTTGAGTTTTAAGCTTTTTACTGTTAGTGGCCAAAACGCTTTAACTCAGCCAGAGAAGCCAAAAATGGACAGTTTGTGAAATTTCAGCACCACAATCAAATTTCAGCATAATTTGCTTAATATAACTTGGAAATGCTGAGAAACAGTAAATCTGGTTGTTTGAAGCTGGAACCAATTCAAAATTTTGAGTTTTAAGCTTTTTATTACTTTCAGAAATTTCAGCACCACAATCAGTGGACAGTTTGTGAAATTTCAGCACCACAATCAAATTTCAGCATAATTTGCTTAATATAACTTGGAAATGCTGAGAAACAGTAAATCTGGTTGTTTGAAGCTGGAAGCAGTTCAAAATTTTGAGTTTTAAGCTTTTTTACTGCTAGTGACCAAAAACGCTTTATCTCAGCAAGAGAAGCCAAAAATGGACAGTTTGTGAAATTTCAGCACCACAATCAAATTTCACCATACTTTGCTTAATATAACTTGGAAATGCTGAGAAACAGTAAATCTGGTTGTTTGAAGCTGGAAGCAGTTCAAAATTTTGAGTTTTAAGCTTTTTTACTGTTAGTGGCCAAAAACGCTTTATCTCAGCGAGAAGCCAAAAATGGACAGTTTGTGAAATTTCAGCACCACAATCAAATTTCAGCATAATTTGCTTAATATAACTTGGAAACGCTGAGAAACAGTAAATCTGGTTGTTTGAAGCTGGAAGCAGTTCAAAATTTTGAGTTTTAAGCTTTTTACTGTTAGTGGCCAAAACGCTTTATCTCAGCTAGAGAAGCCAAAAATGGACAGTTTGTGAAATTTCAGCACCACAATCAAATTTAAGCATAAATTGCTTAATATAACTTGGAAATGCTGAGAAACAGTAAATCTGGTTGTTTGAAGCTGGAACCAATTCAAAATTTTGAGTTTTAAGCTTTTTTTTAATTTCAGAAATTTCAGCACCACAATCAATGGACAGTTTGTGAAATTTCAGCACCACAATCAAATTTCAGCATAATTTGCTTAATATAACTTGGAAATGCTGAGAAACAGTAAATCTGGTTGTTTGAAGCTGGAAGCAGTTCAAAATTTTGAGTTTTAAGCTTTTTAACTGTTAGTGGCCAAAACGCTTTATCTCAGCGAGAGAAGCCAAAATGGACAGTTTGTGAAATTTCAGCACCACAATCAAATTTCAGCATAATTTGCTTAATATAACTTGGAAATGCTGAGAAACAGTAAATCTGGTTGTTTGAAGCTGGAAGCAGTTCAAAATTTTGAGTTTTAAGCTTTTTACTGTTAGTGGCCAAAAACGCTTTATCTCAGCGAGAGAAGCCAAAAATGGACAGTTTGTGAAATTTCAGCACCACAAACAAATTTCAGCATACTTTGCTTAATATAACTTGGAAATGCGGAGAAACAGTAAATCTGGTTGTTTGAAGCTGGAAGCAGTTCAAAATTTTGAGTTTTAAGCTTTTTACTGTTAGTGGCCAAAAACGCTTTATCTCAGCGAGAGAAGCCAAAAATGGACAGTTTGTGAAATTTCAGCACCACAATCAAATTTCAGCATAATTTGCTTAATATAACTTGGAAATGCTGAGAAACAGTAAATCTGGTTGTTTGAAGCTGGAAGCAGTTCAAAATTTTGAGTTTTAAGCTTTTTACTGTTAGTGGCCAAAATCGCTTTATCTCAGCGAGAGAAGCCAAAAATGGACAGTTTGTGAAATTTCAGCACCACAATCAAATTTCAGCATAGTTTGCTTAATATAACTTGGAAATGCTGAGAAACAGTAAATCTGGTTGTTTGAAGCTGGAACCAATTCAAAATTTTGAGTTTTAAGCTTTTTATTAATTTCAGAAATTTCAGCACCACAATCAATGGACAGTTTGTGAAATTTCAGCACCACAATCAAATTTCAGCATAATTTGCTTAATATAACTTGGAAATGCTGAGAAACAGTAAATCTGGTTGTTTGAAGCTGGAAGCAGTTCAAAATTTTGAGTTTTAAGCTAATTTACTGCTAGTGACCAAGAACGCTTGATCTCAGCGAGAGAAGCCACAAATGGACAGTTTGTGAAATTTCAGCACCACAATCAAATTTCAGCATAATTTGCTTAATATAACTTGGAAATGCTGAGAAACAGTAAATCTGGTTGTTTGAAGCTGGAAGCAGTTCAAATTTTTGAGTTTTAAGCTTTTTTACTGTTAGTGGCCAAAAACGCTTTATCTCAGCGAGAGAAGCCAAAAATGGACAGTTTGTGAAATTTCAGCACCACAATCAAATTTCAGCATAATTTGCTTAATATAACTTGGAAATGCTGAGAAACAGTAAATCTGGTTGATTGAAGCTGGACGTAGTTCAAAATTTTGAGTTTTAAGCTTTTTTACTGTTAGTGGCCAAAAACGCTTTATCTCAGCGAGAGAAGCCAAAAATGGACAGTTTGTGAAATTTCAGCACCACAATCAAATTTCAGCATAATTTGCTTAATATAACTTGGAAATGCTGAGAAACAGTAAATCTGGTTGTTTGAAGCTGGAACCAATTCAAAATTTTGAGTTTTAAGCTTTTTATTACTTTCAGAAATTTCAGCACCACAATCAATGGACAGTTTGTGAAATTTCAGCACCACAATCAAATTTCAGCATAATTTGCTTAATATAACTTGGAAATGCTGAGAAACAGTAAATCTGGTTGTTTGAAGCTGGAAGCAGTTCAAAATTTTGAGTTTTAAGCTTTTTTACTGCTAGTGACCAACAACGCTTTATCTCAGCGAGAGAAGCCAAAAATGGACAGTTTGTGAAATTTCAGCACCACAATCAAATTTCAGCATACTTTGCTTAATATAACTTGGAAATGCTGAGAAACAGTAAATCTGGTTGTTTGAAGCTGGAAGCAGTTCAAAATTTTGAGTTTTAAGCTTTTTAATGTGATTGGGCCAAAACTCTATATCTCAGCGAGAGAAGCCAAAAATGGACAGTTTGTGAAATTTCAGCACCACAATCAAATTTCAGCATAATTTGCTTAATATAACTTGGAAACGCTGAGAAACAGTAAATCTGGTTGTTTGAAGCTGGAAGCAGTTCAAAATTTTGAGTTTTAAGCTTTTTTACTGTTAGTGGCCAAAAACGCTTTATCTCAGAGAAGCCAAAAATGGACAGTTTGTGAAATTTCAGCACCACAATCAAATTTAAGCATAAATTGCTTAATATAACTTGGAAATGCTGAGAAACAGTAAATCTGGTTGTTTGAAGCTGGAACCAATTCAAAATTTTGAGTTTTAAGCTTTTTTTTAATTTCAGAAATTTCAGCACCACAATCAATGGACAGTTTGTGAAATTTCAGCACCACAATCAAATTTCAGCATAATTTGCTTAATATAACTTGGAAATGCTGAGAAACAGTAAATCTGGTTGTTTGAAGCTGGAAGCAGTTCAAAATTTTGAGTTTTAAGCTTTTTTTACTGTTAGTGGCCAAAAACGCTTTATCTCAGCGAGAGAAGCCAAAAATGGACAGTTTGTGAAATTTCAGCACCACAATCAAATTTCAGCATAATTTGCTTAATATAACTTGGAAATGCTGAGAAACAGTAAATCTGGTTGTTTGAAGCTGGAAGCAGTTCAAAATTTTGAGTTTTAAGCTTTTTTACTGTTAGTGGCCAAAATCGCTTTATCTCAGCGAGAGAAGCCAAAATTGGACAGTTTGTGAAATTTCAGCACCACAAACAAATTTCAGCATACTTTGCTTAATATAACTTGGAAATGCGGAGAAACAGTAAATCTGGTTGTTTGAAGCTGGAAGCAGTTCAAAATTTTGAGTTTTAAGCTTTTTTACTGTTAGTGGCCAAAAAACGCTTTATCTCAGCGAGAGAAGCCAAAAATGGACAGTTTGTGAAATTTCAGCACCACAATCAAATTTCAGCATAATTTGCTTAATATAACTTGGAAATGCTGAGAAACAGTAAATCTGGTTGTTTGAAGCTGGAAGCAGTTCAAAATTTTGAGTTTTAAGCTTTTTTACTGTTAGTGGCCAAAAACGCTTTATCTCAGCGAGAAGCCAAAAATGGACAGTTTGTGAAATTTCAGCACCACAATCAAATTTCAGCATACTTTGCTTAATATAACTTGGAAATGCTGAGAAACAGTAAATCTGGTTGTTTGAAGCTGGAAGCAGTTCAAAATTTTGAGTTTTAAGCTCTTTTACTGTTAGTGGCCAAAAACGCATTTATCTCAGCGAGAGAAGCCAAAATGGACAGTTTGTGAAATTTCAGCACCACAATCAAATTTCAGCATAATTTGCTTAATATAACTTGGAAATGCTGAGAAACAGTAAATCTGGTTGTTTGAAGCTGGAACCAATTCAAAATTTTGAGTTTTAAGCTTTTTTACTGTTAGTGGCCAAAAACGCTTTATCTCAGCTAGAGACGCCACAAATGGACAGTTTGTGAAATTTCAGCACCACAATCAAATTTCAGCATAATTTGCTTAATATAACTTGGAAATGCTGAGAAACAGTAAATCTGGTTGTTTGAAGCTGGAAGCAGTTCAAAATTTTGAGTTTTAAGCTTTTTTACTGCTAGTGACCAAAAACGCTTTATCTCAGCGAGAGAAGCCAAAAATGGACAGTTTGTGAAATTTCAGCACCACAATCAAATTTCAGCATAATTTGCTTAATATAACTTGGAAATGCTGAGAAACAGTAAATCTGGTTGTTTGAAGCTGGAAGCAGTTCAAATTTTGAGTTTTAAGCTTTTTTACTGTTAGTGGCCAAAAACGCTTTTATCTCAGCGAGAGAAGCCAAAAATGGACAGTTTGTGAAATTTCAGCACCACAATCAAATTTCAGCATAATTTGCTTAATATAACTTGGAAATGCTGAGAAACAGTAAATCTGGTTGTTTGAAGCTGGAACCAATTCAAAATTTTGAGTTTTAAGCTATTTATTACTTTCAGAAATTTCAGCACCACAATCAATGGACAGTTTGTGAAATTTCAGCACCACAATCAAATTTCAGCATAATTTGCTTAATATAACTTGGAAATGCTGAGAAACAGTAAATCTGGTTGTTTGAAGCTGGAAGCAGTTCAAAATTTTGAGTTTTAAGCTTTTTACTGCTAGTGACCAAAACGCTTTATCTCAGCGAGAGAAGCCAAAATGGACAGTTTGTGAAATTTCAGCACCACAATCAAATTTCACCATACTTTGCTTAATATAACTTGGAAATGCTGAGAAACAGTAAATCTGGTTGTTTGAAGCTGGAAGCAGTTCAAAATTTTGAGTTTTAAGCTTTTTTACTGTTAGTGGCCAAAAACGCTTCATCTCAGCGAGAGAAGCCAAAAATGGACAGTTTGTGAAATTTCAGCACCACAATCAAATTTCAGCATAATTTGCTTAATATAACTTGGAAACGCTGAGAAACAGTAAATCTGGTTGTTTGAAGCTGGAAGCAGTTCAAAATTTTGAGTTTTAAGCTTTTTACTGTTAGTGGCCAAAACGATTTATCTCAGCGAGCGAAGCCAACATTGGACAGTTTGTGAAATTTCAGCACCACAATCAAATTTAAGCATAAATTGCTTAATATAACTTGGAAATGCTGAGAAACAGTAAATCTGGTTGTTTGAAGCTGGAACCAATTCAAAATTTTGAGTTTTAAGCTTTTTTTTAATTTCAGAAATTTCAGCACCACAATCAATGGACAGTTTGTGAAATTTCAGCACCACAATCAAATTTCAGCATAATTTGCTTAATATAACTTGGAAATGCTGAGAAACAGTAAATCTGGTTGTTTGAAGCTGGAAGCAGTTCAAAATTTTGAGTTTTAAGCTTTTTTACTGTTAGTGGCCAAAAACGCTTTATCTCAGCGAGAGAAGCCAAAATGGACAGTTTGTGAAATTTCAGCACCACAATCAAATTTCAGCATAATTTGCTTAATATAACTTGGAAATGCTGAGAAACAGTAAATCTGGTTGTTTGAAGCTGGAAGCAGTTCAAAATTTTGAGTTTTAAGCTTTTTACTGTTAGTGGCCAAAACGCTTTATCTCAGCGAGAAGCCAAATATGGACAGTTTGTGAAATTTCAGCACCACAATCAAATTTCAGCATACTTTGCTTAATATAACTTGGAAATGCTGAGAAACAGTAAATCTGGTTGTTTGAAGCTGGAAGCAGTTCAAAATTTTGAGTTTTAAGCTTTTTACTGTTAGTGGCCAAAAACGCTTTATCTCAGCGAGAGAAGCCAAAAATGGACAGTTTGTGAAATTTCAGCACCACAATCAAATTTCAGCATAATTTGCTTAATATAACTTGGAAATGCTGAGAAACAGTAAATCTGGTTGTTTGAAGCTGGAAGCAGTTCAAAATTTTGAGTTTTAAGCTTTTTTACTGTTACTGGCCAAAACCGCTTTATCTCAGCGAGAGAAGCCAAAATGGACAGTTTGTGAAATTTCAGCACCACAATCAAATTTAAGCATAATTTGCTTAATATAACTTGGAAATGCTGAGAAACAGTAAATCTGGTTGTTTGAAGCTGGAACCAATTCAAAATTTTGAGTTTTAAGCTTTTTTTTAATTTCAGAAATTTCAGCACCACAATCAATGGACAGTTTGTGAAATTTCAGCACCACAATCAAATTTCAGCATAATTTGCTTAATATAACTTGGAAATGCTGAGAAACAGTAAATCTGGTTGATTGAAGCTGGAAGCAGTTCAAAATTTTGAGTTTTAAGCTTTTTTACTGTTAGTGGCCAAAAACGCTTTATCTCAGCGAGATTAGCCAAAACTGGACAGTTTGTGAAATTTCAGCACCACAATCAAATTTCAGCATAATTTGCTTAATATAACTTGGAAATGCTGAGAAACAGTAAATCTGGTTGTTTGAAGCTGGAAGCAGTTCAAAATTTTGAGTTTTAAGCTTTTTTACTGTTAGTGGCCAAAATCGCTTTATCTCAGCGAGAGAAGCCAAAAATGGACAGTTTGTGAAATTTCAGCACCACAATCAAATTTCAGCATAATTTGCTTAATATAACTTGGAAACGCTGAGAAACAGTAAATCTGGTTGTTTGAAGCTGGAAGCAGTTCAAAATTTTGAGTTTTAAGCTTTTTTACTGTTAGTGGCCAAAAACGCTTTATCTCAGCGAGAGAAGCCAAAAATGGACAGTTTGTGAAATTTCAGCACCACAATCAAATTTCAGCATAAATTGCTTAATATAACTTGGAAATGCTGAGAAACAGTAAATCTGGTTGTTTGAAGCTGGAACCAATTCAAAATTTTGAGTTTTAAGCTTTTTTTTAATTTCAGAAATTTCAGCACCACAATCAATGGACAGTTTGTGAAATTTCAGCACCACAATCAAATTTCAGCATAATTTGCTTAATATAACTTGGAAATGCTGAGAAACAGTAAATCTGGTTGTTTGAAGCTGGAAGCAGTTCAAAATTTTGAGTTTTAAGCTTTTTTAGATGGATAGGGCAAAAACGCTTTATCTCAGCGAGAGAAGCCAAAAATGGACAGTTTGTGAAATTTCAGCACCACAATCAAATTTCAGCATAATTTGCTTAATATAACTTGGAAATGCTGAGAAACAGTAAATCTGGTTGTTTGAAGCTGGAAGCAGTTCAAAATTTTGAGTTTTAAGCTTTTTTACTGTTAGTGGCCAAAAACGCTTTATCTCAGAGAGAAGCCAAAAATGGACAGTTTGTGAAATTTCAGCACCACAAACAAATTTCAGCATACTTTGCTTAATATAACTTGGAAATGCGGAGAAACAGTAAATCTGGTTGTTTGAAGCTGGAAGCAGTTCAAAATTTTGAGTTTTAAGCTTTTTTACTGTTAGTGGCCAAATACTCTTTATATCAGCGAGAAGCCAACAATGGACAGTTTGTGAAATTTCAGCACCACAATCAAATTTCAGCATAATTTGCTTAATATAACTTGGAAATGCTGAGAAACAGTAAATCTGGTTGTTTGAAGCTGGAAGCAGTTCAAAATTTTGAGTTTTAAGCTTTTTACTGTTAGTGGCCAAAATCGCTTTATCTCAGCGAGAGAAGCCAACCATGGACAGTTTGTGAAATTTCAGCACCACAATCAAATTTCAGCATACTTTGCTTAATATAACTTGGAAATGCTGAGAAACAGTAAATCTGGTTGTTTGAAGCTGGAAGCAGTTCAAAATTTTGAGTTTTAAGCTTTTTTACTGTTAGTGGCCAAAAACGCTTTATCTAGTTTGTGAAATTTCAGCACCACAATCAAATTTCAGCATAATTTGCTTAATATAACTTGGAAATGCTGAGAAACAGTAAATCTGGTTGTTTGAAGCTGGAACCAATTCAAAATTTTGAGTTTTAAGCTTTTTTACTGTTAGTGGCCAAAAACGCTTTATCTCAGCGAGAGAAGCCAAAAATGGACAGTTTGTGAAATTTCAGCACCACAATCAAATTTCAGCATAATTTGCTTAATATAACTTGGAAATGCTGAGAAACAGTAAATCTGGTTGTTTGAAGCTGGAAGCAGTTCAAAATTTTGAGTTTTAAGCTTTTTTACTGCTAGTGACCAAAAACGCTTTATCTCAGCGAGAGAAGCCAAAAATGGACAGTTTGTGAAATTTCAGCACCACAATCAAATTTCAGCATAATTTGCTTAATATAACTTGGAAATGCTGAGAAACAGTAAATCTGGTTGTTTGAAGCTGGAAGCAGTTCAAATTTTTGAGTTTTAAGCTTTTTTACTGTTAGTGGCCAAAAACGCTTTATCTCAGCGAGAAGCCAAAATGGACAGTTTGTGAAATTTCAGCACCACAATCAAATTTCAGCATAATTTGCTTAATATAACTTGGAAATGCTGAGAAACAGTAAATCTGGTTGTTTGAAGCTGGAACCAATTCAAAATTTTGAGTTTTAAGCTTTTTATTAATTTCAGAAATTTCAGCACCACAATCAGTGGACAGTTTGTGAAATTTCAGCACCACAATCAAATTTCAGCATAATTTGCTTAATATAACTTGGAAATGCTGAGAAACAGTAAATCTGGTTGTTTGAAGCTGGAAGCAGTTCAAAATTTTGAGTTTTAAGCTTTTTTACTGCTAGTGACCAAAAACGCTTTATCTCAGCGAAGAAGCCAAAATGGACAGTTTGTGAAATTTCAGCACCACAATCAAATTTCAGCATAATTTGCTTAATATAACTTGGAAATGCTGAGAAACAGTAAATCTGGTTGTTTGAAGCTGGAAGCAGTTCAAAATTTTGAGTTTTAAGCTTTGTTACTGTTAGTGGCCAAAACGCTTTATCTCAGCGAGAGAAGCCAAAGTGGACAGTTTGTGAAATTTCAGCACCACAATCAAATTTCAGCATAATTTGCTTAATATAACTTGGAAATGCTGAGAAACAGTAAATCTGGTTGTTTGAAGCTGGAAGCAGTTCAAAATTTTGAGTTTTAAGCTTTTTTACTGTTAGTGGCCAAAAACGCTTTATCTCAGCGAGAGAAGCCAAAAATGGACAGTTTGTGAAATTTCAGCACCACAATCAAATTTCAGCATACTTTGCTTAATATAACTTGGAAATGCTGAGAAACAGTAAATCTGGTTGTTTGAAGCTGGAAGCAGTTCAAAATTTTGAGTTTTAAGCTTTTTTACTGTTAGTGGCCAAAACGCTTTATCTCAGCGAGAGAAGCCAAAAATGGACAGTTTGTGAAATTTCAGCACCACAATCAAATTTCAGCATAATTTGCTTAATATAACTTGGAAATGCTGAGAAACAGTAAATCTGGTTGTTTGAAGCTGGAAGCAGTTCAAAATTTTGAGTTTTAAGCTTTTTACTGTTAGTGGCCAAAAACGCTTTATCTCAGCGAGAAGCCAAAAATGGACAGTTTGTGAAATTTCAGCACCACAATCAAATTTAAGCATAATTTGCTTAATATAACTTGGAAATGCTGAGAAACAGTAAATCTGGTTGTTTGAAGCTGGAACCAATTCAAAATTTTGAGTTTTAAGCTTTTTTTTAATTTCAGAAATTTCAGCACCACAATCAATGGACAGTTTGTGAAATTTCAGCACCACAATCAAATTTCAGCATAATTTGCTTAATATAACTTGGAAATGCTGAGAAACAGTAAATCTGGTTGTTTGAAGCTGGAAGCAGTTCAAAATTTTGAGTTTTAAGCTTTTTTACTGTTAGTGGCCAAAAACGCTTTATCTCAGCGAGAAGCCAAAAATGGACAGTTTGTGAAATTTCAGCACCACAATCAAATTTCAGCATAATTTGCTTAATATAACTTGGAAATGCTGAGAAACAGTAAATCTGGTTGTTTGAAGCTGGAAGCAGTTCAAAATTTTGAGTTTTAAGCTTTTTTACTGTTAGTGGCCAAAACGCTTTATCTCAGCGAGAGAAGCCAAAAATGGACAGTTTGTGAAATTTCAGCACCACAATCAAATTTCAGCATAATTTGCTTAATATAACTTGGAAATGCTGAGAAACAGTAAATCTGGTTGTTTGAAGCTGGAACCAATTCAAAATTTTGAGTTTTAAGCTTTTTATTAATTTCAGAAATTTCAGCACCACAATCAATGGACAGTTTGTGAAATTTCAGCACCACAATCAAATTTCAGCATAATTTGCTTAATATAACTTGGAAATGCTGAGAAACAGTAAATCTGGTTGTTTGAAGCTGGAAGCAGTTCAAAATTTTGAGTTTTAAGCTTTTTTACTGCTAGTGACCAAAAACGCTTTATCTCAGCGAGAGAAGCCAAAAATGGACAGTTTGTGAAATTTCAGCACCACAATCAAATTTCAGCATACTTTGCTTAATATAACTTGGAAATGCTGAGAAACAGTAAATCTGGTTGTTTGAAGCTGGAAGCAGTTCAAAATTTTGAGTTTTAAGCTTTTTTACTGTTAGTGGCCAAAAACGCTTTATCTCAGCGAGAGAAGCCAAAAATGGACAGTTTGTGAAATTTCAGCACCACAATCAAATTTCAGCATAATTTGCTTAATATAACTTGGAAATGCTGAGAAACAGTAAATCTGGTTGTTTGAAGCTGGAAGCAGTTCAAAATTTTGAGTTTTAAGCTTTTTTACTGTTAGGGGCATCTCAGCGAGAGAAGCCAAAAATGGACAGTTTGTGAAATTTCAGCACCACAATCAAATTTCAGCATAATTTGCTTAATATAACTTGGAAATGCTGAGAAACAGTAAATCTGGTTGTTTGAAGCTGGAAGCAGTTCAAAATTTTGAGTTTTAAGCTTTTTTACTGTTAGGGGCCAAAAACGCTTTATCTCAGCGAGAAGCCAAAAATGGACAGTTTGTGAAATTTCAGCACCACAATCAAATTTCAGCATAATTTGCTTAATATAACTTGGAAATACTGAGAAACAGTAAATCTGGTTGTTTGAAGCTGGAAGCAGTTCAAAATTTTGAGTTTTAAGCTTTTTTTTAATTTCAGAAATTTCAGCACCACAATCAATGGACAGTTTGTGAAATTTCAGCACCACAATCACATTTCAGCATAATTTGCTTAATATAACTTGGAAATGCTGAGAAACAGTAAATCTGGTTGTTTAAAGCTGGAAGCAGTTCAAAATTTTGAGTTTTAAGCTTTTTTACTGTTAGTGACCAAAAACGCTTTATCTCAGCGAGAGAAGCCAAAAATGGACAGTTTGTGAAATTTCAGCACCACAATCAAATTTCAGCATAATTTGCTTAATATAACTTGGAAATGCTGAGAAACAGTAAATCTGGTTGTTTGAAGCTGGAACCAATTCAAAATTTTGAGTTTTAAGCTTTTTTACTGTTAGTGGCCAAAAACTCTTTATCTCAGCGAGAAGCCAAAAATGGACAGTTTGTGAAATTTCAGCACCACAATCAAATTTCAGCATAATTTGCTTAATATAACTTGGAAATGCTGAGAAACAGTAAATCTGGTTGTTTGAAGCTGGAACCAATTCAAAATTTTGAGTTTTAAGCTTTTTATTAATTTCAGAAATTTCAGCACCACAATCAATGGACAGTTTGTGAAATTTCAGCACCACAATCAAATTTCAGCATAATTTGCTTAATATAACTTGGAAATGCTGAGAAACAGTAAATCTGGTTGTTTGAAGCTGGAAGCAGTTCAAAATTTTGAGTTTTAAGCTTTTTTACTGCTAGTGACCAAAAACGCTTTATCTCAGCGAGAGAAGCCAAAAATGGACAGTTTGTGAAATTTCAGCACCACAATCAAATTTCAGCATACTTTGCTTAATATAACTTGGAAATGCTGAGAAACAGTAAATCTGGTTGTTTGAAGCTGGAAGCAGTTCAAAATTTTGAGTTTTAAGCTTTTTTACTGTTAGTGGCCATTACGCTTTATCTCAGCGAGAGAAGCCAAAACTGGACAGTTTGTGAAATTTCAGCACCACAATCAAATTTCAGCATAATTTGCTTAATATAACTTGGAAATGCTGAGAAACAGTAAATCTGGTTGTTTGAAGCTGGAAGCAGTTCAAAATTTTGAGTTTTAAGCTTTTTCACTGCTAGTGACCAAAAACGCTTTATCTCAGCGAGAGAAGCCAAAAATGGACAGTTTGTGAAATTTCAGCACCACAATAAATTTCAGCATAATTTGCTTAATATAACTTGGAAATGCTGAGAAACAGTAAATCTGGTTGTTTGAAGCTGGAACCAATTCAAAATTTTGAGTTTTAAGCTTTTTTACTGTTAGTGGCCAAAAACGCTTTATCTCAGCGAGAGAAGCCAAAAATGGACAGTTTGTGAAATTTCAGCACCACAATCAAATTTCAGCATAATTTGCTTAATATAACTTGGAAATACTGAGAAACAGTAAATCTGGTTGTTTGAAGCTGGAAGCAGTTCAAAATTTTGAGTTTTAAGCTTTTTTTAATTTCAGAAATTTCAGCACCACAATCAATGGACAGTTTGTGAAATTTCAGCACCACAATCAAATTTCAGCATAATTTGCTTAATATAACTTGGAAATGCTGAGAAACAGTAAATCTGGTTGTTTGAAGCTGGAAGCAGTTCAAAATTTTGAGTTTTAAGCTTTTTACTGTTAGTGACCAAAACGCTTTATCTCAGCGAGAAGCCAAAATGGACAGTTTGTGAAATTTCAGCACCACAATCAAATTTCAGCATAATTTGCTTAATATAACTTGGAAATGCTGAGAAACAGTAAATCTGGTTGTTTGAAGCTGGAACCAATTCAAAATTTTGAGTTTTAAGCTTTTTTACTGTTAGTGGCCAAAAACGCTTTATCTCAGCGAGAGACGCCAAAAATGGACAGTTTGTGAAATTTCAGCACCACAATCAAATTTCAGCATACTTTGCTTAATATAACTTGGAAATGCTGAGAAACAGTAAATCTGGTTGTTTGAAGCTGGAAGCAGTTCAAAATTTTGAGTTTTAAGCTTTTTACTGTTAGTGGCCAAAAACGCTTTATCTCAGCGAGAGAAGCCAAAAATGGACAGTTTGTGAAATTTCAGCACCACAATCAAATTTCAGCATAATTTGCTTAATATAACTTGGAAATGCTGAGAAACAGTAAATCTGGTTGTTTGAAGCTGGAAGCAGTTCAAAATTTTGAGTTTTAAGCTTTTTCACTGTTAGTGGCCAAAAACGCTTTATCTCAGCGAGAGAAGCCAAAAATGGACAGTTTGTGAAATTTCAGCACCACAATCAAATTTAAGCATAATTTGCTTAATATAACTTGGAAATGCTGAGAAACAGTAAATCTGGTTGTTTGAAGCTGGAACCAATTCAAAATTTTGAGTTTTAAGCTTTTTTTAATTTCAGAAATTTCAGCACCACAATCAATGGACAGTTTGTGAAATTTCAGCACCACAATCAAATTTCAGCATAATTTGCTTAATATAACTTGGAAATGCTGAGAAACAGTAAATCTGGTTGTTTGAAGCTGGAAGCAGTTCAAAATTTTGAGTTTTAAGCTTTTTTACTGTTAGTGGCCAAAAACGCTTTATCTCAGCGAGAGAAGCCAAAAATGGACAGTTGTGAAATTTCAGCACCACAATCAAATTTCAGCATAATTTGCTTAATATAACTTGGAAATGCTGAGAAACAGTAAATCTGGTTGTTTGAAGCTGGAAGCAGTTCAAAATTTTGAGTTTTAAGCTTTTTTACTGTTAGTGGCCAAAAACATCTCAGCGAGAGAAGCCAAAAATGGACAGTTTGTGAAATTTCAGCACCACAATCAAATTTCAGCATAATTTGCTTAATATAACTTGGAAATGCTGAGAAACAGTAAATCTGGTTGTTTGAAGCTGGTGCCAATTCAAAATTTTGAGTTTTAAGCTTTTTATTAATTTCAGAAATTTCAGCACCACAATCAGTGGACAGTTTGTGAAATTTCAGCACCACAATCAAATTTCAGCATAATTTGCTTAATATAACTTGGAAATGCTGAGAAACAGTAAATCTGGTTGTTTGAAGCTGGAAGCAGTTCAAAATTTTGAGTTTTAAGCTTTTTTACTGCTAGTGACCAAAAACGCTTTATCTCAGCGAGAGAAGCCAAAAATGGACAGTTTGTGAAATTTCAGCACCACAATCAAATTTCAGCATACTTTGCTTAATATAACTTGGAAATGCTGAGAAACAGTAAATCTGGTTGTTTGAAGCTGGAAGCAGTTCAAAATTTTGAGTTTTAAGCTTTTTTACTGTTAGTGGCCAAAAACTCTTTATCTCAGCGAGAGAAGCCAAAAATGGACAGTTTGTGAAATTTCAGCACCACAATCAAATTTCAGCATAATTTGCTTAATATAACTTGGAAATGCTGAGAAACAGTAAATCTGGTTGTTTGAAGCTGGAAGCAGTTCAAAATTTTGAGTTTTAAGCTTTTTATTAATTTCAGAAATTTCAGCACCACAATCAGTGGACAGTTTGTGAAATTTCAGCACCACAATCAAATTTCAGCATAATTTGCTTAATATAACTTGGAAATGCTGAGAAACAGTAAATCTGGTTGTTTGAAGCTGGAAGCAGTTCAAAATTTTGAGTTTTAAGCTTGTTTACTGCTAGTGGCCAAAACGCTTTCTCTCAGCGAGAGAAGCCAAAAATGGACAGTTTGTGAAATTTCAGCACCACAATCAAATTTCAGCATACTTTGCTTAATATAACTTGGAAATGCTGAGAAACAGTAAATCTGGTTGTTTGAAGCTGGAAGCAGTTCAAAATTTTGAGTTTTAAGCTTTTTTACTGTTAGTGGCCAAAAACGCTTTATCTCAGCGAGAGAAGCCAAAATGGACAGTTTGTGAAATTTCAGCACCACAATCAAATTTCAGCATAATTTGCTTAATATAACTTGGAAATGCTGAGAAACAGTAAATCTGGTTGTTTGAAGCTGGAAGCAGTTCAAAATTTTGAGTTTTAAGCATTTTTACTGCTAGTGACCAAAAACGCTTTATCTCAGCGAGAGAAGCCAAAAATGGACATTTTGTGAAATTTCAGCACCACAATAGAATTTCAGCATAATTTGCTTAATATAACTTGGAAATGCTGAGAAACAGTAAATCTGGTTGTTTGAAGCTGGAACCAATTCAAAATTTTGAGTTTTAAGCTTTTTTACTGTTAGTGGCCAAAAACGCTTTATCTCAGCGAGAGAAGCCAAAAATGGACAGTTTGTGAAATTTCAGCACCACAATCAAATTTCAGCATAATTTGCTTAATATAACTTGGAAATACTGAGAAACAGTAAATCTGGTTGTTTGAAGCTGGAAGCAGTTCAAAATTTTGAGTTTTAAGCATTATTTAATTTCAGAAATTTCAGCACCACAATCAATGGACAGTTTGTGAAATTTCAGCACCACAATCAAATTTCAGCATAATTTGCTTAATATAACTTGGAAATGCTGAGAAACAGTAAATCTGGTTGTTTGAAGCTGGAAGCAGTTCAAAATTTTGAGTTTTAAGCTTTTTCACTGTTAGTGACCAAAAACGCTTTATCTCAGCGAGAGAAGCCAAAAATGGACAGTTTGTGAAATTTCAGCACCACAATCAAATTTCAGCATAATTTGCTTAATATAACTTGGAAATGCTGAGAAACAGTAAATCTGGTTGTTTGAAGCTGGAACCAATTCAAAATTTTGAGTTTTAAGCTTTTTTACTGTTAGTGGCCAAAAACGCTTTATCTCAGCGAGAGAAGCCAAAAATGGACAGTTTGTGAAATTTCAGCACCACAATCAAATTTCAGCATAATTTGCTTAATATAACTTGGAAATGCTGAGAAACAGTAAATCTGGTTGTTTGAAGCTGGAAGCAGTTCAAAATTTTGAGTTTTAAGCTTTTTTACTGTTAGTGTCCAAAATCGCTTTATCTCAGCGAAGAAGCCAAAAATGGACAGTTTGTGAAATTTCAGCACCACAATCAAATTTCAGCATAATTTGCTTAATATAACTTGGAAATGCTGAGAAACAGTAAATCTGGTTGTTTGAAGCTGGAAGCAGTTCAAAATTTTGAGTTTTAAGCTTTTTTACTGTTAGTGGCCAAACACGCTTTATCTCAGCGAGAGAAGCCAAAAATGGACAGTTTGTGAAATTTCAGCACCACAATCAAATTTCAGCATAATTTGCTTAATATAACTTGGAAATGCTGAGAAACAGTAAATCTGGTTGTTTGAAGCTGGAACCAATTCAAAATTTTGAGTTTTAAGCTTTTTTTTAATTTCAGAAATTTCAGCACCACAATCAATGGACAGTTTGTGAAATTTCAGCACCACAATCAAATTTCAGCATAATTTGCTTAATATAACTTGGAAATGCTGAGAAACAGTAAATCTGGTTGTTTGAAGCTGGAAGCAGTTCAAAATTTTGAGTTTTAAGCTTTTTTTACTGTTAGTGACCAAAAACGCTTTATCTCAGCGAGAGAAGCCAAAATTGGACAGTTTGTGAAATTTCAGCACCACAATCAAATTTCAGCATAATTTGCTTAATATAACTTGGAAATGCTGAGAAACAGTAAATCTGGTTGTTTGAAGCTGGAACCAATTCAAAATTTTGAGTTTTAAGCTTTTGTAGTGTTAGTGGCCAAAACGCTTTATCTCAGCGAGAAGCCAAAAATGGACAGTTTGTGAAATTTCAGCACCACAATCAAATTTCAGCATAATTTGCTTAATATAACTTGGAAATGCTGAGAAACAGTAAATCTGGTTGTTTGAAGCTGGAAGCAGTTCAAAATTTTGAGTTTTAAGCTTTTTTACTGTTAGTGGCCAAAATCGCTTTATCTCAGCGAGAGAAGCCAAAAATGGACAGTTTGTGAAATTTCAGCACCACAATCAAATTTCAGCATAATTTGCTTAATATAACTTGGAAATGCTGAGAAACAGTAAATCTGGTTGTTTGAAGCTGGAAGCAGTTCAAAATTTTGAGTTTTAAGCTTTTTTACTGTTAGTGGCCAAACACGCTTTATCTCAGCGAGAGAAGCCAAAAATGGACAGTTTGTGAAATTTCAGCACCACAATCAAATTTCAGCATAATTTGCTTAATATAACTTGGAAATGCTGAGAAACAGTAAATCTGGTTGTTTGAAGCTGGAACCAATTCAAAATTTTGAGTTTTAAGCTTTTTACTGTTAGTGGCCAAAACGCTTTATCTCAGCAGAGAAGCCAAAAATGGACAGTTTGTGAAATTTCAGCACCACAATCAAATTTCAGCATAATTTGCTTAATATAACTTGGAAATGCTGAGAAACAGTAAATCTGGTTGTTTGAAGCTGGAAGCAGTTCAAAATTTTGAGTTTTAAGCTTTTTTACTGCTAGTGACCAAAACGCTTTATCTCAGCGAGAGAAGCCAAAAATGGACAGTTTGTGAAATTTCAGCACCACAATAAATTTCAGCATAATTTGCTTAATATAACTTGGAAATGCTGAGAAACAGTAAATCTGGTTGTTTGAAGCTGGAACCAATTCAAAATTTTGAGTTTTAAGCTTTTTTACTGTTAGTGGCCAAAAACGCTTTATCTCAGCGAGAGAAGCCAAAAATGGACAGTTTGTGAAATTTCAGCACCACAATCAAATTTCAGCATAATTTGCTTAATATAACTTGGAAATACTGAGAAACAGTAAATCTGGTTGTTTGAAGCTGGAAGCAGTTCAAAATTTTGAGTTTTAAGCTTTTTTTAATTTCAGAAATTTCAGCACCACAATCAATGGACAGTTTGTGAAATTTCAGCACCACAATCAAATTTCAGCATAATTTGCTTAATATAACTTGGAAATGCTGAGAAACAGTAAATCTGGTTGTTTGAAGCTGGAAGCAGTTCAAAATTTTGAGTTTTAAGCTTTTTTACTGTTAGTGACCAAAATCGCTTTATCTCAGCGAGAGAAGCCAAAAATGGACAGTTTGTGAAATTTCAGCACCACAATCAAATTTCAGCATAATTTGCTTAATATAACTTGGAAATGCTGAGAAACAGTAAATCTGGTTGTTTGAAGCTGGAACCAATTCAAAATTTTGAGTTTTAAGCTTTTTTACTGTTAGTGGCCAAAAACGCTTTATCTCAGCGAGAGAAGCCAAAAATGGACAGTTTGTGAAATTTCAGCACCACAATCAAATTTCAGCATAATTTGCTTAATATAACTTGGAAATGCTGAGAAACAGTAAATCTGGTTGTTTGAAGCTGGAAGCAGTTCAAAATTTTGAGTTTTAAGCTTTTTTACTGTTAGTGTCCAAAAACGCTTTATCTCAGCGAGAGAAGCCAAAAATGGACAGTTTGTGAAATTTCAGCACCACAATCAAATTTCAGCATAATTTGCTTAATATAACTTGGAAATGCTGAGAAACAGTAAATCTGGTTGTTTGAAGCTGGAAGCAGTTCAAAATTTTGAGTTTTAAGCTTTTTTACTGTTAGTGGCCAAACACGCTTTATCTCAGCGAGAGAAGCCAAAAATGGACAGTTTGTGAAATTTCAGCACCACAATCAAATTTCAGCATAATTTGCTTAATATAACTTGGAAATGCTGAGAAACAGTAAATCTGGTTGTTTGAAGCTGGAACCAATTCAAAATTTTGAGTTTTAAGCTTTTTTTTAATTTCAGAAATTTCAGCACCACAATCAATGGACAGTTTGTGAAATTTCAGCACCACAATCAAATTTCAGCATAATTTGCTTAATATAACTTGGAAATGCTGAGAAACAGTAAATCTGGTTGTTTGAAGCTGGAAGCAGTTAAAAATTTTGAGTTTTAAGCTTTTTTACTGTTAGTGGCCAAAAACGCTTTATCTCAGAGAGAATGGACAGTTTGTGAAATTTCAGCACCACAATCAAATTTCAGCATAATTTGCTTAATATAACTTGGAAATGCTGAGAAACAGTAAATCTGGTTGTTTGAAGCTGGAACCAATTCAAAATTTTGAGTTTTAAGCTTTTTTTACTGTTAGTGGCCAAAAACGCTTTATCTCAGCGAGAGAAGCCAAAAATGGACAGTTTGTGAAATTTCAGCACCACAATCAAATTTCAGCATAATTTGCTTAATATAACTTGGAAATGCTGAGAAACAGTAAATCTGGTTGTTTGAAGCTGGAAGCAGTTCAAAATTTTGAGTTTTAAGCTTTTTTACTGTTAGTGGCCAAAAACGCTTTATCTCAGCGAGAGAAGCCAATAATGGACAGTTTGTGAAATTTCAGCACCACAATCAAATTTCAGCATAATTTGCTTAATATAACTTGGAAATGCTGAGAAACAGTAAATCTGGTTGTTTGAAGCTGGAAGCAGTTCAAAATTTTGAGTTTTAAGCTTTTTTACTGTTAGTGGCCAAACACGCTTTATCTCAGCGAGAGAAGCCAAAAATGGACAGTTTGTGAAATTTCAGCACCACAATCAAATTTCAGCATAATTTGCTTAATATAACTTGTAAATGCTGAGAAACAGTAAATCTGGTTGTTTGAAGCTGGAACCAATTCAAAATTTTGAGTTTTAAGCTTTTTTACTGTTAGTGGCCAAAACGCTTTATCTCAGCGAGAGAAGCCACAAATGGACAGTTTGTGAAATTTCAGCACCACAATCAAATTTCAGCATAATTTGCTTAATATAACTTGGAAATGCTGAGAAACAGTAAATCTGGTTGTTTGAAGCTGGAAGCAGTTCAAAATTTTGAGTTTTAAGCTTTTTTACTGTTAGTGACCGAAAACGCTTTATCTCAGCGAGAGAAGCCAAAAATTGACAGTTTGTGAAATTTCAGCACCACAATCAAATTTCAGCATAATTTGCTTAATATAACTTGGAAATGCTGAGAAACAGTAAATCTGGTTGTTTGAAGCTGGAACCAATTCAAAATTTTGAGTTTTAAGCTTTTTTTTAATTTCAGAAATTTCAGCACCACAATCAATGGACAGTTTGTGAAATTTCAGCACCACAATCAAATTTCAGCATAATTTGCTTAATATAACTTGGAAATGCTGAGAAACAGTAAATCTGGTTGTTTGAAGCTGGAAGCAGTTCAAAATTTTGAGTTTTAAGCTTTTTCACTGTTAGTGACCAAAAACGCTTTATCTCAGCGAGAAGCCAAAAATTGACAGTTTGTGAAATTTCAGCACCACAATCAAATTTCAGCATAATTTGCTTAATATAACTTGGAAATGCTGAGAAACAGTAAATCTGGTTGTTTGAAGCTGGAACCAATTCAAAATTTTGAGTTTTAAGCTTTTTTTTAATTTCAGAAATTTCAGCACCACAATCAATGGACAGTTTGTGAAATTTCAGCACCACAATCAAATTTCAGCATAATTTGCTTAATATAACTTGGAAATGCTGAGAAACAGTAAATCTGGTTGTTTGAAGCTGGAACCAATTCAAAATTTTGAGTTTTAAGCTTTTTTTTAATTTCAGAAATTTCAGCACCACAATCAATGGACAGTTTGTGAAATTTCAGCACCACAATCAAATTTCAGCATAATTTGCTTAATATAACTTGGAAATGCTGAGAAACAGTAAATCTGGTTGTTTGAAGCTGGAAGCAGTTCAAAATTTTGAGTTTTAAGCTTTTTTACTGCTAGTGACCAAAAACGCTTTATCTCAGCGAGAGAAGCCAAAAATGGACAGTTTGTGAAATTTCAGCACCACAATCAAATTTCAGCATAATTTGCTTAATATAACTTGGAAATGCTGAGAAACAGTAAATCTGGTTGTTTGAAGCTGGAAGCAGTTCAAAATTTTGAGTTTTAAGCTTTTTTACTGCTAGTGACCAAAAACGCTTTATCTCAGCAATGGACAGTTTGTGAAATTTCAGCACCACAATCAAATTTCAGCATAATTTGCTTAATATAACTTGGAAATGCTGAGAAACAGTAAATCTGGTTGTTTGAAGCTGGAACCAATTCAAAATTTTGAGTTTTAAGCTTTTTTACTGTTAGTGGCCAAAAACGCTTTATCTCAGCGAGAGAAGCCAAAATGGACAGTTTGTGAAATTTCAGCACCACAATCAAATTTCAGCATAATTTGCTTAATATAACTTGGAAATGCTGAGAAACAGTAAATCTGGTTGTTTGAAGCTGGAAGCAGTTCAAAATTTTGAGTTTTAAGCTTTTTTACTGTTAGTGGCCAAAAACGCTTTATCTCAGCGAGAGAAGCCAAAAATGGACAGTTTGTGAAATTTCAGCACCACAATCAAATTTCAGCATAATTTGCTTAATATAACTTGGAAATGCTGAGAAACAGTAAATCTGGTTGTTTGAAGCTGGAAGCAGTTCAAAATTTTGAGTTTTAAGCTTTTTTACTGTTAGTGGCCAAAAACGCTTTATCTCAGCGAGAGAAGCCAACAATGGACAGTTTGTGAAATTTCAGCACCACAATCAAATTTCAGCATAATTTGCTTAATATAACTTGGAAATGCTGAGAAACAGTAAATCTGGTTGTTTGAAGCTGGAACCAATTCAAAATTTTGAGTTTTAAGCTTTTTTTACTGTTAGTGGCCAAAAACGCTTTATCTCAGCGAGAGAAGCCAAAAATTGACAGTTTGTGAAATTTCAGCACCACAATCAAATTTCAGCATAATTTGCTTAATATAACTTGGAAATGCTGAGAAACAGTAAATCTGGTTGTTTGAAGCTGGAAACAGTTCAAAATTTTGAGTTTTAAGCTTTTTTACTGTTAGTGACCGAAAACGCTTTATCTCAGCGAGAAGCCAAAATGGACAGTTTGTGAAATTTCAGCACCACAATCAAATTTCAGCATATTTTGCTTAAT
Source organism: Gambusia affinis (assembly GCF_019740435.1). Lineage (NCBI taxonomy): Eukaryota > Metazoa > Chordata > Actinopteri > Cyprinodontiformes > Poeciliidae > Gambusia > Gambusia affinis. The sequence continues at coordinate 22,143,913 of NC_057888.1, read as the reverse complement.
ATAACTTGGAAATGCTGAGAAACAGTAAATCTGGTTGTTTGAAGCTGGAACCAATTCAAAATTTTGAGTTTTAAGCTTTTTTTTAATTTCAGAAATTTCAGCACCACAATCAATGGACAGTTTGTGAAATTTCAGCACCACAATCAAATTTCAGCATAATTTGCTTAATATAACTTGGAAATGCTGAGATACAGTAAATCTGGTTGTTTGAAGCTGGAAGCAGTTCAAAATTTTGAGTTTTAAGCTTTTTTACTGCTAGTGACCAAAATCGCTTTATCTCAGCGAGAGAAGCCAAAAATGGACAGTTTGTGAAATTTCAGCACCACAATCAAATTTCAGCATAATTTGCTTAATATAACTTGGAAATGCTGAGAAACAGTAAATCTGGTTGTTTGAAGCTGGAAGCAGTTCAAAATTTTGAGTTTTAAGCTATTTTACTGTTAGTGGCCCAAAACGCTTTATCTCAGCGAGAGAAGCCAAAAATGGACAGTTTGTGAAATTTCAGCACCACAATCTAATTTCAGCATAATTTGCTTAATATAACTTGGAAATGCTGAGAAACAGTAAATCTGGTTGTTTGAAGCTGGAACCAATTCAAAATTTTGAGTTTTAAGGTTTTTTACTGTTAGTGGCCAAAAACGCTTTATCTCAGCGAGAGAAGCCAAAAATGGACAGTTTGTGAAATTTCAGCACCACAATCAAATTTCAGCATAATTTGCTTAATATAACTTGGAAATGCTGAGAAACAGTAAATCTGGTTGTTTGAAGCTGGAAGCAGTTCAAAATTTTGAGTTTTAAGCTTTTTTACTGTTAGTGGCCAATAACGCTTTATCTCAGAGAGAGAAGCCAAAAATGGACAGTTTGTGAAATTTCAGCACCACAATCAAATTTCAGCATAATTTGCTTAATATAACTTGGAAATGCTGAGAAACAGTAAATCTGGTTGTTTGAAGCTGGAAGCAGTTCAACATTTTGAGTTTTAAGCTTTTTTACTGTTAGTGACCAAAAACGCTTTATCTCAGCGAGAGAAGCCAAAAATGGACAGTTTGTGAAATTTCAGCACCACAATCAAATTTCAGCATAATTTGCTTAATATAACTTGGAAATGCTGAGAAACAGTAAATCTGGTTGTTTGAAGCTGGAACCAGTTCAAAATTTTGAGTTTTAAGCTTTTTTTACTGTTAGTGACCAAAAACGCTTTATCTCAGCGAGAGAAGACAAAAATGGACAGTTTGTGAAATTTCAGCACCACAATCAAATTTCAGCATAATTTGCTTAATATAACTTGGAAATGCTGAGAAACAGTAAATCTGGTTGTTTGAAGCTGGAACCAATTCAAAATTTTGAGTTTTAAGCTTTTTTTTAATTTCAGAAATTTCAGCACCACAATCAATGGACAGTTTGTGAAATTTCAGCACCACAATCAAATTTCAGCATAAATTGCTTTAGTATAACTTGGAAATGCTCAGAAGCAGTAAATCTGGTTGTTTGAAGCTGGAACCAAGTCAAAATTTTTAGTTCCATGAGTTTGGGGTGTTAGTGACCAAAAACGCTTTATCTCAGCGAGAGAAGTGAAAAACGGTCAATATGTGAATTTTCAGCACCACATTCAATTTTCAGCTTTATTTGCGTTGGTACAGCATAAAAATGCTGACAATCAGCAGTTCTTGTTATGTGAAGCTGGAACCAAGTCAAAATTTTGAGTTCTATGAGTTTTGAGTGATAGTGACCAAAAACGCTTTATCTCAGAGAGAGAAGTGAATCCGGACAATATGTGAATTTTCAGCAACACATTCAATTTTCAGCCTTATTTGCTTTGGTACAAGATAAAAATGCTGAGAAGCAGTAGTTGTGTTTGTTTGAAGCTGGAATAAAGGCAAATTTTGAGTTCCATGAGTTTTGAGTGTTAGTGACCAAAAACGCTTTATCTCAGCGAGAGAAGTGAAAAACGGACAATATGTGAATTTTCAGCAACACATTCAATTTTCAGCCTTATTTGCTTTGGTACAAGATAAAAATGCTGAGAAGCAGTAGTTGTGTTTGTTTGAAGCTGGAATAAAGGCAAATTTTGAGTTCCATGAGTTTTGAGTGTTAGTGACCAAAAACGCTTTAACTCAGCGAGAGAATTGAACAATGGACAATATGTGAATTTTCAGCACTACATTCAACTTTCAGCCTTTTTATGATTTTGTACACCTTAAAAATGCTGAGAAGCAATTGTTCTGGTTGTTTGAAGCCGGAACCAAGTCAAAATTTTTAGTTCCCTGTGTTTTGAATGTTTTGAATGTTTGAATATTGTCCATTTTAATGTTAGTGACCAAAAAGGCTTTATCTCAGCGAGAGAAGTGAAAAACGGACAATATGTTACTTTTCAGTACCACATTCAGTTTTCAGCCTTATTTGCGTTGGTACAGCATAAAAATGCTGAGAAGCAGTAGTTCTGGTTCTTTGAAGCTGGAACGAAGTAAAAATTTTGAGTTTCATGCGTTTTGAGTGTTAGTGACCAAAAACGCTTTAACTCAGCGAGAGAATTGTACAATGGACAATATGTGAATTTTCAGCACTACATTCAACTTTCAGCTTTTTATGATTTTGTACACCTTAAAAATGCTGAGAAGCAATTGTTCTGGTTGTTTGAAGCCGGAACCAAGTAAAAATTTTGAGTTCAGTGAGTTTTGAATGCTAGATTGTCACTGGCTTTATTTTTTGATCACCTCCTTCTGTCCTTTACTTCTTCCTTTTCTTCAGGGGAGACGACTAGGAGAGGTCTATGGAAATTCAACTTCTCCCTGCTGGAATACTAGGCTCTGGCTGGGAGTGGCAGACCTGTACACAACAAAGTATAGGTCTCAGACTTTCTTTTGATTAGCGGAGAAATACAGAGGTAAGCAGGAATGATAGCAAAGATGTCCCTTTTTAAAATCAACAAGGTATGGATTTTAAAGAAGACATAAAAATTGAAGCAAAGGCCTAAATTCAAACTGGAAGACTCTTCAGCCACACATCATCCAATCACCTCATCAAGTTCATCAGCCATCATAGTGGATCACCGCTCCAACTTCTGTTTATCTGTTCACTAGTTGAACCGAATCCAGATCCCATCACACATAAAGCAGCCTCACAAATTCGCCCTGGTCGCATCTACAGAGAAGTATGCGTTGGTTCATCAATCAGTTGGATCTGTCTGATCCAAACCGATTAATTGAATTTTATTTACCCCGTGAGCGGTCCGGGCCTGCGCTATTACAGGGATTTTTTTTCTTTCTTTTTTTTTTTTTGTGCTTTCGCTTTGGCGAAACGGACAGATGTTACCTCTGCCGCGCGTCTGTGCGCCGCTCTCCTTCTGGGCCGGGAGGGTAATGTCTTCCAGCTCCATTTGTTAAATCCGCTGGATGAGTTAAGTTTAATTCTTCGCAGGGGCGGATCCGCGTCCACATTCGTTGTGCAGCGCACTGCTGTCTAATTAACTTCTGCACCTTTATTCATTTCCTCAAGATAAACTGCCGGCTCCTCTGTTTAGAAAATAAAGCTAGCTCTAATGGCCCTATACAAAGAGTTAAAAACTGAAACCATCAAACAATTGGCAGAGAGGAAAACACCAAGCTTCAGATGCACAAATCTAACAAACTAGAACATTTAAACACACACAGGAATGAACAAAAGCAACAAGAAAAGAAACATAAAAATAAAATAAAAAAAACTTCTGCTGTATAAATCCCTACTGCATATTTCCTGGGCAAGGTTTTATGTTTATTATTCATATATGTGGTTATATATAACAGCTTTTTAAAAATTATGGTGGAATTCTTTTAATTTTTTATTTCATAGCTCCTGAAAGATCACCTTTCAGTCAAAGATTGATAGTTTATTTTTTTATGGAAAAATCAAACAGCTATTAAACCTGCCTAAAAATGGTGAATACATTCGTGCCAAAGGTAAAGAGGAGCATTGGAGAGATGAAAGGACAATTGTGAAAGGGATATGTGTAGAAGACCATAAGAGAACAAAAAAAATGATGAATTTGGGAGAGCTGGAATGAACCAGGCAAAGAGAAAAGAAAGGACACCTGAGAAACAGCAGATGGGTTGTGGAAAATGAATAAAAAGAAAAATGGGAAAAAGAGCTGGAGAGATAATGAAAATGAGGGAACAGTGAAAACCTTGAGATCTGTATTATTTCATATGATGGCATATTTTGACTAGAGATTCAGAATTGTTCATTTTTCCAGGTGTTTGTTTTTCTGTTTTTTTCTTATTTCGCACTTCTTTACACTGTGGTGCACTGCTCCTTTCCCGGCCCGGAACCGGTAGTTGTATTCTGTAGTTTGCATGTTCTCCCTGTGGGTTCTCTCCAAGTAATCCAGCTTCCTCCCACAGTCCAAAAATGACTAGGTTAATTGGTTTGTACAAATTTTACCTGGGTATGAGTGTTTGCGTGATTGTTTGTCTGGTCTGTCTCTGTGTTGGATTCTAGAACACCTCAAATAAATAGAGGAGAATATTGTTTACTTAGGTGATTCTAGCAGTCCCTTGGCTGCAAAAAAAGCTCAGATAATAATCTCTCCATAAATTTGTTTGGACTTCGGTATAAGATGTTTTAGCTGATAAACTATTTTGGCAATGGATTCAGACGATTTCCCTTTGGACAAGGGCGGTCCAGAGCACCTCAAGGTGTAGGATATTACATGTTTTACTTTTCTACCTGATCCTACTTTTCTACCTCAATCACATGATGGCACATTAGAAGGCTTATGCAAGACATTAACTTGGGCCTGATTTCATAGACTTAGATAGAAGAATAAATATTGTTAGGAAGAAAAGCTGAAGAGGTGGGATAAAAATGGATGAGAGAAAAAAGGTAGAAGGAAATGGTGGGTCAGCATGATGAAATAAAACAGAGAGAAGAATGAGTGAGCAGAGTATACAAAAAAGTATTGTGTTCTAACATCTGAGCAATCCAGGCAAGTGTCACATGACTAAACTAAATTCTTGAGAGGTAGTTAAACCATTCCAGTGGCATATACTGAGAGAAGTCTTTCAATTACAGAGGAAAGTAGAAGAAAGGATGACACACTGACATTCTGTGTCAATGTGCAATGTGCTGAAATACAGAATGGGTTACAAGCTTGACTGTTGTGTCAATCAATATGTTTCAAAGAATACCAAAATGCATTGTTCAACATACAGTCACACTTGACTGATCATTGCAAGACCAAATGTGTAGAGTATAAACTTCCATTAAAGACCACAGTAAATGAAGTATTGACACTGGTTTGGTAGACTTGAACCCTGGACCATCAGATTAAAACGCAGAGCTACCCAGGTTGAAATAGGAAGGTTTTTTGACAATCTTTTTTCGCATAGGACTAACCTGGAATGCTAAAAGGGTAGGTAAACCATTGCAGTGGCATATGCTGAGAGAAATTGTTCTCTAAAAGGGGAAGTAGCGGAAAGAACGCACCTTCAACATGCATGTGCAATAATCTGAAATATAGATTGGGTAATAAAAATGACTGTTGAGTCACTCAGTATGTTCCAGAGAATACCGAAAAGCATTATACAACGTTACTTTAGACAACATTCCTTATCCATACAGTTATCATTGAATAAGGAATTGAGAGGTCAAATGAGTAAGGTTGAAACTTTCATTAAAGCTTTTTTGTCTTCGAATCTGAAGTTCTCATAAAACACAGGATTTACACTTGGTTCAAAATTCAAACAATCAGTTTTTAGCATTACTGAGCAGCTGTACAGCAAATGCAGCTGAAAATAGACTGAAGAGCAGTGAAATCAAATATTCTTAAATTTTTGACTTCTTGCGCTGAGATAAAGCTTTTTTTGGCCTCAGCATCACAAAAGATTTAGACTTGGTTCAAGTTTCCAAACACCAGAAAAACTGCTTCTCAACAATTCTGTGCAGTTCCAAAGCTAATAAGGTGGAAAATTGAATGTAGTGCTGAAAATTCACATATTGTCCATTTTTCACTTTTCTCGCTGAGATAAAGCGTTTTTGGTCACTAACATTCAAATCGCATGAAACTCAAAATTTTGACTTGATTCCAGGTTGAAACAACCAGATCTACTGCTTCTCAGCATTTCTATGCTGTACCACAGCAAATAAGGCTGAAAACTGAATGTAGTGCTGAAAATTCACTTATTGTCCGTTTTTAAATACTGTCGCTGAGATAAAGAGTTTTTGGTCACTAACATTCATAACTTGTGGTGCTCAGAATTTTGACTTCCATCCAGTTTCAAAAAAACAGAACTACTGCTTCTCAACATTTCCATACTGTACAAAAGCAAATAAGGCTGAAAACTGAATGTGGTGCTGAAAATTCACATATTGTCAGTTTTTCACTTCTCTCGCTGAGATAAAGTGTTTTTGGTCACTAATATTCAAAACTTGTGAAACTCAAAATTTTGACTTGGTTCCAGCTTCAAATAACCAGAACTACTGCTTCTCAGCATTTCTATGCTGTACCAAAGCAAATAAGGCTGAAAATTGAATGAGCTGCTGAAAATTCACATAATGTCCGTTTTACACTTCTCTTGCTGAGATAAATCTCTTTTCGTCACTAACATTCAAATTGCACAAAATTCAAAATTTAGACTTTATTCCAGTTTCAAACAACTAAAACCACTTTTTCTCAACATTTCTATGCTGTACCATATCAAATAATTCTGAAAATTTATTGCAGTGCTGAAAATTCACATATTGGCCGTTTTTCACTTCTCTCGCTGAGATAAAAAGTTTTTGGTCACTAACATCAGTCACTGAAAACATCAGTTTTCAGTGAATAAAACATTAATAGACACATGTTTTAGTTCAACATGTGTCTATTAAAAACAGTGAAAATATATCCCGTCATTGTGTGTAATTTTTAAAAAAGTTATTATATATTTTCGGAAAAAAATACTTTACAAAACATAAACATGATACAATACTCTGAGCAACACATAACTTCACACTTGAATATCAGCTTGTCACAACTGAGAAGGAGATATTCATGATTATGATCAATAAAAACAGGTGTGACATTTTTAAAGGTTTAAAACCAAATTTAAACAAATTAAATGCAAATGAAAAAGGGCAGGAGGTCTAGCTGGGAAGCGACTGCACACAAGAGGTTGATTGTGTGACAGACTTTCTGCTAAAGTGAATTAAAATTAAAAAAAATTGTGTGTGTATTTTTCAAAGAAAATAATTCTTGTGGTGTCACTAAAATTGTGTTATAGTCTTTTTTCTTCCCTCAATCCACTAACGTTCAGGATTTTACAGATGACTCCATGACAAAGGCTCACAAGACAGAAGCTTACAGTCTTGTTGGAAAACCAGACAATAGCTGGAAACCTTTAAAAATATATATTCCCAGATAAATCGGCTTTCAACAGTTTTTGCCTGCACATCTTCCCAGACATGGCCCACCTGCTGATAGTCAATTCTGGGTGGGTGGGGTTAATGCAAAGTTCTGTAAATGAACAGTCAGGCAAGACTCCTAGAGGGGGAAAAACTTTGAAAGCAATTTTGTCATAATTTTGGAATCCATAGTTTCAATATGCAAATATCTTCTCCACTTCATTTTAGATTTTCACGTATTTGACATCATTGGAAAATGTAGAATCTAGAATTTGTCGACATCTCAAAACGCCCTGAGTAAACTTGTTCCCACGTTTTCAGTTGCCAGTCACAGAAAAAGTGACTGACACTTTTTTTGCATTTCATCCCCCAGAAAAGGTCCACTGAAGTTGGATCAGATTTATTTTAGTTCAACATGTGTCTATTAAAAAGAGTGAAAATATTTTTCCATTAACTTTTAGTTCAAACTAATTAAGTTCTGTCCCAAAATCATAAATTAAATTAAATTCCAATATATTCTAATATAATAGAACATAATTTCAGTTTTTCTTTACTTCCAGTGAATCATCTTCACTGTCTTTTATTTTGGTCAAAAACTATTCAGACTTTAGTTTATCTAATTGCCAAAAAGGGATTAAGCTGTATAAGGGCAAACATTTCTTACTCCTAAGTTATGTCAGCACATTAAAAAAAGAACAAAAGGACAAAGGTTTCTCAGAAAAAGCTGGGATATGGAATCACCTGAAGTCTTGCTTGTGTCATACACAAGCAAGACCCTACCCTCATTTTACCACTAGAGGGCAATGTGGTTCTACTCCACAGTAAGATTGCACGCAACTCATTCTTCCCCAGCCGTTTTTGAAGTATTGAAATGGCTTCCCATATGTTCTCTGTAACGTTATGTGAGTTTATCCATCTCCCTCTCACACCAGTGCGCAGTCTTCTATTTACATAAGCAGGAGAAATGTGTCTGTCTTTAAGTGTCACTAGTTGCACTCTTGGTTTGACTTGTTTTTCCTGGCAGTGGCTGTAATGCATAGCATCTGCTGTGATCAACTGAAAATCCCTATTGTTAACAACCTTTCTCTTCTGTCTTAGTCTTGATGTTTCTCAACCTTGGCTTCAATGTGATAGTAACACATCAAGCAGGGCTCTACCTGACAGCTTTTGAACTGAGAGCCTCATACCAAACATACCAAATACCATTAATGGCAGAATAACAGAACCTCAGTTCACCACAAACAATGTGATTATTTCTGGCACTAGTGTTACCATTACTTCAAAATTCATCCTACTTTTCCCAGCCAATCACTAATGCTCAGGTTTCTGGCATTAGCTACTGTAAACCTACCAGTTAAAATGTAGAAAATGCAGCCACAACAGAAAACACAGTTTAAGAGAGATCACAAGAACCCAATGAAATTTATTTTAGAAATGTGATGAAACAATGAGTTACTGTTGATTGGATGAATCTCTGTAGTGTTCCCAAATTAATCAGTGATGCATCCGAAATATCCAAACCCATCTTATCGTAGAGCTCTTCTAATACGTTCACTGGATATATAAGCTGTACAGCTGTTCATATTCTTGCTAATGTGAATTGTTAATAAGCAAACTGCCTTTTCTCCAATGTCAAATTTCACTCTGGCCAGTTAATGTGTCATTTGGTTCAAGCCCCGTTGTGAGCATCTCTGTTATGTCTGGCCCTCACTATTGTAAATATTAATATGGGAACATGGGTGTAAATGTGCAGCAGCTGTGGTTGACTCTACAATTATGTGTGCAGCAACACTCAGCAATAGAGAATGTAAAGGATGTCATTTTGACAAATGCAGATAATCCCAGATATTTTATTAATTTTATAGAAATTCATTGTTGGAAAAAAAATAATAAAATAAAAACCCAGATCTGATGATTCTTTTGTTATTCATATAAATATATCAATAATTTGGCAATTTCTTTTTTTAATCATCCAGCAAAAGTTGTATGTGGTTGTTGATGTAAACCCACAGACTAACCAACAAATGCAGACTGCTGCTAATCAACTTGCATGCGTGAAATCCCTGGGTAGGTCTGGCTTTTACCACCACTGACTTGGTTCCAAAAAATGTGGAAAAATTGATGAACCTCACATGATGTGCAAATAGAGACAAATCTGACTCGTAAAAACTGTCTAAAGTCAGTTGTGGAGAAGGGACATAACTCTTCAGCAGGATCAGAAACTCTTCTTATAAACTCATAGCCCTGCTCCACTGTCAGGCTAACAATCAAAAAGACATTTTATCTATACATAAACTAAACAGGTGCGAACAAAAACCAGCATTTTGTCTTCAGCATACATTTTCAAACTTTTGTTTTCAACTAAAATAGGGATTATGTTCTGATTCGAATAATATGCAGTTCCTCTGTAAGTGATACAGAAGCATCACTTACTACTCTAACTGCTGGCGGTGGAGGCTATAGCATTATGCAGGTGAGTACAGTATAAAATATGTGTGTACAAGTGTGGAATAAAATGAATTGCTAGAAGGAAAGGGTGAGTGTGTAGGGTGACGTGGCTGTAACTATCGTTCAAATAGGGACATTGCAATGTGCACCTGTTTTCGTGTGGGTGTTCATATGTGCATGTGCCCTGCTGTTGGCGGTAGAGAGGAACTTCTCCATTACAGTATGTATTTGTTTCCATAAACTCTCATGTGTCTTTGGAGTCTCATTTTACTGGTGTCAGGATGAGTAAGGCAGTCACAATACAGAGCAGTGAAATCAGCAGCTGACTACTGCAATTATATGCAAAATAGCTGGAGGCTGAGCCTCACTATGGCTTTCCATCTATAGCAGCACCCTGATTTCAGCATCTTAGTTTGAGTAAAGCATGACAGACAAGCTTTCCATCAGAAGATAGCATTCAGTAGTTAACTAACTGTAAGTGAAAATATATATTAAACACAAAGCCCATGAATGTTTCTGTTTGAAATCAAGAGGCTAATTTAATTAAGATCAGAGTGCACTGTGGGTTTATAGACAGAGATTAGCAGGTATAAACTGTAGACATAACACTGCATTCTGTGGGATGACCCAGTTTGAAGTTTGTTACAGAGGTGTTACATCATGAGACTGATGTATCAGCAGTTTGAGAGAGCAGACTGATAAGCTTCTGATGCAGATGCACTGATGAAACATGGGAAGTGTAACTTTTTTATGAATACAACCAACATTAAGCTCACAAACTAACTGCTATTTCTGACCAGAAAATAATTTTCTGGATAAATAACTTTAAAAGAATAGTGGCCTTTTGATGATTAACTGGATACTTTTTGTTATGATGCAACTACAAACTTCATTGCATTTTGTGTAACAGAGCAACATAAACTAGCATGTTGTTCTGTTTATGCTGTTGAATGAATATTAACTCTAATATTTATATTAATTAGCAGACAAATAAGAAAAAGGGTTAGAAAACAAGTCTCTCTGATGCTTGCTTGCTTGTTTGGTCATCATCTTGAGCACAGTAAATTTACTGCAAAATTTAAACCCATGTATTACATGTAGCACATATATAAAACACATCTAATATTTTGCAGGGTAGCAAGCTTCAATAGAATTCAGGAGGATGCTAAGGAGCACTGTTTGACCCTTTCACCATCAGAAATATTTTGGTTTTATATATTTGCTGCTCTGTGACAGACTGGCGACCTGTCCAGGGTGTACATCGCCTCTTGCCCGGAACATAGCTGGAGATAGGCACCAGCAACCCTCCCGACCCCATTAGGAACAAGGGTGAACAGAAAATGGATGGATGGATATTTGCTGCTGTTAAAATTAGTTTGTTAAAATTTAACAAACCATGACTCCTATACTTCGTGAAATATTTTATGCAGTTTGCTGATTGTTATAAACATTGTTACATTCCACAAATAACAAGGCAATTAGTGGCATTTTTGTTGTTCATTGAAGATTTACAAATTTCAGCAGCTGCAGTTCACCACAGCAACGGGAAAGTGAACTGATAAACTGATGTACAACAAGTTTTAACCACTTGTTTTCTGCTTTTTATGTGATTTAGAGTTGCTTATTTATCTAAATAAGCAACTCCAACTCCTTATGTTTCTTTCTGTTCAGGGTCGCCGTATAGTGGGGAAAAGTTGTGACAATTCTAAGGGCCCCTGACTGACAGGGGGCTCTCCACAATTTATTTATTTATTTTTTCTTCATAGAAATAAAAAAGAAAATTGAGGCCCTGTCAGTTACAAAATTAATCGTATTGTATTTTAGAATTTTCTTTTAGAAAATTATTTTCATTATTTGGTTTGGGACCAATATTCCTAGTCCCAATCCAAAAAAACATTTTTTGGATTGGGACTATTTGCCCTGAACCCCTTGTGGATCTGCATGAAATGGTTCGTTCCTGCTTGGAGCGCTTGACGGTTACGGTGTTCAGCAGCAGTCAGTAGAAGACAGAAACGACTGTGGCAGTTACTATGCTCCTACGAAAAATTATAAAATCAAGTTTTCAGAAAAATAATAAAATAGAGAGAGGAAGAGATAGAAAAAGGTAAGAGTGTCAGTTTATAACCCTGTTTTTCTCCAAGAGAGGTGGGTAGACTGTGTGACATTATCAACCATTTAGCATAGTTAGCTACAGACCACTGTTTGCCTCCATTTGACTAGCATTAAATTAATTAATAAATAAAAAAATTACAAGATATTCATATATTTAACATGTCTCTGTACCTTTTACCACTTAACAACAGATAAGTCAGACAGCAGCAACTCTAACCCAAATCCCTCCTGACCCGATCTCTCCAAAGTGAAAATTAAAGCTGCAGTATGTAACTTTTAAAAACTACATATAATTTTTTGACATATTTGGTAAAAACTGTTATTATGTTGTGAGAGTATGGTATGAGAGATAATGTGTGAAAAATCTATTTCCTCTGCTTTCTCAAAGTGCTACAAATAACTCATTAGAGATACAATCCTCCCGACCCCACTAAGGGACAAGGGTGAACAGAAAATGGATCGATGGAATGATGTACACAGCTCATAAGACTGTGAAAGCTCTTCAGACATGATGGAAATCATGTCTATGGCAAGTAGTAAAAATTATTTATTTTATGTTTACTGATATGTCAGTAAGTCCCAGCAGCGTTTGCCACTACTTTTCCAAAACAGAGATGAGCAAAAAAAAAACAAACAAAAAAAAACAAAAAAACATTCCATGCAAAACTGAGCAGGGGGTTTTGTAGTTTTGTAGTGTTGTGTAGTTTTGGTGACATTTTTTGACAAAATTCTGTATAAGGAAAGGTGAAATCAAAAGTGGTTCAGAGACATCAAGGCTGGAATTGGAAAATATTGGTCAAAAAGTGAATTTTATTCACTTCATCAGAAGAAATTGGCCTTTTTTCAAGAAGATAATAACTTTATTATTATGAGGATGCCATCATCTGAGCCCACCCACACCTGAATGAGGGAAGTGGTATAATCAGGATACTCTTCCTGAATTTTTTGAGTGCCTTGATACTATCCAGTCCCCTTTCAGTTCTGGAAAAACTTACCAGAATGTGAATGGACCCCTGACTGGGCACATATATTTCCAACATCGACAGACTACAATTCATCGGGATGAATGTAGTCTGACACTGTGGTCAGCAACGCTGGAACCCTGCAGGGGTCAATGTTGTCACCCATCCTAAGTCTATACATCTCAGATGTCTGTAATAACTCTGAAACCTATCCTATCCAGAAGTACACTGATGACACTGCTATCATGGGGTGCATCACAGACATAGAAGAAGAGTACAGGACCCTGCTGAGAAATTGTGTTGTCTTTTACCATAAAATCAGTCTGCAGCTAAACACATCAAATAGAAAAACACTGGTCATGTCATTGACTTCAGGAGGGACAGGGGCAGTCCAGACTGCTTCTGATTGGAGGGGAGGAGGTGGAGATTGTGCAGACCTATAAATATCTGACCTGTGGCTCTACCGGACATCCAACACCAAGCAGCTCTATAAGAAGACCAAGAAGTACTACCTGAGGAGGCTTAATATCTGTGAAAGTTGCTGGGGTAGTTTAATCAATCTGTTGTCATCCGCATCTTTCCATTTGTTACGATTTTAGAAAAGAAATAAGGCCAAAGTCACTTATAAAAATTGTACTTGATGATAGAAATTGAAAATAGTTCCAGTTTTTCCAGCTCCCTCCATTGTTTACGTTTCTGTCGCATCATGCCTGCTAACTGTCGCATGGAAACGGCAGTCACTCTGCAGAGAAGAAATAAATTACATTTCTAAATGTAATGTAATGCTAAAGAAAATAGTAACGCACAGTGATTTGGATAAATAACTGTTTTTGTTAACTGATTTCTGGATTTGAAATGGTAACACATTAGATTATTCATTACTGAAAAAACTGATCGAATTAGAGTAAAGCGTTACTGACATCACTGATGAAAGCCAGCTTTGTGCATACTTGCACTACAAACCACAGCAGTAATGAAGTAGGTTTTATGGGTTTTTTTTCTTCCCCACATCTCATATGGCTTTAGGCAGAAGCTGTAGTTTTTATGCTAGAATGTTAAGGTCAGTAATGCTTTATATTTAAACTTCTAAGTTCCCTGTGTAAACTTTATCACAAAAATCATGACACTGGCATTAAAACACTACTGAATGTAATTGGTCATAATTTAAGAAAATCTTTGCTTTCAGACTATGAAGACACTGACTGTGTCCTCCAGCAATATAAGAGAAAATACTGGTATTCGAAATATGAGATAATGCTGTTAAGTATAATAAACTTTGTTTCTTTACAGCCCATACAATTTCAGCATAAAAAGAGCAAATAAGTACTTAATAATTGATTTAGTGGTTCTGTAATTGTGATTCAAAATATTTATTACTGTTCATAAAATGGGCTGTGATGCCACAATTACCGAATACTATACTTTCTCCACAGACCAATCTTCCAGTTAGTTTTCCATCCATCCATCCATCCATCCATCCATCCATCCATCCATCCATCCATCCATCCATCCATCCATCCATCCATCCATCCATCCATCCATCCATCCATCCATCCATTTTCTTACACCCTTCTTCCCTAATGGGGTCGGGAGGGTTGCTGGTTCCCATCTCCAGCTGCGTCCCGGGCGAGAGGCGGGTTCACCCTGGACAGGTCGCCAGTCTGTCACAGGGCAACACAAAGACATACAAGACAAACAACCATTCACACACACACTCACACCTAGGGAGAATTTTAGAGAGCCCAATTAACCAATTAACCTGACAGTCATGTTTTTGGACTGTGGGAGGAAGCCCGAGAACCAGGAGAGAACCCACGCATGCACAGGGAGAACATGCAAACTCCATGCAGAAAGATCCGGGGCCGGGAATCGAACCCAGGACCTTCTTGCTGCAAAGCAACAGCTCTACCAACTGCGCCACTGTGCAACCCGTTAGTTTTCCAGTACAGCTTATTTTTCTTTGGTGTAAATCGCAATGTTTCAAATTTTGTTTTTCCATCCAAGTCAATTTATTTGCACACTTTGGTTCATTTGTGCAAACACGTTATGCATTTTCTCCCTGAAGGCATGGTGAAGACTGAGAAGAGCTTGGCTTCCCTTAGCAAGACATCAGTTTGCCTTAAAACATAATTTGTGAATCTTTTTTGTTGAAAGCTAAAAATACAGACATTCTTGGGGAAGACTGTCTTTCATATTTTCAGTGTGTCCTTTTCAGTAAAAACAAATTCTAAGTAATAAAATTTTTCCACAATCTTTCTTCGATTAGTTTGAAAACATGCCCATCAGGTTTTCTGAAGCAGTGAGGCTTCACAATGTAACTGAACCCCATTGAGAATGCTGTAGATCAGTGTAGTGTGCCTAGTTTAGGGTTAGGTATTCTTGTTAACATCTGTGCAAAGCCAGGTGATCCAAAGGACAATGAATCTAAGCCTTAGATTATCTACAAAATTGAGCATTCTTCTTCATACTGAAATGATTTATTTCTGTCATCTTGTGGTTACTCTTTGTGAACTTCTCAAATTCTAAGGTTTGTCTGAGAATTTTAGCTCAGTCATTCACAAAGCACCTTCGGCTTTAAGGTCATTCCACAAGTAACAGTAACACGGTTCTAGAAGAGAAGACAACTTTTATTGACCTTATCTTGTGTCAATAAGACTTACCTCACTCCATAAAACACCCAGAACTGTGCCAACTGTAGGCATGGCTCCTCTGTCCTGTTGGGTTTTTGTGTCCTTTACTCTGATTTGGAGTTGTTTTTTTCACCACATCAAACAAGTTTATAAAAGCAGTCAATCACAGTGAATTGCTAACAGATATGCCAATAAAGTTACCTAAATCTGAAGGCAAAAGTATAGTTGATAGGTACTTTTTCCTATATACCTAAATAAAGAATCACAGACAACGTATATGAATTTTATGACAAAGCTTTTGCAAAAGGAGAAGTCTCCAAAGCAGCTTCTCCAAGCTGTTTTTCAGAGAGTTCTGATTTCCTTTTACGCGAGCTCCTGTTTTATTGTCAAAGAAAAACAGTCAAAACAGTCAAAGGGGCAGAGGTCGTAAAAAGAACAGAGGTTGTAAATGTGTAGCCTAATCAACATGTAACCTAATCAACTAGAAAACTACTCAACTGCTCACATGAAGATAAACAGACATCCTGACCTCCACGTCAGAAAATACACACAAGGAAGAGAACACTTTAATTAGACTGAATTTCACCTAAAGTAAAAACAAAATGATAATTCCGAAAATTCTCTAACATTCCCCCCTTTTTATCATTTTACGACATGCGTAAACCTTATGCAAAAGCCAAGTATAGAAAAGAAAAAAGGAAAAGAAGGAAAAGAAAACAATAAATGCAAGATTTTTTTTTTCTAACCTAAACAGAAAATACAATGAACAAATGAAATATAAAGTAATAAATGAAAAATAAAAGAAACAGCAAAAATCAAATGCAGTTTTTCTTTCATCCAAAACACCACTTGTTTTCACATTTGCGGTGTAGGAGTCATTCAGCAAATGAAATCATCTGTTTATTGATTACAGAAATTCATCATTTTTCAGAAAACCATCTGAAACTTGGAACAAGTCATCTTCAGTCGACTCATAAGACTGTTTTAAATCTTCCAGCCCGTATAGAGCGTCAGAAATAGTTCCTCCAGTTCCTGTTTCGTCAGGTACATAAGTACAGCACGTTGGGCCAACGATTTTACAGACACCTCCTTGAGGGGCAGTGAGGAAGTCCAGGACAACACGATTTTGCATAACCATGTTTCTCAGTTCAGCTAGTTCTTTCATGGTGCCATTGGCCAGCTGGTATGTGATGTTGATTAGTCGCAGTAATCCGTACCTGTTTATCTCAACGTGGTCCCGAATCTCTCCTAGACCAACCCACGGAAAAAGGCTTTGCATGAATTTTTCTCCACCGTTCCAAATCCGGAATTCCCATGGAACTCCAGTATGTGTTGTGAGGCCTCCCCATTTTTTTTTTTTGACCTCTGACGTAACTGTTCGTTTGGAGCGGGTGTGTAGATCATTCTGTGCTTTCCTGATGAATGCAATCGGGTTGATCAAAGGAACCACAGCACACAGTGTTGTCTCCTGTCTCCTCTTTGTCTTATGCGTGATGTTGAAACTCCTCTCCTGAAGCAAGTTGTCACAGTCTGGGTTGTCCTTCCAGACTTTGCAGCGTGGAGTCGTCTCTTGACCAATGCATGCTGTGCAGGTGATGAAATCCTGTGTCGGTTCGCAGTAGGTGTAAACTCTGTTACACAAGTTCCAGGGCACCGTCCCTAGAACAACATGTCCATTATTATAAACACAGTTCCCTAGAGATCCTGGTTTAGCTCCTGCTAACGAAATGATCTCTGGTATTTTCCATACAGTTTGTTGAGATGACGAAAAAGGAAGTACATCATCTGCAAGTGAACAATTTAAAGATTGAAATAGGCTTTGCACAGCCTCTCCCATCCGGAGGTCAACTGAATAGTCCTCCTCACGTGGTCTGTCTCCTCTTAGGGGTGGGATACGCCGTGGTCTGGTGCTTAGAACGTAGAGACACATCTGTTTGTCGTCAGTAATGTTACCTGGTCGTAGACCTGAGTTATGTATGGAACCGGCATCTGCGCACACACGTAGCAGTTCACAGCATGTCCCTCATAAGCGGTTCTATTCATCAGTTTCCACCACAGTCATGCGGATGAAACTGGAGGGAGGTTGTGTCTGCTCTTCTCCTTATCCTATTGAGAGTGAGACCACTCCCTCTGCAAAACAGTTGACATGCTGCAGTCACAACACATTAGAGGATCCACCTGGCATGTGGAGACCCCATTGCTGCTCAGAATACAGAGATGTCAGGACCCCCAGCCTAGCAGAGTGAGGATCTGTTGAATTCTTCTGCTGACCTTGAGACGAACTGTCCTAAACGACAGAACCCCTTTGTAAATCAGACTTCCCCGTCACTCTGATTTAGGGGTCTAACACTCTCTGTACCTTACAGTGACTGAGATGAATCCATGTGGGTCTTTCAGCAATCGTTACAGCTGTTGGTGTGGTCATCAGCACCTGGAACGGTCCTTCCCACCGTGGACTCGCCCAGTTCTTTCGTTTGATGACCTTTACGTAGACCCAATCACCTTGCTCGATTGGAGTGGCCTCCTGTATAGGAAGAGAATCAGAAGGCAGTAAACTTGCACTGGACACAAAATCCATATGCATAGTTTGAAATGGATAAGATGGTTTCGGGAACCTGCCTCGTTTTGGCCTTATGTTTCCCTGAGAATTATATTTCACACAAACTGGACATGCAGTACAAAAATTTTTTAAGTATGAATTTAAACCATATGTTGTGAAATGCTGTTGTATTATGGTTTCCATCCCCCCTGTTGACACATGGCATTGCCCGTGTGTCACAATTGCTGCAGCTTTAAATAAAGATTTAGGAAGGACTGGTTTCTTATTGACTTCAAAAATGTTCTCATCATTAATTTTCGCACCCTTAGTTATCCACATCCTTTTTTCAACTTTCGGTGCGTTATCCTGCATGTCTTTTATCACTGCTTTGTCTATCATTTGTTGTTCTCCTTCAGTCTGTGCTGAGAAAGCTCCTTTCCCATGCTTCCCTGCTGCAGCTTCTTTCTAAATTTGATTATCATCAATCAAACAAACCTAGACTAAAGGTTTTAAACTTTAGTCTAGAAAATATTGCTCTTATTCACAATCATCAGTTTGGAGTAACCAATTACTTAAAATCAAAGTTTCTTTCAACCTTGTATTTTAAAACAGCTGGCAATTTATTATTATTAAATTTACGGAAACTTCAAGAAATGTTCAATATGTGTTAACATTTTTAATGTGTTAATAATTATCTTTAGTTGTCAGGATCCTGTTTTAGGTATCGTGCACATTTTAAAAGAGCTATCTCAGACATGTGGTAGAATCCAGCAACTTCCTGTTGCTGGAACACTTCACCTATGCAGATTCATTCATAGAATAAAATTCTAAATTAACTGTTCAAATTTAAATCCAACAAATACTTTATGGTATATTAACACTTCAGTATTAGTTATTTTCAATGCTTAAAGAGATTTAATGTAATTCCAAAAAGCATGTATTACCAGGATATTTCTTTAAAAAGAAAAAAAACTTTTGCAAATAATTTTTGGCTTAGACTCTTTCATGATTTTTAGTTGGTGTAATTTAGTGGCATAAGTTTTTTGTTAGGTCTTTGCTGACCTTTTAGTAATTGCAGTTTTCCCTTTAGGTTTCCCAACCTATGGCTCGTGGACCCTAAGAGGATCCTTAGCAGTGGTCCTGCTGTACAGGACTCAGAGTTTACGGGGACAAACTGAAAGAATTTGTCTAATATTGAACATAAAAGCCTCCAAGACTTTCTTTTCTGGCTAGATAATATGTGAAAAGGGTTAGTAAGAAAGCAAGTTTTCATTGCAATAGCAGTGTATAACAGCTGTGTGTGTGATACACTTATCTTTTGATGTCTCCTTTCTGTCTCATTTCTCCCTCCTCCTCTTGGTTCTGGCGTCGCTGGGGTGCAATCCTCCCTCCCCCCTCTTACTCGCTCTGCAGTTTCCTGTTTCCTTGGATCTTGAGTTGTCCAGACTGTCCCTCTGTCAATGTCCAAAATGAAACAGCATCAAATAGTTCAGTTTGTTGTCTTCGTCTCTGAAGCACATTATCTTTTCCTTCTCCACGCTGATATCAGGGAGTAGATCAGCGGAGATTGTAAGAGTTCAGTTGCATTTTAGTGTCTGGATGTGATGGAACTCTTCTTTGTCTTCTTGATTGCTGTCAGAAGCTGGTGATGAGGGAGGGACTTCATTTGATCCATTGCAGGACAGCTTCGAGTTGAGGTCAGAGGTCAGATGCACCGCAGCGAGGCTCAGACAAAGGAAAAGGAAAGAAGCAAATAGGAGTCAATGAGGGTTTATCTTTCTTTTTGTGTTTTTTATTTCTAAACATCTCATGTATATCTTTTCTCTCTTTTGATTTTATAGTTTTAGCCACTTATTACCCAACATTATTTATATTTTAGAATTCTAAATCATTTAGAACACATATAAACATGAAACATGTTTAACCTGTAATCTCTTTATATTCTTTGCCATGTTAGATTTTAAAATGTAGAATGTAAGTTAATTTAATTAACTTAGTTGGAGTGAACATCTTATCAGAGACCAGTGAATTACTTTAAGTTTGTTGATCCTTAATGCTGAAACTGTGAAGCCAGCGAGCAGCCCTCCTCTCATTTTGGAATTTAAGCGAGATATGAGGCTGGATAAAGTCCAGGTCGGTACCAAACTCTGATCGCTGACCCCTCCAGACATACAGCCAAAGGATCATAGCACCAAGTTGGTGTTTTAACCTTTTGTAATTATGCTACCCAGTAATCTATGCAGTATAAAACATTGTTCTCTGAGAAGAAATGTTTTTCCTTTTTTTTTTTTTTTTATTGTTTCATTTAATTTCTCATCAAGTTGTTTTTGCACCTGTCAAAATTCATTTACTTAAACTTCCCTCTTTAGGAAAGTCATAACTCCTTTTCAAATCGTAGACGAAAGTTGTCCACATCTTCACCAACTTTTTGTTTAATTCCTGACAGATGACTATAATTTGCCCTTTTACGAAAATTTGTTCTAACTCTTTCACACAATCTTTCACAGCAACATGAATTGTAACACAAACAGAAACACAAAACACAAAACAATTAGTCAGATTTGTAGTCAGTCAAAATTTAATCAGTCTCCAATTTTCAGTCTGTCCTCATAATCATTTTATTTTCTCCAATTATTTGTCATATTTTACTGAAGCTTCAGGAATTTTCCAGTTTTTTTATTTGTCATGTTATAATTTAATTAATTTTATACTCTAGTCTTCAGGAACCTGTTTAAATAACTTGTGCACATTTAAAAAGAGATATCTCAAATTTATATTAGGATCTAGCAATAACCAATAATTTCCTGTTGTCTGGTACCAGTTTTTAACCTAGCGCTTATTTCAGACCTACACACCATGTGTTTAACTTTCAACACGCCATCTATACCGTACTTCCTCTTCCATTTAGTCAGGTACATTACGTTTCCTGGCTCCATCTGACACATAAACTTTCCATCCCCTTTAAGCCTTTTCTCCTTCATGTGTGCTTTTTTATACTTTCCCATTATTTAAATCACTTGCAATTTTAGCTTGAAAATTTTTGGTATTTTGTGCTTCCTCAGAGAAAGTGCTGTAAATCAGCGCTCAGTGCCTCCTGAAAAACAGGCTTCTACTTGGAGCCTAGCTTCCAAGCGGTTTTTCACTTTGGATCCTAATTCCGAAGGCAGAGAGTTTTACTCCCAGAGAGAAACACCATTCACTCCTTCATACACACACATCAACAAAGCAGCAGACAAAAACACCAATATCAACACAGCAATAACAAAACAGTATTACAACTTCCTATCTACGCGAGGACTTACTCTTAAAGAGTGTCCTGTAAATAAGGAGGCTCTAAAAGCCGTTCCTTTTGCCTTTAGTTGAAACTCAGTCAACTGGGACTCTAACCCTTTTTATAACTTCTTTAGTCAAGTTGGTATTTGACAAGGACTCAAACCTTCATTTAGTCAAGTTGGTATTTGACAAGGACTCAAACCTTCATTTAGTCAAACTAAAAGTTGACAAGGACTCAAACCTTCATTTAGTCAAATTGATATTTGACAAGGACTCAAACCTATTACGGAATTTAAGCTTCTAGCAGGACTCCGACATCCTTTTGTTACGGAACTTAAGCGACTGTATCTCGCAGGACTCCGCCGTCCTTTTGTTTTAAAATTCACCTACGTTTCTGTAGTTGTCTGGTCGGATCTCGTCACTCCGCCGTTGGCAGACAAAGTCGGACATGCTTCGCTGGCCCAGCGAAGAATTTGCTTCCTGGGTCCTTCTTTCCAGGTCCAGTTGACTTCTGGCCGTGCACGGATTCAGCGCGTCTTCCTCTGCCTGGCAGCGGGGGAGGAGAGATCCCGGGTTTCGGCACCAAAATGATAGGTACTTTTTCCTATATACCTAAATAAAGAATCACAGACAACGTATATGAATTTTATGACAAAGCTTTTGCAAAAGGAGAAGTCTCCGAAGCAGCTTCTCCAAGCTGTTTTTCAGAGAGTTCTGATTTCCTTTTACGCGAGCTCCTGTTTTATTGTCAAAGAAAAACAGTCAAAACAGTCAAAGGGGCAGAGGTCGTAAAAAGAACAGAGGTTGTAAACGTGTAGCCTAATCAACATGTAACCTAATCAACTAGAAAACTACTCAACTGCTCACATGAAGATAAACAGACATCCTGACCTCCACGTCAGAAAATACACACAAGGAAGAGAACACTTTAATTAGACTGAATTTCACCTAAAGTAAAAACAAAATGATAATTCCGAAAATTCTCTAACAATAGTTTGGAGAGAAAGTAAGAAGATATGGAAAATTAGTTGGGATAATGAAATAAATGGAAGGCATTTGTATAAGATACAAAATACAGTTGATGTAGAAAGGATTAGAGGAATAAATAGGAGGGAGGAGATAATTATAAATAGAATAAGAACCAGTCACAGTTTTTTAAATGGAACTCTTTTTAAGATGGGGAAACATCTTACTGGTTAATGTAGTTGGTGTGATGATGTAGAAACAATGGAACATGTTTCGATAATACAATCCTACTGAGGTAAAATGTTTAAATCAATGGCATTGGATGCGCAGCTATTTGTTGTGTGCATACTTTTCAGATTGTGAGACCCAGATACTCAACACTGAGCTGAAGAATGACTTTAACTTTTTAAAATCTCATTTTATACCAGATGTACATGCTGCTGAATTCCTACTCCAGTGCAGCAGTTAGTAGGACATGTGATGCCTGCTGCATGTGTGACTGCTTAGTGGGTGGATGAAACACACTATCCTAATATGCTGTGAAGAAATATCAGGATACCACACTCCTGCCAATCTGAAAGCCAGATTGCACATCCTATCATGACAACGAAGTCATGATGGGATGTGGGCAGGAGCAGATGGAAATGCTGTTGTTATAGGCAACACTGAAAACACACCTACAGGACCAAATGAGGTTTCTTTTATGTTTTGACGATAAAATAAAATTAAAAAAAAGTTTTATGTAATGATTTTTTACTGGATTTCTTTTCTTATTTTTTAAATTTACAGTTCCAAATTAAAACAGGAACTGGCATTTAAAACTCAAATCCTTAAATTCATTTTGTGGGATTGATGATTGACTGTAAGAATGAGTTTTAGTATTGGTCGAGGTCCATTGGTGTCTCTGGAGTAATTAGAAAATCTTGTGTATTTCTGGCACCGCATATTGACAGTTTGCTCATGCACCATATGGGCTCCCAAATGCCGTTGAAGAAAACAGACACCATACTCCATCTGTACATGTCTCCCTCCTGATCGTCTCCCAGCAGGACTGTGTGACCTAGACTACAGGCCATGTGTTCATCGGCTGCAGATAAAGCATTCTGTACTTGTAGCCTTCACATTTTGTGGCCTCTCCTCAGTAAGCCAGACATTTAATTTTGTCTAACTTCTCCAGATTTCTTTGCTCGAAACTTATAGATAATATCTTCCTTTTCTTTTTCTTACCTTAGCAACCTGAATTTACTCTAATGGTTAAAGCCTCAAACTTGCAGGATAAAAAATGTAATTTCCTCTATTAACAAATGAAATATCCAACTAAAACAATGTACACAAATGCACCAAAATCTGACTCTAATATAGGGACAATCTGATTTGTTTTCAAGTACAGTAATTCATTCATAAAACTACACAGATATAAAATATAAAATCTTATGGATGATTTTATATTGAAAAATCTTACATAATATTTATGAAAGGTTTGTAAATCTGCAGTGCATATACTAATTACAAAACCGAGTGTAATTTGTACGCAGTTATTGCTTTTGCAATAACGTAACATATGCTTTAGAGAAGCGGGTGCAATGGAGGACTGTGGGATTTCGTCGGATAAACTCAACGTCCAAAAAAATCAAACAATTGGCTTTAGCAGTCTATAAATTCTTTTTTCGATATACTTTTTTGTTGCATTATGACAGCCTCAAACGGCCCCATATATGTGCATCAGTCTATGACAGTCAGCCACTCGTCTTGTGGACAAAAGTACAAACTGAACGCAGTGTTGTTTTTTCTGATCAAATTGCCAGCCTGTCATGGTGGCATCTGCCTTGCTCAAAATCACACCCCACTACATACATTTACCAGCATTTTTCTGCTGATTTTCATCACTGCTTACAACTAGTTGGGGATTTTCTTTAAGTTCATTTTTGTCAATGGAGACAGTGACTGCTGTCTGTTAGCACTGTTGATCTTCTTTATTCTCCTTTTTTTCTCTGTCTAATTAATTTATTCCCGAGAATAATTGTTTGCAAGTAGATTAAATACAATTTTACTTTCTGGCATTTACATAATGATCAACTACACCCCAAGCATTCAGGTTGGTTTTACTTTCTGATTTCATCTCTGTTTGTATCTCAGGATCTGCACTCTGTCGTAGTTAAACATCACAGGATAAATGTATCAGAGCTTTTCGGCATGGCCAGGATGGAAACAAGCAACAATGAGCTGTTGGCAGTCTACCACAACTACTAGTGAGGATTTGGTTTGTAGGGGCTTCTGCATCAGTTAAACTATTTTCAAGTGCCATCTTTGCATCCACCTATCCCTGATGCTTGCAGCAACACAGCTCTGGTAAGCGTACCTCTTCTTACCCAACACCAACACATTGTCTTCTTTCTCCTATGCTTTCAGTCTTCAGCTTTAACCAATGCTGACTAGTAATATCATTCAAGGAGATTTATCAGACTTCACACAGCTCACCCTGGAGACACTAAAAGCTTTATGTGCATCATTTCTCCACTGCACACCGGCTTTGAAAGTTAAGTTTTGTCTGCAACACTGCAACGTTTTCTCAGAAAGAGAGGGCTAATGACAATTTATTACGATTGGAGGCTTAACCTGGTGGTTCTGACCTTCTATCCTTTCAGCTATGATAACAGTGTTTCCATCAAAATAATTGCTGGAATCTGGAAACAAGATTAAATCACTACAACAAAGACGAATAGGACACAAAGGGTTGGTTTATTCATATTATCTAAACCAATTTAGTTGGAGGTCAAGCTGGAAGTGAGGGCAACAGAATGCTTCTAACACCTCATTGCACAGAAAAAAGAATTGTGAGTGTGCACCTTACGAAAATAGGTGAAAGTCATGCAGAAAAGGGAGCAATACTTTTTGACAAATGAATAGCTTAAGCACAAGCCTTGTAGCGTTGCTCACTTTTCATATAAAATATATGTTTGAATAAACTAATTTGTTGACATCTTACCTGATCACCTTACTACTTCTTGGTGTTCCATGACACTATATAAATATAACTTTGAAGGTGTCTTGGAAAAATACTTGTCCCCAGTAAACTGTATTGCATTTTCACATTAAAATTTTAATAAATCAAATTTTGGGGGGGGTTTTGAAGGACAGATGTACACAAAGCACTGAATAATTCTGAAGTTTCAAGAAAAGGAAGCATGGATTTTTTTGACATTTTTAATCAGTACAAATCTAAAATGTGTGGCATACTCATGTATTCACCATACTTTATGGAATAATTTATGGAGTGTTGTGGTTTATACAGCTAAGGATTCAAATTCTTTTTCAGTTAAAAATTGTGGATGTTCAGTAGCTGTGTGTTTAAGGTAGTTGCTCTGTTTGAAGGTGAAATTTTGCTCCACTGCTTTGCAATATCTGTCAGGTTTTCTTAAACGGTTTCCTCTAACCATTTATCTTTTCATCCACATCGGTCAGCTTTTGGGTCAATCCCAAAGAAGAACAATCCAAAACAATCCATCACAGTCCAAACCGCCAGACAGCACACCGGACAGAAGCCAGGGTATTATGTACATTTATGCTAGAGTCTTCGTGTTTGTGTGAAACTGAATTTTAACTTTAAATGAGTCAATTCTCTTGGTTGGCTCTGTTTATTTCTGAGGTAATTTTGGCTTAAAAGTGGCGTATTTGATAACTTTTGATAACAATAATAAAAACTTCTCAATGTTTGACATCGTCTACTCTAGCAAAATGTTTTTTTGTCAGGCTACAAAGCTGCTACATCAGTGAGCTATGCTGTGCTTGGTGATATGTTGTTTGCTGCTTAGCATAACCATTTTCAGGCTAAAACAAACATTATTTTTACATCAACTTGGAAGTTCTGTGAAACTTCCTTTAAAATCATTTCAAGACACAGAATCAGTCCAGTACCAATCCACATTCCACAGGAGAAAGACTCACCTGGTATAAATTTAAAATTTAGCTATTGGAGTAACCCTTAATAGAAATTTATTCAGTCAAAGAATGTCATGAATATCGGTGTAGGGCTGCACCAATTGCAGTTTTCTGGCCGATCCCTGGTTACTGATCTTTAAAAGCCCTGACCTGCTGATTTTGAATTTGGCTAATATGAATTGATTTTTGTCTAAAATTTTTGTCTAAATATAGCCAGAAAATCACTGAGTTGGCAACAGTGGGGTGAATATTGTTAACTGGAAAAATGTAGACTGGTGGGCGGGTCTGTCAGTCATACCTCCCACTGTAGAGCAGAGGAGGACAGCGACTGATTTTTAAACCTTTGCTGACGAATATAAGATTAGGGGATAAGATGGATTTCACATGTAAGTATCGGACGATCACAATCCCGCAAAATTAAGGAAATCAGCGCACAGAAATCGACTGGCGAAAAGTTGGCCAATAAATGCATCCTGTATTATACATGTATATAATGTAAACAGCACTGCCAACAGAGAAGCAGTAAGTTTATAGCAGGTGTGTGAATTATCTGATGATTGGATTGCTGATTAGATAGATAGATAAATCTTTATTGTTATTGTCACAAAAACAACGGAATTTAAAAAGTACCATCAGTCAGTGCATATGCTTAAAAACAACAGTCTCACAGTTTACACACACTATAAGAGATACATAACAAATAACTGATAAAAAACTAATAAATAAGAATAGCCACATTCTCACACACACACATCATTTATGGTGATTAATGGTTGTTTTGATTGCATTTAGTTTGGTTATTGTTGTAGGGTAAAAACTCTCTGAGACTCTCTAGTTCTGATTGCTCTGTATCGTCTGCCTGAAGGCAGCAGTGTAAACAGAGAACATTGCAGCCAGTCCACAATTTTAGCAGAACTATCGGGCCCCAAAACCAAATTTTGCTTAGGCGAGCTCTGCCTGAATATATCTGCTATTAAGGAAGCAGCCCTGCATCTCCAATGCCGAACAATGAATTTGTTCACGCCAAGTTACGCGCAGCAGCTATTTATCTGTACTGCCAGATTATTAGCCTTCGACATAAAAGCTGCATCATATGAACTTCTTTGTGTTGTTTCCTTGCTGAGGGGGTATGAGTTTGAAAACGTTTCTTCATCGTGCCTGGTGCTAGCATGTGCTTGTTCTAAATTAAAATCAGCACTTTCTCCTTTGATTTCCAATTTTGACTTCGAATGATTCACTTCCCGCTGAAGAGCCCCTGGTTGTTGAAGAAAAATCCACCGAAAAGCCTCAAGGCTGCATTGTTTAAAACGCGGGAAAAAAGTAGCGGCTTATAGTCTGCTACTTTTTACAACAGCTTTGTAAATTTTCAGTGTGCGTCACGTGAGTAGAACTTGGACAGAAGCTTAATTATAGTTATTATAATTACTGTAACAGATGAACAGAAAACAAATGCCGTATTTTCCGCACTACAAGGCGCACCTAAAAACCTTCAATTTTCCCAAAAGCTGACAGTGCGCCTTTTAATCCAGTGCAATATTGAGCCACAAAAGGGCTTGCAACCACCGATGATTATTTATAAAACAATTTGAGAACATGTCCTTATGGTTCACACAATGTATTATTACTTCAGTTACAATTCTGTATGCTGTATGATCATCATAAATTATTAAACATAATCATCTTTCTGATTTAATTCAAACATAACATCTTATGATAATTATCTGAGTTTAATTCTATTCACCATTTATTCATCATCTTATTCATTTCTTGATCTGCTTCAACTCTGTATAATCATAAGTAAATCAAAATACAAAAATACTTATTTTAATGATCATTGATAAATCAAAATACAAGAATACATATTTTATAATCAATCAGTAAATCAAAATGTAAGATTACCTATGTCTCCCATGCTTTTATGATCTGTTTTCTGCATTTACCTGGAAAGATCTCACCACTCTATACCAGTTTTCACAACAATGTGACCAATAAAGTGGCATATGCATGTATAAGTAGCTCTATTCAGCTTCAGATATGTTTCTGAACTTTCTTTGAAGAGAGATAATTTAGAATGTTTGTGTTTGGATGGGTTGATTGCAGAGTGAGTAGAATCTGGCCTTGACTAGAGAGCTGGTGTGTTCCTTTCTGGACCAGTGGGCTGAAGGTTTCTATGTGCTCACTGTTATACTCCGACTGTAAAACTCTGTGAGTAGCCACATTTCGTCTTTGACAGCTTTAGAGTTCTGTTTTTAGTAGAGCGGTGACTCCTCACAACGTGGCCATAAAAATGACAGGCAGAAATAGACTCTGGGTTAGTCTTCTTATCTGATCTATCTGGCAGGTTTCCACCCTTCTCGTCCCTTCTTGCTGAACAACTCAACAGCAAAAGTTCCAGTGCCTCAGTATGATTGAGAGAACCGTATCGTAATACTCAAAATAAAACTGAAATAGAGGTATGGAAAATCCAGAAAGAATACAAATGAGCAAATTTAAAATTAAAAGCCAAACTTATTAAGGCAAGATTGGCTTGCCTTAATAAGTCCAAGACTGGGTGTTTTTTCACAAAAATGATAACATAAAGCATCAATGAGTTTAAACAAACAAAAATACCTAATTGGTACATACAAAGTGTTTTGGAATCTAAACTCAACTAATTACATTTCAGTCTAAAATACTGTACATTTACAGAAAAAATATGTCAACACCACTTGAGCTTTTTCTCAATACAGTCACCGACACAAACATATATTTGGAGGATATATGTTAAATTTACACAATGCCAAAAAAAATTTTTAGAGTGTAATTGATAATATTTCAGTCATCAATGAGTTTAAACCTCTGTGCAGCTCATACTTTAGTATTATAAAGTATGACCTGCGGTTGGGGAGTGCTGTGGTGGCACAGAGGATTGCGCGATCCACACTTGGATGCCTTGAGTCATTGTCACGGCTGTCACGAGTTTGATTCCTGGACCTGGCAATATTTACAGCATGTCATCCCCTTTTCCTGTCAGGAAAAGGCCAACAAAAAGACCCCTGGAGGGGAGGGGAAACAGAAGTAGGAAGGAAAAGTCTGTGTTTTTGGTCAAGCCTTATATATGGATTCCATACCACATTGCAGTAAATGAACTGATCTTATCTTGGGGTTGGAAATGGTTATATAGAAGGACAGGGATTTTAACTCTTTAATTTTAATAAATTTTTAGAACACAACTAATTGCATTTCTTTTTAACATGCAAAACGTCCGAGGAGAATCTTTATATTCATCTTTATATTAATCTTTATATTCACATGTTTCTGGTATGCCTGTAAATCGTCCATCCACAAACGATGGTCGGCAAAGCTACTTCTATTTGTCCTTGGGAATCCACTGCACAGGATTCCCAAGGATCCACTGCACAGGCATGTGGCTTAGCCTGTTACTTTTTTTATGCAGTCAAAACATGATTAAATAATTCCATATATGGAACAAAGCAAATTTTATTGAATCACCCGATATCACAATAAATGCATTACAAAGTCATATCCCAAGAGATATTGTGATGAGAAAAAGTTATATTTTTCATCAACATAGACTCCCAGAGTAGTTCATACAGAACATGAGAAAGATTAACTTCTGTCTGGCCAATGTGAACATGTGGATCTGAAGTCAGGGATAAAAATATGTTTTTCCATGTCTTTGGAAGCTGATTGGGGTTGATCAGTCGAACTAAACAAGACTGTCTCTCAATGTCTTTGTTTAGGCAAACTTGGCCTAAAGATAAGTTTAGGCAAAATAAACTTTGCCTAAACTGACCTCTAGGCCTGAACTTACAGGTCTAGTTTCAAACATCGTTTTCAAAGCTAAACCTCGCTCCCCCAAAAACTGGCAAAGGTTTAGTAGTCACAAAAAATACGTCCGTGGATGTGTCTGGTTCAGAGGGAAGGCTGTCTCTATGAAGAGCATTTTTTCTGTCAGAATGACTTTGCTTTATGAAATTGGTTATGGTGGATCATTTTATATCCTGAGTGGAAATGTTGAACAGTGACAGACCAGACAAGAATGATTGTCAATAGTGTAGGATGTTTTTGCCATACACTGCAGCTAGCATGAGCACCATGCAAAGGAACCTACTAGTGTTCAATGTGCGTTAGAAGAACAATGCTTTCAGGGGCAACGGTCAGTGATTTGGCTTTCTCATGGTTCAGTTGAATTAAGTTCTTTGTTTCCCAATTTATAATTTCTTTCACACACTCCATCATTTCAGACTGTCTGAAGAACTAAGAAGTTTAACGGAACAGTACAGATAATCAACATAGAGAGGATGGAGATATTGTGAAATCTTTTCAAGATCGCTAACTGAATAATGTACATAATCTCAGATATGAATATAAGACATGGTACTGAGGTAAAAAAAAAAAAAAAAAAAAAATCTTTGTCTTCATTAAATATAATCAATTCTTAGAAAGGAAAACATTTACCATTAGATTGAAAACTAGTAAGGATAATACAGATCATGCAGTGATACCCCAACATTTTACCTTACACCTCCTTTGCAGATCTCATCTATAACAGGAAAAAGGCTGTAGTAATATTCAGATAAATCTTTGATCAACTGATTTGATTAAATTATGTTATGACTGTGAAATGGCATTAACTATATAACCTAAAAACACATTTCTCTAATAGTATGTAATAATGCAATATTAGACGTACATTATTGCCATAATTTTTTCTTCCAGAAGAAATCGCACTAGCTCAACATTTCAGGCAGTTTCAGCTTCTTCTGTCTTCAGTAAACTGCTGATAATGCAAGGTTAACACTTCCAGCTGATTCTTGTCATTAAAAGTTCAATGCTCTAATTGTTGACCTGGATTAACTGGAGAAACTGTCAGATTATATTGACTGCATATTACAGTGTTTGCTATGAGATTCTCTGTTTTTACTGATGATTTGTTTTGCCACCCTGACACTATGGCTGATAACTTTCTTGCGCTGCTCCATATCTTGTTTTCAAACATGAGCCCCTCTGTGTGGAATACTTAATGTGAATATTAACAGCCCCTGAACCAGTTCTGCCTTTGAACATGGCCTTGATCTTCAGTCTGTGATGAGCCTGTCACTCAGCTCTTAATATGGAGAGTTTTATCTCTGATCAGAAATACATTCTGTTTGATTTGGCTCTTCTATCTGCAGCCTCCACGCTGCAGTTCAGAGGCTTATTTAATGATCAGTGTGCCTCAGATTTTTCTTTCATTTTCATCTGGTCTCTCTCCCTTTCTGTCTGTTGATATTTTATGTGCTTTAACAGATTGTGTGTGTCTGCTCTGACCTTTGGTCCACGTTGAAGCCACAAACACTACAAAACTTGTTACCTCACGAGACGATTGCTGTCTGCAATAAGAGTATGTCAGGTCAAAAGCTAAACTGAGACATTTTGTCCAAGAGGCTGTGAATACAATACTAGTATCATTCACTTCAGATGTGGAGAGTGGATCACAGGATTCTTATATGGTCTAGAAAAATCTGTGATCTTTAGATGTATTTTACAGGTCTGGAGAAATATGACAAAAAAGGTCTAGACTTTCAGTTTTTTTCTTCCACGTGTTTGTTCACCTGCCCAATTTCCCATCAGGCCACCAATCCACCTGGTTGTCAATCAGTTCATCCATCCATTCATTCATATGTCCATCAGTCTTTCTCTAAATTCACCATGAACATTATGAAAGTGTGATATTTTTGGGTTTATTCACTGTCTACATTTTGTGTGTATGTTAGAAATGGCTCCTTACTGATTTGCTTAGCCAGTTTTAATAAACCGGTATGCCCAAGAATCAATTCACTAAAAGGCACATAGTGTTTGTGGTTATTTTTGGGACTTGTGGCCTTTTATTGACAATCACCAGGCAGGACACGCTCTACCTCTATATCACGTATTGCCTGTAATCATTTTCACTTTCAAAGTCAATTAGGAGGAAATAAAAGATTAGCCCATTTTTTTTATTTTTATTTTAAGTAGCTTTTAGTGTAGTATATTGTTTGGAAGCATACTACACAGTGAGTGAAAACTGCACCTTAACATTTTATGTAGTTTTTCTGCAACAACCATCTGAGATGGCAGGCCATTGTTGAAGTCTGCTTAAGGGTCACACAAAAACATTCTGGGCTAAACTTCAGACACACCAGGGCTAAACACTCAGATCTTTGTAAATTTGAGTCTGAAAAAAATGGAATTTCAACAAAGTATGTGCAGGTACAGTTCATGGACACCACTGTAGTTTTATTTACCCATTCAGGCTGGCAGAATAGCAAAACAGTTGAAATAAAGTCATCCATCCTGTGTGCCAATTATTATAACAGAGCTCTGGGTTTTATTAGTGAGGACTGTGTTCCCAGTGAGACCAGATGTCTTGTATGAAAGGTCAAACCTGCGTCACACATGCGAGGTGCCAGCTGGCTTGCTGGAATGACCAGTTCAATTGGAGAAAAATTAATGACCAGATAGATTTATAGATTACATGCTTGGTCATTAGCTAGAAAATGAGAACTTCCTCCGAGTGCCCTGGACCACTTTGGAGCAGAGACTGCACTGCTGTTTGTCACTATTACAGCATTGATCCCTTCTGCTCTCAGACACCATCAATCTTCTGTTCAAATCCTGAACTCCTGAAGAATTAAACAGTTCCCCCAACTGCACAAATTCAGGGTTAGTGACAGATACCTGCTTTTGTCTCTTTGAAATTTCCCATTGTAGGTAATCATGAATAATAAAAGCTCTTCAGTATGTATATATTCACTGCCATGATCGAATTTAACCTTCTGACCCACATGCAAAATCAACAAGTCCAAGTAAGGAATAGGTTTTATTTTCTTTCAAAAGAGCAAACAATTGACAGGTTTCCTTGATGTTTCAGGGAGTGGCTAGTATCACACAATCTGTGGCACCTGGAATGAAAGTTGGAGTTATTGGTGGCCTGTAATGAGTTGATCAGATGAAATAAGAAAAAGCTTACTTTCAAATGGATTTGGTGATGCGTCGGAGAAAGGTGCCCAGGGGTCCTGTGTGGAGAATGTGGTGATGGTGCTTTCTGAGGCGAGTGCAAGGTAGGTGGTGAGGTCTGATTGAGCGAAGTGGAGATGGGGGGGAACTGTGGAGCAAGCAGGCAGGACCTTGCTGGTGGGTTCTACAGGAGGAAAAATGGTTGAACTGATTCCTCTAGAAAGATCCAGTGACAAATCCTAAAGAGAGCAAACACAAAGACTATGAGCCACAAAGACATCAGGTAGGTACTCAAGAGACTGATCAAAGCTTACAAAGCTGACAACAAGAGGTGGCCAGAGTGACTACCAGTAGACGTTAATCATCCAGCACTGAGTGAAGGCTCTGCTGCTCCTTTATCCCCACCACTCTGATGAGGCTGATGAGGTGCACTTGTGAAAGCTGTCCAGGCCAAGATCCTCGATGTAAGAGATGTGTTACTCACACTCACACACACAGGAACCCTGACATTCACAGTTATTCTTGGTGTTTTACCTAAAGTGATTTGAATTTGGCTTTCAGACGAGTTACATTAAACTGACTGAAACATACTTAATAAATATAGTATAGTCCAATCAAATGTGTTATTTCTAAGGGGCAGTTTTTTCTTCAACATCAGTAAACTGTCACCATGACTTTCTATCAGCCAATGGCATGTGTTTAATTTCTCAACCATGTAGTTTTTATATGTGACGCTGACTACTGACGATATCAGAGGCTAATTAGCACAAGTGACAATAATATATGCATGTTACAAAATTATTAAACAAGGTGTCAGATGGAGTGCATCATTGTCTTTTGTTCAACAGTCACATAATTAGTCTATGTGTTACCAGTGTAATTTCTGTTGACCAGTTTCTGCAACTCGGCAGAGTCCAGTTCACAGCAACTAGGACCGAGGCATGGCCCCTCGCTACCCCCTGCTCACCATAGTCTCACTGAGGAACAGAGACCGTGCCGCCTGCTCACCAAAGATTTTGAGGTTAGTGGTTTTCCTTTAGAGCTCATGACTACATCAAGGGTATTCAAGAGACTAACCAATTTATCTGTCCTTAGTGGTTCCTAGTCCCACTGTTAATGATATCATTCAAATTCTCAATTAACCATTCACGGCTTTAAATTAGTGTTTCAGCTGAAATTTCAGGTCCTGCCTTGTTGAACTTTTGACTGTTATAAAGATGTCAAAACTGATGAAAACTTCATCATAATTTTCTCTCCAACAGATTTGTATTTTTCAGTTAAATTATACAGAATATGTCATATTATAGATGGTGTTAAGGAAGAATATTTTAAAATTAATTAAATTTGGAAAAGGTTTGGCTCTCTCTTCCTCTGAATCCCAGGTCCTCTCAGCGGGTGACTTGTGGTCACAAGGAAAACAACAATGCGTGTTGACATCACAGAATTACAGAGTTTAATCCAAATACAAAACAACGTATGAATTAACAACAAAACTGCAGAACAACAGAGATGCAGATTCGTTACCTGAGACAAAAAGATAGAGATAGAAAAGGTAAAGACGCATCTTTGGAGAGAGCTGGTGCAAAAAGGCAAAATAGGAGCAGCTATCTGCCTTATTATTCCTGTGCACGAACTCTTATACTGAAGGTGTGTCTTTCCTTTTTAATATATTCAATTAAGGCGTACCTCTGGTTGACCAACCAGAAGCTACCCTAAACACTCAGAAAAACTTAGAACTCCCCCTAATTTAATTCATGAGTTTTCTTGGGCTGAATATGATGATAAGCAAACCCACAGATACATTGTATCAGGGTAATTCCCTGGTGGAATATTTATCCAGCCCCGGATTGCCTTTCTACTCAGTGCTCCATAAGTAATTTCTCCTATGATGCTCAATTTCTTAGGCAAAGTATGTTATACTTGAAGATTATAATAATTTGATTTGGCTTATTGTAATTGGTTTGAGTTTTATTATTTGACTCTAATCACATAGTTTGCGTTAAAAACTTAAATCAATTGGTACCATCAATTTTCCTAAATGATTTGAGTTAACTTGTTGGGTTTTACAGTGAGGTCTGAGTTTAGAAATTTGAAAAGATGAAGTTACAGCAGTTTTTGGAAAAAGATCCTCTTTGTATGAGGTTTTTGACTCAGTAAAATAAGATTATGTGTCGACAACGTCTCTATTTTTATGGTCCTTCACAGCTTTGAGGTAAAATGTGAGAGTATAACTTTTTCCTGTGGTACTCTCCTAAGAATTTCAAAATTCCAGATATCCAAATATTTGTGATGTTAGGCTGTGCATCAAAGAGATACTTGGTTTGTGGACCTGATTTCATTTAGTTTTGTGAAAGAGCATAAGGAGATGGAACACATGACTACTGATCAAACATGCATTACACCACATATTAAAACACCATAAATTGTGAAATAAATTAGCATGTTCTTTTTAAAATGACTACTTGAAGGTTTTCTGACAGCAGGCAGCTGCTGCCTGCAGAATCCACAAAGGTAAGGAACATTAGGATATTTGCAGTGTAAGGGAATACATCCTGCATAGTCACTTTTCTTCTATATTTTTCTTCTATTTTAACTCACCCTGACGCTAAAATATGACATTAAAGTTGACAATGACATTTTGTGACATTTCTCTAATGAAAGCTCCTTCTTGAAATGTGCATGCTTCAGCTATTAAAAAGTCGAAGGAGTTTTAAACTCTACAATTGGAACTCTCATATTTGCTAAGATCAGCATAATTAAATGCATAAAATTACTGTTCTATTTCACCAAAGTTAGGAATATATTTTAATATTGCTTTACATGTACAATACATTGTAAAACAAATACATAAATAAAAATTGCTATTTTTTTTCAGAAAACAAATTGCAAAGGTATTTTTGGCTTTGGAAAGTTGCTGATTTCAGTTCATCACAAGGTGACAACAAGCATTCTGCTAGTTTTTCACACAAGAATATGCTTAAAAAACTATTTTTTAATTTTTCTTAAGTCAACATATGGTCTTTGCGAAATATATATACAAGTTCAATTCAAGTCAATTAAAGGTGCTTTGATTCAGAAAAACAGGAAAATCCATTAAGGTACGTGACGATCTGAGGTGAAAAAAATAGTTTTACTGAAATTGGGACTATCGAATCAATTTTATTGAAGACTAAATGAATCACATTCATCTTCTTTTTGCCAACATCTAGAAGTATACCAAAACTGTCCTTGTGAGATGACTGGCAGTAAGATTGGAAATTGAGAAAAAAAAGAAAAAAAAAACACCAAGATTCATTGGAAGTGTCTGAAATATGTAAATGTTCAACAGCAGTGTCATAAAGTCTTCCAGTATTTCTTTATATACATGAAAGGCTTCTTCTTCTATTTCCATTGGTTTATAAGGCTGGCTGAGGGATAGCAAATGTCATGACCTGAGGACAGTAGTTGACAGTAACTCTGTCCCCAAAATCACATAATTTCTGCATTTAATGACAAAAACACTTTTCCCCTTTAAGGACCATTAACATTGGATATGACAATAAAAAAAAATCACTTTTCTGGATTATGGAGTTAAGTTCTGCTACTAAGTAGGCCTACTACTATCTAAAGACATCTTTATGTTTATGTTGGACTAAAAATAACAAGCAAAACAAATATTTAAGAAATAAGCCCCAAGGTCCTTCACCGATCCATTATGTTAAAGGAGAAAGGCTCTGCTCACGTGACTTGCCTTCTTTCTTGTGTATGTCCTGTTTTTCATGCAACTCTTGGGAAAAGCAACATGACAACATTTAAGTCATTCAGCAGCAGTGGCTTTCAAAAAAAGCTGAATGGATGGATAAAGAGACTAGTGAAGAAAACCACAAGAGTGTGGAAAACCATACACACTGACACACTTGCAGGGGGTCAGGCATCCTCTGTGCTGTTTTACTATGGCTGATTGAGTACACAGAGTTGCTCCCTGAAGGGATAATTTCATGCCCTTCTATTGGAATAATTGGCTTGGTGTGGAAATGACATAGGTCAAGGGCATGTGCCCACAATAATGCATCAGCATTACCACTGAAAACCCAGAAAGTGAATATGTTGAGCTGGGCTAAATATGTAGGGTTCTGTGAGACATTTACACTGGGTAGCATTACATACAAAACATACTTATTGGATATTGTAATATTTATTAAGTTACTTTAATATTTTGATCTTTTCTGTTCAATGAGATTTACAGTGGTGGTCACGCATAGGTGTTTTTAAATGAAGGTGTTTATTAATAAGGTGTTCCTTTTTTAGCCGGTGAAATTGTAGTGCATTTTCTGTATTGTTTGAACAGCTAACTGTACAGATGGAGGGATCGGCACAGTCGCTTGAAAATCACATGTGGGACAGAAGATCAGTTGTCAGAAAAGAGTAACTCAGTTGGTTAATAATTTTAGATGTATTACATACAGATAATTTTGGTAATTATAACTGGCCTAAAACAAGACAAGTTTGGTCTGATTTGACTTCAGACTGAGGGAAAAATGTGCACATAACTTTTTGATCAGTTTATGTATTCACCTTGTTCCAACTGTATTTATGATGACTTGTCCCAATTTTATAAAAACAAAAATGTAACTTGAATTCTGTCCCTGGAGGCAGATTGCAGTGTTGCCACCATTCCTTTGAAAAGGTAATCTGATTACTGAACAATCTTTTAGAAAGTAACTTCGGGTACATTCACACTAACTCAAAATAGTGATGGTATGTCTATGGACATACCATCACTATTTTGTTTATTAATATTAGTGTTTATTAGTAACCATCCATTTCTCTCTTACCTCCAAAGGTTGTTCATGTTTGTGTTGTTGGCTGCTTCCTTTAAATCTTGACTAATAACCCACTTGTTTAGGATTGTATTTGAAACGTAATCAATTGGAACTTGACTTAATGTCATGTTTTAATTGTTGCATTATGTGTCTGTGTTTGATATTATCTAAAGCATTTTGAAATGCACTATACAAATAAAATTTGATTGATTGATTGATTGATTGATTGATTGATTGATTGATTGATTGATTGATTGATTGATTGATTGATTGATTGATTGATTGATTGATTGATTGATTGATTGATTGATTGATTGATTGATTGATTGATTGATTGATTGATTGATTGATTGATTGATTGATTGATTGATTGATTGATTGATTGATTGATTGATTGATTGTTGCCCCTGGGGTTCAATATCCCCACTGCTTGCCACATAATGGACTCTGGTCTCATCTATTACAGTCAATGAGAGTGTTTGGTGGCCCTTGGCGGCAAAATGCATGCATCTTTACACTGGCAGAATGACCCCAATCTAAGGTGAGTTGTTCTCAAGTTGTAGTCCCCCACATAACGCCACTAAAATCGATGCATGAAAATAGCATATTTTCTTGTTAAGTAATATATATATATTTTGTCAAAAAAAGAGACAAAATAATAACCCTCAGAGACTTGGATAAGTAATTTCAATCAATTACTTGTCTGGAATTAGTAACACATTACTAAATAATGCGTAACTTCTGACATATGATTCATGCTGTATCAATTCAAGTCCATTTTTTATGACATATGAAAATATATGTTCCTTCAATCTGACAAGCATGTAATTGCATCTTTGTTCCCAATGCAAAAAAAGAGAGCAAAATTATGACAAACAAATCTGATGTTCTTCAGTTTCTTTGACGACTTTCTAACGTTGGTTGTGCTTATGGACTTAATTACTCGTGCCCATCTCAAGGCCGAATTCAACACACTCATAGTAGATTTTGTACCTTCACAAGAACTTCACATTGACTTTCCATCCATCCAACCATCTTCTTCCACTTATCCGGGGTCGGGTCGCGGGGGTAGCAGCTTCACAAGGGAGGCCCAGACTTCCCTCTCCCCAGCCATTTATCCAGCTCCTCCGGAGGAATTCCAAGGCGTTCCCAGGCCAGCCGAGAGACATAGTCCCTCCAGCGTGTCCTGGGTCTTCCCCGGGGCCTCCTCCCGGTGGGACGTGCCCGGAACACCTCGCCAGGGAGGCGTCCAGGAGGCATCCTAACCAGATGCCCGAGCCACCTCAACTAGCTCCTCTCGATTTGAAAGAACAGCGGCTCTACTCTGAGTCCCTCCCGGATGACTGAGCTTCTCACCCTATCTGTAAGGGAGAGCCCCGACACCCCGGAGAAAATCCATTTTGGCCACTTCTATCTGCGATCTCGTTCTTTCGGTTATGACCCAATGCTCATGACCATAGATGAGGGTGGAAAAGTAGATCGACCAGTAAATCGAGAGCTTTTCTTTTTGGCTCAGTTCTCTCTACACCACGATGGACCGGTACAGCGCCCACTTGACGGCAGATGCTGCGCCAGTCCGTTGGGGTGTTAAGGGCTGCTGTTGCCTATCTTCAGCGGGTAAGAGGCGGAGTCTCCCTGGACAGGTCTCCAGTCCATCGCAGGGCAACACAGAGACAGACAGGACAAACAATAACGCAAACACTCACACTTAGGGAGAATTTAGACAGACAGACCCAGAGTACCCAAAGAGAGCCCACCATGCACAGGGAGATCATGCAAACTCCATGCAGAAAGACCTTGGGCCTGGAATCAAATCCTGGACCTTCTTGCTGCAACAGTGCTACCAACTGCACTGTGGAGCCTGCATTGACTTTCATTCATTTTTCATTCATTTCTGCAGCCTAACACTAACTGTAGACCTACCCAATAACAGTACACGTGTAAACCTAAATGAAACTCAGTTCACAGTCCTAAACCTAGCCCCTTTCCCACAAACCATATTTTTTTTTTGATGGAATCCAGGTTCTTCACACACACACACACACACACACGCACACGCACGCGCACACACACAGTTTGTTTCTGTAACCTAAAAGCTAAGTCCTAATGTTATTCACTTAGCCATTGATTGTCCACTGAAACAGACTTGCATTTCCATCTTTCATTTGTGTTTTGATGCCAAATAAAACTGTATTCAGGAATAAAACATAAATTATTGCAGAAGCTTAACTTCATTCTGAAACATTGTTTACTTGTGGTCCAGTAATCACTTAATTTCCCATGGTGGATTTTATAGATGAAAGCCTTCTCACTTTGTCCTCAAATACTTTTGACAATATCTCAGCTGAGATGGAACAGCACTTGTCTGTGAAAAGCCAGTGTGGGTATACTAAACAGTAATTGGGCTGCATCGTACTTTTCTCTGCATGCTGATGGAGGATGGTAGCAAGACCAGATGTGAAGGTTAAAGATAAAAATGGTTAATCTTACACTGCTTATAATTTCAGGAAGTAATTTGGTCATAAATGTTCATAATAACATTCTGGCATTGAACCAAGCCGTAGAAATATTGTTGATATCTGTGCTACTATGGCAAATTAACTTTCTCTGAAGGAAGAAAGAGAATCAGTAAAGGATTCTTTGCCTATCATTGCTACTGCTTGATGGGGGGTTGTTGCTGCTAATGCTTTCCCAACCGAGAGTTTATAATAGCAAGTCGGGCTGGTTAGTATGACATTTCTCATGTGAAACCATTATTTCATTTTATGGATTTGCTCAGGTTATTTTAGCCATTTTAGTATGTTAGATGTTTTTCTGGGTTCTTTTGTGACCTCCGTGGTGACTCAACAATATGTTCTTGAAGTTTTTTGATAAACCAGCAACTCCTGTAAAAACCATCTGTGGATACAAGTTGTCATTTTAATTCACTCTAGTCAAAAAGCCTTTCGAATAGCTTTGTAACCCTTCCTAGGTAGACAAATGTCAAGAATTCTTATTCCTTTCTGATCTTGAATATCTTTATTCAAGATCTAACAACATAAAGTAGGCTAAATAGCCTACTTTATGTTGTTAGACAGGTCCTGTTTAAAGTGAGTTCTTGTTCCATCTGCAGTCGGAACAGGAAATTTCTCACTTACCATTCGGAGAACACACCTGGAACTCTTTCTTGAAGTCAGATTTCACTGGGAAACAGTGCAACAGAGCAACTCCAATTACCCCTAGTTACAACTTGCAACAACTACAACTTGGAGTTGAGTTGGGGGAGCAGGGGAAACCTCTACCTATGCTCTACTTAAACCACACATGAGGTAAGTTGTGCCATGAGTCAATTTTTTCTGCCCATACTATATTATCAACACAGTTATGTTTACACTCCTGATACTTTGAAGGGATGTACAATATCCTGAAACATGCTGATAAATATTATCAACCAAACAGTGATTGCTTTGATGTGGTGATGTAATGAAAAACAGCTCATATCACCTCAGGCTCTCCTATGCACAATGCACTCCAACATCCATTTGTTTCGACTGTAATACTATGAAGGAAATTTATTTTGCAGTTAATTTGTAAAGCTACACTTGTGCTTTGCAAGCATCAGCTGGAATGCTGCAGTGCAACCCACTGAGTTCCATCAATCTACACTCTGCTCAACGCACTTCACCATCATTTCGTCATGAAGTGGTGGGTGGTGAGGCAGATGTGGTAGAACCAGGTTGAAATGAGAGATGAATAGTTTAATGATGAAAATAATCCACAAAATGAGTCCAACAGTCAGGCAGCACAGCAGAACAGAATCCAGGGCTCAGCACCGGTAGCAACTGGCAAAACGAATGAACACGGACAACCAGCTAGACAAAGTAGATGCTAACAGACGACTACAAATAACTGACTTGGCAGCTTAGACGAGAACCCAACAAGGAACAAAGGACTAGGGTGCTCATGCACCCACAGTTACTTTGTAGTAACTGTGGGTGTATATACTCACTGCAATATCCCCACTGCTTGTCTTTTCTAGTGCTGAGAATAATACCAAAACTTACTATGCTAGACCGTCTATCCATCCATCCATCCATTTTCTATACACCCTTTATCCCTAATGGGGTCGAGAGAGTTGCTGGTGCCTATCCCCAGCTAACGTTCCGGGCGAGAGGCGGGGTACACCCTGGACAGGTCGCCAGTCTGTCGCAGGGCAACACAGAAAACAGACAGGACAAAAAACCATTCACACACAAACCTAGGGAGAATTTAGAGAGCCCAATTAACCTGACAGTCATGTTTATGGACTGTGGGAGGAAGCCGGAGAACCTGGAGAGAACCCACACATGCACAGGGAGAACATGCAACCTCCATGCAGAAAGACCCCCCGGCCGGGAATCGAACCCAGGACCGTCTTGCTGCAAGGCAAGAGCTCTACCACTGTGCAGCCCGCTAGACAGTCTAATTCAATAAATTAGGATATACATGCTGATCAGGCTTGTCAGATTAATAGCACCTTTCTAAAATAATCTTTGTGGAGGTATTAAAGATATTACAAAATCTAAATATGCTAAAGCATATGTAATCTAATTAATCTTTCAGTCATATTCTAATTTAGACTCAACCTGTATTTGCTGAATGCTTGCCTACAGTTGAAAACAGTTTCACAATTCAGTAATATTTTGGTGAAGAATTATCACAGTTTCCTTTTATTGTCTGATAAAATCAGACAATAAAAGGCAGTTGGTAATATTGATGATAGAGTGACCATCAATATTACTGGATTCTATAAAATGTGGCTTAAATCTGAGATGCTTTTGATATGTGAAATATATATTCTCTCTGCTAATAAATCTATAGATTGATTTCTGTCAGTTCCAGAAACAAGAGAGAACAAATCGAATTTCTCTTTATAATGGTCCATAATTCAATTTTACTTAATCTGAGCCATGATTTCAAATGTAACAAACTTTGGCTTTTATATATACTTTATGAAATATTTCATCCTATTTGATGATTGCTCTGAATATCGCTAGATATTCTACGAACAAGTGATGCAGTTTGTCCAGGGAAAAATGTAGAAAAACGGGTGATTGTATTATTTTTCTCAGTCTGACAGCTGAACATCATATGCAGACTCATTGTCAGAGCAACCAATAAACAACCCAGGAGCGAAGAACAAGATTACGATCAAGTGCATCAGAAATTAACACTAAAAAACCCCACGACAACAAACAGTACATTCTGTCTGTTGCAGATTTATGTTTTTGAATGTCCATTTTGCGATCATTAGGAAGTGATGGGCCGCACAGTGGCACAGTTGGTAGTACTATTGCCTAGCAGCGAGAAGGTCCTGAATTCAATTCCCAGCCCAGGATCTTCTGCACAGAGTTTCCATGTTCTCTCCGGGTACTCCAGCTTCCTCCCACAGTCCAAAAACAAGACCTGTCAGGTTAATTGGTCTCTAAATTCTCCCTAGGCGTGAGTGTTTCTTATGGTTGTGTGTCCTGTCTGTCTCTGTGTTGCCGTGCGACAGACGGCCAAACTGTCCAGGTGTACCCCGCCTCTCACCTGAAAAGTTAGCTGGAGATAACTTCAACTCTCCCGACCGTGGGGTCGGGACAAGGGTGTGAGAAAATGGTTGGATGGATGAAAAAAAATATTTCAATGTTTGTAGAACATTATAATATTTTCTTCACAATCTTTTAGTGCCAACATGCCAGTCATCTCCCACTTTCTGCCTCTAAGGACAGTCTGCATATGAGAAAAATTTGTAAACATAAATATGTAATTATATAAATCCTTGGAGTGGTGGATGGCTACCAAGTAGGTCAGATGTGCTGCTTTAGCACACTTTCTCAAATCAAAACCACTCATATGGTCATATCACTGAGATCTTAGAAAATAGATTATTGATAAAATAATTTTTCTTTTAATCATTTAATCATTACTACATGTTGTATTTCCTGAGGTGATTTTGTTTGATATGAACATAAGTTTGATGGTGTGAAACAACAGAGCATATAGAAGCTTTCAGATAACGTACAGTCAATTCAGGACTGCAGCCAATATGAGCAGCAGCTCATTATCTGAGAAGCTGCTGATGGGAAACAGCATCCAATAAATTACAGGCAGGAAGTAAGTGATGGGAAGTGAATTGTTAAGCCACAGCTAATGGATTTCTACTGATAGAGGTTAAATAGATACTTTTCACTCGCACAAAGTAATTATAAAACATTGGAGGGAAACTTAAAGTTAGCCTCATTTTAAACAACCAATTTCAGGTGCTTTATAAAACTTTCCTGCTTCAATAACAAATGTAAAATTGAGCAGATTTCATGAGAGTGGAGAACTAGTGTGAGAGAGCAAGAGAGGAGACTCTCACACACACGCACACGCACACCCACACAAACACGCCTTACAAGAGAAGTGTTGATTGGAAGCTGCGCTCCAACAGTTGCTGTGCTTTCCCAAGCAGCTGAGCAGAGGGGAGCCCTTAAAAGTCACCCAAGCCAGGAAAGGGATCTGCTCATGATGAATCACTAAAAGCTCTGCGTCCATCATCTCATTCCTCCTTCTGCGAGCCTCTCTGCTCTCTTCTCCTTCCTCTGCTCCTGAGGCGTAAAGCTTTAATATTGATTCAGCTGGCTAACTGCTCTCCCTGTGTGCTCTGTTAGAGGGGCTCAAGTATTTCTTCATTCGTTTAAGACTGCTTCCCCCTACCCCCAAAAAAAGTTAATATTTTTCCCTATTGTCTTTTGTTTTGAACAACT
The DNA here is from genome assembly GCF_019740435.1 of Gambusia affinis. Taxonomy (NCBI): domain Eukaryota; kingdom Metazoa; phylum Chordata; class Actinopteri; order Cyprinodontiformes; family Poeciliidae; genus Gambusia; species Gambusia affinis. The sequence goes on along the minus strand of NC_057888.1, from coordinate 22,099,153 downwards.
CCAGATCTCCAAAACAGCATAACTTTTAATGTGTGTCTATTTCAAAGGCTAGATAATATTTGGGAATCTATGAGACGGTCCTTGTTAGTGAGAGTGCGAGGAAAGCAGACAGGAAATGACAGCATCTGTTCCACCACTGCAGTTTTGCCACTGCTCCTCACCCTGAGGCCTTGCCTAAGGCCTGAATAGGAGAAATGCTGACTCTTTCCCATATTCACAACATCCTTGATTCACTTTGTTCAGTGGAAGCCCAAAGATTAATAGAGATTCCTGCAAAGCAGAACAGAACTGATGGAATGCTTTGCCAAAACAAACAAACAAAAAATCCACTTCATTTAATTACATTCTTTTAAATACCCTTTTTCTAGAACTGTGGCAGCATGTTGGAGCAGCATGTTTGAACAATTCATCTCTGGTTTTGCGGTTGGCTTTTTTTACTTTTAATTTTGTCTAAAAGTAAAAGTTCTTAGGAAGCTGGAAGCAGCTGATTAGCATCACAAAAGCTCAAATAATACTTGAACTAGGACAGAGTTGAAAAGGAAGCTTCCTGGAAACAGAGTAGGAACAAATAGCAGAGAGGGAAGGAGGAGGTTAAAACCAGCTCTTCTGCTGATCATATCCCCAAATCCAACATCTCTCTGTCTGACTTTCTATTCATGCAATCAGACAGAGTTTAAAGTGGATTAGTGGAGTTTGATAATATCATCCAGCATATGTTGCTGGAAGTATCGTCTCTGCAGTCTGGAGGCTAAACTGTTAGCATTCAACACAGCAGCAGGCTTCGGTCAGAGGCCTCTACAAATTTGCTGCAAGACTGACTGTTACTGGAGATGATTTCTGCCCACAGCATCCTCATCCACAAGGACTCTATGGAAATACTTGGATCATATGAGTTATGAGAAAATTTAACTTCCCCTTAGCAAAGTCATGGTGTTTCGTTTTCTGATGGGCAGAGAAAAAAAAGCAACAGTGAGGCCTACTTAGTAAAGAAACCATGCTGGAAAAATTGGATTCCCTCACTTGAACAAATAAGCTCACTGGAACATCAAAGACACCAAAGTGCATTTTATTTTATTTGCACACTGACCAATGTGTTACAAAGATATAGTAAATAAATAACTGATTTTAACTCAAGCAGAGATTAGTAGTATCAAGATAGCAGACAGAATAAATATTTATTCTGTTGGAATAATTATATTTTGTTATCACAGCCTTTCCACCTGTAAACGTCCCCAGAGAATTTTTCTGGAGTTGGGGATCTGATCTCAGAAAAGGTGAAACAGATAGACGGAATTGGGTCTGGAAGTGAAGCCTGTGGAGTAGATTTCTCTAGAAAGTTAATTACGGTAGTTTGGTTAAGCGTTAGTCTCTGCTTGACAGGTGCTTAATTCTTAATGTGCCTGAAGTAATGAGTGTTGTTCTGTCAGTGTCCTTCTGATGATGTCTTGCCTCCTGGCTGTCATGTTGGGGTTTAGGTTTCCAGCCCGCATGCAGAACACCACAGGAGACAGAGAATCAGTTGAAGAATATTTATTGTAAAAAAAAAAAATAAATAAACCAGTAAAGACATTGGCATGGTTTGGGTCCGAACTTGGGGGATTCTGCTGACTGCGGCTCACTACGTGCTGGCAGTCAGCGTCTTTTCAGCTCCAGATGATGATGAGAAGATCATCGTCAGGTGTGCAGAACCACGGGACAACAGCCTCTGGCGCTATCTTGTGGACAGCCAGTGAACGACCAGCAGAATCCAAAAATAAAGAAAAACAGAACAAAAACCCCAGAACCTGACAACTGCAGCTTTAATTTCACTTAGGAGAGGACAGGTCAGGAGGGACATGTGTTAGAGTTGCTGCTGACTGACTCATCTGTCGTTAAGTGGTAAAAGGTACAGGGACACGTTAAATATATTAATATCTTGGTAATTTTTTTCCTTAATTCATAAAATGCTAGTGAATTGGAGGCAAACAGTAGTCTCTAGCTAAGCTAACTATGCTAAATGGTTGATAAGAGGAAGGAAAAACTGGGTCATAAATTGACTCTCTTACCTTTTTTCTCTCTCTCTCTCTAGATTTTTTTTTTTTTTTTTGAAAACCTTACTATAATTTTTCTTAGCAGCATAACTGCCACAGTCGTTCCTGTCTTCTACTGACTGCTGCTCCAAGTAGGAACGAACCATTTCATGCAGATCCAGGAGGGTTCAGGGCAAATATGGATGTGTGTCTTTTGGTCTTGAACTGGGAATATAAAGTTTTTACTGTTAAAAATAATCTCCTAAAATACAATATGATTAATTTTAAAGAAAAAATTATTATTTTTTCTTTAAATTTCTATGAACAAAAAATAAATAAATTGTGGAGGGCTCCCTGTCGGTCAGGGACCCTTAGAATTTTCATAACCTTTCCCCCCTAGACGCCCCTGCTCACCAGAATATGTCCTCCGATGTATACTGGCCACCTGTGGAAGTGTTACAGAAAAAGCATTATGAATAAATTTCAGGTCACTTACAATGATGGAATGAGGATGCTGCTTGGCGTGCTGTGATGGAGTAATGCCAGTCAGATGTTTGTAAATGCCAATGTACCAACTTGTGCTGCTGCGCTTCGAAACATTATGCACAGACGTATGTGTGGGTTAATTGACTCTGTAAACAACATCATTCACACTTTGATCAATCCTGTTCAAAGGTCAGTGATTGACTGACTGACTGACTGACTGACTGATTGATTGATTGATTGATTGATTGATTGATTGATTGATTGATTGATTGATTGATTGATTGATTGATTGATTGATTGATCATTATTTCTGTCCGAGTGCATTTCTGCATAAAACACGTCCAACCAAACCCACAACACATCACACAAAGCTCTGGGCCAGAGACTTAAGGCTATACTTTACAGATCAAGTACAAGAGAGCCTTAAGTCACATCAAATGCAATCTAAACTAGTGTAAACTATGCCATAGAACAGTGTTTTAGATCAGGTTTTCATTTCAATAGCTTTTTTGAAAACACATGACATTCATTACTCCTGACAACCCTAACAATTTTACTACATTTACATTTTAAATTTGAAGCAAACTTGTCACTTTTGAATTCTTTTCACCAAGTTTTGCTTTGTAGGATTTCTATCCAAGCTCACTTCACAAAAACATGTTTGTTTCATTTCTCTTATGTTGCTGATTAGGTTGCTTTACTCCATCTAAAATATTGGCAATCTCTAACTGGACAGAAGCAAACTTTAATATCAGTGGAACAGTCTTCCCTGCCGACCTCCAGTCTGGATAAATACTTTTAGTCCTTTACTTCGTCTTTCTGCTGTTTTCTCTGTTTTCACTGAAGGACTGGCTTTACACCAACAGTAAGACTCTAATTCATGCTTAACAAGCACTTCACAGGAGCACTTTACTGCAGTGTTGTTAAAGGAGAGTTGTAATTGAAAAACTGCAGGGGCGGCTGTAACTATTAAAATACATGGCGATAAATTCACCTTGAAAGCATAAAATAAAATCTTTACAATGTCCTTAGGAGAGCCTGTGCTAAATTTGTATCAGTCTAATTAGTGAAATGAACAGCTAATTCCTCAGAATCAAGTAGATTTGTGTGTGTGCAGTCATACATGACTCTATGCCCATTCAGACTGACGGTAGCCTTTTGGCCACAATGCATTTATAGCATAGCACTGGTTCAAACAAGCTGACCCATTTCCACCTTAATCTCTCCAACCATGTATGAATTCACTCTAATGACTCCAACTAGACATTTACATGTTGTGAATAAAACAGAAACCTTTGTTCATCATTGTCTGTAGCTTAACCAAACCAGACTTTCCTGCTAGGTTTCTTCAAATTCAGAATTGACATACATGTCCAAAAATAATTGTCAAATTAACCATCCATCCATCCATCCATCCATCTTCTTCTGCTTATCCGGGGTCGGGTCGTGGGGGTAGCAGCTTCAGAAGGGAGGCCCAGACTTCCCTCTCCCCAGCCACTTCTTCCAGCTCCTCCGGAGGAATCCCAAGGCATTCCCATGCCAGCCGAGAGACATAGTCCCTCCAGCGTGTCCTGGGTCTTCCCCGGGGTCTCCCCCCGGTGGGACGTGCCCGGAACACCTCACCAGGGAGGCGTCCAGGAGGCATCCTAACCAGATGCCTGAGCCACGTCAACTGGCCCCTCTCGGCGTAAAGGAGCAGTGGCTCTACTCTGAGTCCCTCCCGGATGACCGAGCTTCTCACCCTATGTTTAAGGGAGAGCCCAGCCACCCTTCGGAGAAAACCCATTTTGGCCGCTTGTATCCACGATCTCGTTCTTTCGGTCATGATCCAAAGCTCATGACCATAGATGAGGGTGGGAACATAGATCGACCAGTAAATCGAGAGCTTCGCTTTTTGGCTCAGCTCTCTCTTCACCATGACAGACCGGTACAGCGCCCAATTGACAGCAGACGCTGCGCCAATCCGCCTGTCGATCTCTCGCTCCCTTCTTCCCCCATTCGTGAACAAGATCCCGAGATACTTGAACTCCTCCACTTGAGGCAGGACACCCCCCCTGACCCGGAGAAGGCAAATAACCTTTGATATGTATTACAAAGTAGTATGAGTCAAAAGTAGTCAATAGAAATGACAACTAATATCCTTTATAAGCCCACTTTAGCCACCCCAGAAGACATTGTATTTTGAATAGAAACACTCAGACAACCATGTGGGATACGAAAACAGTATTCAGATTTCCATCGCCTCTAAGGGAATATTTTCTAATGCTGGAATGGAACATTGTCACACAAAATGTTGGTGTTTAAACCTTGTTGATGCTTTCTTCTAAATGTTGGAATTGCTGTTATGTTGTGTGAAATACTAATAAAAAGATGAATATCATTACATTTTTTTCAAAAATAAAGTTGATCTGATTGAACATGGATTTTAAAAGTTTGAACAGGTGTGAGTTCTTGTCAGATGGCTTTGGGTGCAGGAACCTGCCTTTTCAAAGAGTAATTACACTTTACTGCTTTCACCCCATCTCCACCTACCTCACACAGGTAAAGAAATGTTGGTTTCAGCAGCAGAATTAATGGTAGGCTGTGTCCTCTGATCTAATTTCATGTCAAAGTGATAAATAAAAGCTGGGCGGGAGTCAGCGGCATAGTACATTTCAGCTACCAACCTCTGTTGGTCCTCCGTTTAAGTGGTGTCCAGATGAAAAATTGGAAAGAATAAAAAAAATCTTCAAGTTAATTATAGAATTATAAAATCATGGGAGAGCAAAGCCTCATTTTGAACTATTAACAGAGTTGGGAATAAAATGTTCCCCACGCTTTTATGATTTTATCTTTCTGGTTTACCTAACTTCAGAAGTTTGGTAAAACACGAGTCAAGTTTAGTGGTATTTGGAAGTGATTGGGTTAATTGGTAACCATTGGTAACCATTCTACCCTTCTAGGTTGTAAGTAGGAAAAAGGGAAGCCAAGGATGTAAGTTAAAGGGCCAAACATTCATGGCAGATGGGTTCTCCTATTATGCCTAAGAAGAGAATTGCGCTTGAGTGGAGTCAAGCAAACAGTCAGCAAGTAAAGGAATGAATAACTTTGAACTTAGCTATGAAACTCTTGTCAAACTGATGAAATTTCTGCATCTTTGCAGAATAATACTGTGGTTCTATAGTGAAATGTTAAAGTCAAGAGTCTCACTCGTGTAATCATAGATTCTCATATTTCACTTCTAGAGATTATTGTCAGCATCACTTCTGCATGGTCCTGCGACTAAAGTCTTTTATACTGTTTCTGTATGAGAAAACAAATGAGTGTGATAATATTTATTTTAGTCTGGAGAAATAAAACAGAAGTTGGCATATGATTTGAAGCTTCCATGTTATATACGAATAAAAGGTTATTCACCTGTTTTCTTTACAGGATCTGGATTTGCTGATCTTTAATTTGAGACCCATTCATCTTAATCAACTAAAATGGATAATTTATTGAAGAAGATAAACTTAAAAGTCAATTTGTGATGAGGAAAAGCTTTACCATTTTTATGAAAACTCAAACTTTGCTGTCATTTAAACCAACCTCTACTTAGAGAATCGAGACAGGTCTGAAGTATACTACAATATAGTATAGTCTCACTAAAACCAGGAAGATAGAGCACATAACACCAGTTTTAAAGTCTCTCCACTGGCTCCTGGTAGCTCAAAGAATAGGCTTTAAAATACTGTTGCTAGTTTATAAATCACTGAATGGTTTAGCAGCACAATACATTAAAGATCTGCTGCTGTTGTATCAACCTTCCAGACCTCTCAGGTCTTCTGGTTCTGGTCTGCTCTGCATCCCCAGAACCAGAACCAAATGAGGAGAAGTGGCATTTAGCATCTATGCACCACAAATCTGGAACAAGCTTCCAGAAAACTTTAAAACAGCTGAAACACTGACTTCCTTTAAATCTCAACTAAAAACCCACTTGCTTAGAGTTGTATTTGAAACGTAATCAATTGCAAATTTATTGATGGAATCTAACTTAATGTTCTGTTTTGATTGTCGATTCTATGTTGCAATGTGTTTTTGTGTTTGATTTGATGTAAAGCACTTTGAAATGCCTTGCTGCTGAAATGTGCTATATAAATAAAATTTGATTGCTTGATTGATACAATAATTAAAAATTCCTACAAAAAGAAACAAAAGCAGGCATTAGGTCAGAAGGATGGAACTTTACATCTGTTTAGGACAAAAACATCAAGAATCTGGAACTGAAAAAGAAACTTTCAAAGGAATGACGAAAGAGCTTCAAGAGGATACAACAGAAGTCTTTTGCCTCAGTGCTTAGGCTGACAGTCACCACGGTGACTGAGGTTCACCAACAACAACATCAAAAAAAGCTATCATTGTGCATTGTAGCAAACAAACGTGCTAATGCTCCTTGAACTTGCTATTTGCAAACTGACATGTTTTCCCCTGCTGATCTAAAAGCTCTGAAAAAACTCTTGGTTTGTGACAAACAGCAATAATATGAAAGAAAAATTATCCTACAAAATCAATGCACCAGGGTTGCTCTTCCAGGTTTTGCACATGGTGACATGTTGACTGTGGTGCCACGGGGTGAAAACTTGTTGCTGTCTGATGTATTGACATATCTGGAGGAGTCTCCAGGGAAATTTGATTGAAGATCACTGGGATGGTGGCCTTACTGATGTTTACTACAGGATTTACTGCACTGAATGGATGGTAAACACACCATTACTCCATCCATTACTCATGGAGGAGAGCTGTAATAAATAAATAAATAAATAAATAAATAAATAAATAAATAAATAAATAAATAAATAAATAAATAAATAAACAAGTATTTGATCCCCTTACAGATTCTACAGATTTTTTTCTTTGTCATTAATGACTTAACATCCAGGACAAGGCAAGCAAATACAAAATGCAGATTTGAACTGAGGATTTCATGCATTAGCAGGTTTTCTTTCAGGTCTGACAGTAATTTGACGTGGAAGGAGCCGTAATAAAACTTGTTATGTTTTTGGAAATATGTATTTTCTCACAAAGTCAATGGTGAGAGAAACTAATGAGACATTTCCAATATTTGTAATTGATCAATTGAAGAATCACATCTTGACACCTGGGAGATGAGATCCATCATCTCCTTCTTAGGAAAGGTAATTTATATTGTAGATTAATAACAATAAAATTTGCTCTGTCAAAAGATAAATACATAAATGTATAAAAAGATAAATCTGCATAGCTGTCCATCAAATGAAATCATCTGAGAATTGCATTTTTGTAAATAACAGGGTATTTTTTCATATCAGCTTTTGATTTTCTGACTTTAAGTCATCAAAAACAAAAAAGGAAGAAATTCTGGTATTACCACCCTCCATATTTAGCCAGGTTTTCCAGTTATGGCTTGCAATCAAACTTATAATATTTTCTCTTGTACCAAAGCAATACCAGCTAAAAAAGGGAGCTGTAAACACTGAAAACTTATTAGCATTAAAAAATTATGAAAAATGAAAGTTCCTTTATGGAAATGCGGAGGCATAAGGAAACAATATTGAAAAGATTAACCTTTAATTATATCCACTGGATGCAGCGGTGGTTACAGTTCACACATATTTGAGTGATGGTGTGTGTTGCTCTCACATTTTCTATTTCATTTTCAAACACCAAGCAAAGATGGGGGTGCACTTCTGCTTTTCAGAGCCTTCCTATTGCCTCAGTTGGATCCACTGGGAGCAATTCAAATTCTGATTTGAACTCATGTTGCTATAGACAAAAAGCAGTAAAATAGCTAATTTAGTGTTCTATCACTGGTTTGACTCACATTCTAAATGAAACACCTGGGTAAGAAAGACTTCATTCATCAGAATTCTCTTTAGCTCCACAGCCGCCACAATTTTGTCTGTTACACATGGCATAAAAAACAGAATCACACAGAGCTTTAAGGAAGGAGGAGAATGGTCACATAATCTAAATACATTTAACACACACACCCGCATGCACACAGTCATAGAAAGTCACCAAAAGTCAAAAAGTGTTCTGTCAGTTGCTTCTATGATTAAGCATCTAGCTCATGTTTCTGTTCAACCAACATGTTCATTGATGTTTATAAGTTCTGCACTTTTCTTAAGTCTAATTTAAATGTTACCATATAACAAGAAGTAAAAGGGAAGTCTAAGTCCTGGTCACCAAATGATAGACATGTAGGAGGTTTGCCAACTCAAAAAAACCCTGAAAAAAATGCATCTCATCACTATGAGTTGAGGGTAAATGTTACTTTAGATTGTAAGCTATAAAAAGGTGGTTAGAATTTTCTATAACTCATGCCTACGGACTGTATGTATTATAGTTTTTCAGTGAGTTTGAATGGGAGTCCTTACTGCATTGTCTGCAGTAAGAACTCTGTGGTGCCCTGAGCTCCCTGTTTCAGTAATCACCTCGTATTCTCTTTCTCCTTCAGTCCATAGTCGGATTTCCCTTCAAGTTTCCATGCCTGTCATTCCTGTTGTGTTTTGACAGTTTTAAATGGATGGTTTTCTTCCATGCAGGGCTTTCCCTCCATTTTTATCCAGTTTTTTATCCTTTGCAAATGTTGAAGTTTAAATTTTACATAAAAACTGTAAGTTCACTCTCCCATTCTAATCTCCCAACATTCTTCCTGCAATTAAAAAGAAAAAAAATCATATCATTAAAATCAATTTTGAATTTTTTTGCTGAACTTTCTTATTCTATAAACATTTTCATTCTCTCATGCAGGTTAATTAATGGGAGAAAATAAAGCAGTTTACTACATATATTCAAAACCATAATCTTTTCTTAAAATGATTTATAATTTGTATTTCGACTTCAATCACCCCTCATGTTTAAGCTGAGGAAACAAGCTTAACTGAATCAAAGCCCTCCACTGGCCCTCCTGCCCATAGCAGACCAAAGCTTTGTCTCTGTCCCTCTATAGCTGATGGTTGACTGATTGTGGCAGGCAGGCCTCTAGGGCTGCGGATCCTCACAGTGTCACCCGAGAGCCTGGCAGATGAGAGTGGATGGGTGTGAAAATGGAGACGGTTAGCACCTCCACATCTGTCAGCTGGGGTGAAAAACTCACACCTAAACAAACACGGAGGTGGAGAAAGGCCGAAGGAGACTGATGGTGGGGGAGGAGTGAAAGAAAAAGACATCACAGTGTCATAAATATGTTGGTAAATATGAGGAATTATGCCAAATGGTGGCAAGAAGGTAGGAAATTGAGCTCAGATGAAACAACTCAGAAAAAAACAACTACATAAATAGAAGGAGATACAAATATCTGGTAGCATCTCAGCCAAAAGATTTCTGCAGCTGTTAAGAAAAATACACTCACCACCTACTTTATTAGGTTCACCTTGCTAGTACGGGGTTGGACTTTTGGCTTCAGAACTGCCTTAGTCCTCCATGGCAAAGATTCAACAAGGTATTGAAAACATTCTTCAGAGAATCTGGTCCATATTGACATGATAGCATTAAGCAGTTGCTGCAGATTTGTCGGCTGCATATGATGCAAATCTCCAGTTCCACCACATCCCAAAGGTGCTCTATTGGATTGAGATCTGGTGACTGAGGCGCCATTCAAGTTCAGTGAAAACAGTCTGAGATGATTCAGGCTTTATGACGTGGAGCATTATCCCGAAGGAAGTAGCTATCAGAGATTGGTACACTGTTGTCATAAAGGAATGGACATTGTCAGCAACAATACTCAAGGCAGGCTGTGGTGTTGACACGATGCTCAACTGGTACTAATGGACCCAAAATGTGCCAGGAAAATATTCCTACTTCACTGCACCACCACCACCAGCCTGAACTGTTGATACAAGGAAGGATGGATGCTGTCATGCTGTTGACGCCAATTGATTACACATCATTTAAATACAAGCTCTTTTCTTTAAGACTGAGCGTGACTGTTGACGTGGCATTGTTTACAATAACTCCAGATCAGTGCATTTCTTCAGGTAGCAGTAGTGATCTGGATAACAATCCTTTTGTTCACTTTGCTCCCTCCTTTAGATTGACTGAATTGATCTCATTTAGTGTTTTTACATCCAAACTAAAAGTTCTTTAGGTTGATTCAATGACAAGACCTTGTTTCCCTTACAAAGAAATAATCCCATAAAAATCACATGTGACTTTCACATGAAAACCACGTGTGGTTAACACAACTTTTTCATGTGAATGTTGAAAAAGTAGTGAAAGATGTGAATCATATGTAAAAACACATGCATGCATGTGATTTTGGAACATTTCGTGGTGAAATCACATGTGATTTCAACACAAAACGTTTCAATTTGATTCACATTTTTTTTTTTTTTTCCATTTTTTTCTCCAAAGAGTTTTTGCGGCACTAGTGGCCTGTATTATCTGCAACTTATTCAATAATATTTGAATAAGTTTCAGAAAAAACCAACAAGAACTTGAAATAATTCTGGATGAATATTGATCCTCTTCTTATCATCTGCTAGATCGCTCTCATTCAGAAACAATCAATCAGTCAACAATCAATATCTGCAACGTTTAGATGTATCTCTACTTCAACACACCTGAGTCAAATAATGAGGTCAATGTCATTAGCAGGACTGTGAGGACACCGGGCCTCGAGGACCAGGAGTGCCCACCCCTGCTATAGACATAAGGTCGGATTCAGTTTTCAAGTCTACAGGATGAAAGGGAGAAAAGAGAGTACATAAAAGTGCAAAAAGCTCATCAATAGCTTTGTCTTGGAGAGACAGGATTGAACACTGAAACATGCAGCAAAGTGGATTAATTTCTATAAGGACAGGGCTAAGTTGTTGGTACCAGTAGCTCAGCAGTTGCCTGCCTCCAGGAAGAGGTCACAGCTGAACAGAACAAATGTAGGTTATATGAAAATGGGTTATGAAAAAATCACAAAGGGAATATAAAGTTAATAATGCAAAATTAAAGAGTAGTAGGAGAATGTGGCAAGAGACATGCTGCTATAGGCTAACCCTAAAGCAACATCAATAGTTCAGGATAAGAAGTCTAACTATAAACTTTATCAAAAAGGAAACTTTGGAGTTTTGGACATGTGGATTGTTTAATTAAAGTTCTTCGTTTTGTTAAACATGCTCTAAAAAATTTCCCCTCTGCAAAATTTTTTGTATAGTTTGACACTAACTGGGACTACGGTAAATATTTGTGCTGAAGTGACCCACCTGCCAGTCCTGCACAGGATTATCCTGTTCGCTCAGGCAGAATGTTAAGCGGAGACAGAGATTTAAAGAAGTTAGTAAAATGCTTCTTCTTTAGTGATGCTAAAGTTTTGTTTTCAAGGTTTATATAGCTCAGAAGTTTGTCAGGTAATAAAACATTCAAGCACACTAGATCATTTTTGTCAAATGTAGCTTAAAAAAAGAAGCTCATCTCACACTTTGTTAAGCTTTATGGCTTGTTATCTAGCCAATAGTGGCAAATTTAGCACATTTCCCTCTCAGGTGGTTCTGCTAGCTCATGCAGCTGCTCTCATCATGTTGCTGAGGCTTTGTGTCTGACAGCCTCAGTTTCCAGCAATGCAGAAGAGACATTTAGGACATTGTTTGGTTCCTAGAGCTATGCATGCACTAAACAAACCAAGACAAGAAATGTGATTTTAACAGATGCAATATATCTTTGGGTTATACTTTCCAGTTTTGATAGAGATGTGTTACCCTATGATGAAGGTCAAGTAAAGGTTTGAGCAGTCTGAAGGCAAATGCCGGCCCAGATGCACGTTCTCTGGATGATGGAGTCAGTCTCATGCTGACTCCATCATCCACCAACCTGCTTGCCTGATAGGAAAATTGGAGGCGAAATCAAAGGTTGACCTATGATTTCCTTTAGATGGTTCAACACCAGCTGTTCATTTATTTATTTTTGATGCTAATTTTAAAGTCAAAATTGATGAGAACAATTTGTATGATGGTGGCTAATTGATACTTAGCCAGTCATTTCATAGTGCTAAAGCTACCATCTAGCTAGGGCTATGGAACTACTAAGTCTGGACTGCATTTGCATATATATTAATTAAAATGCAAGTTTCAAGATTTCCTATATGAGAACACATAAAAAATGTATTTTTTTTGGTTATTTCCTCTTGAAATTGCCCAGTGGTTATTTCGACTACTTTGGTATCTTCAGTATATATACAAGTTAATATTGACTGTATTATTATGGAACAATTATTATAGTTTACATATTGTTCAGAGAATGCTGATTTAAATTTTTACTCCATTTGTAAAAACATCAAAACTGAATTAATGTTTTAATATAGCCAAGATCTTGTATCATTCCCATGAACCTAATATTTTGCATGGTCTCCTCTCTTGGACTGAATGTATTGCTTTGCTATGGTTGACATTTTTGGATTATGGAAGAAAGCTGGAATATGCCGAGGTAGACAAAATGCAGAAATAAAAGAAAAGTACACAATCAGAAACTTTCTAATGGTAAGGAACAGGCAACCACTCCTTACACCAAGAACCATGCCTACCTCAAAGGCCGAAAGTACCCATTTTTTTTTTAAATTTAAAGAACTCTTCAATGCTCAGAACTTTTATATGATCAACCACACTCATTATGCTTTCCATCCATCATTTGATCAGCCAGTCTTTTCCAACATATTGCATTTACGCTGAGTGGCCAAACAGTCCTTGAACTGAGCAGCTCCTGCAAGGCTTGAATTTTATGCCAAAGTATTTGAGCTTTCCTTAGGTAAGTACATGAAATTAATCCATTATGAAAAAAAAAAAAGATTATACCTAGGCAATGAATACAATTTTCTGTTTGTTGACTCTGTGAGGAAGGTTTTTGCAAATACTGCTCTTTAAAAGAAAAATTCCAGACAGTTTGTGTCCAGGTTGTGTGGGATCTACAGAGCAGGCCTTTTCCTGACTCCTGGATCTTTACCAGTCCTAGGTGGAGGGAAGGTTGGCCTGGGAGGAACACAGAACAGACTAACGGACATCTAAAAGATGACCATCAGCCCCTGTGATAGGCTGCATTTCTTGAGGTGTCACAAGGTTTGTAAAATTAACCTTCCCTCGATCATAAGAGATGGAGTCATTTTTGGACCCCAACGCCTCTTCCTTGCTGTTTGTGACAATTTGCCGCACTTCTCCAGAGGGCTGCAATAACATTGGGGGAGGGTTAAATATTTTTGTTAACCTCACTCCACTGCTACTACTTGGAGGCAAAATTAGTAATTATTAGTAAAGGAACTGATTCCATTTGTGTGTTTTTATTTAAGAACAAAAATAAGACCTTCATTACTACTCAGCATGGGAGCTAATTAAAAAAACAGTTTGCCAAGACATGCATGTTAAACCTACAGGCTACCAGAATTGGCTTTGTAGGGATTTGATTCATAGCCAAAGAGCATAATCCATCCATCCATCCATCCATTTCCTATTCACCCTTTGTCCCTAATGGGGTCGGGAGGGTTGCTGGTGCCTATTCCCAGCTAACTTTCCGGGCGAGAGGCGGGATACACCCTGGACAGGTTGCCAGTCTGTCGCAGGGCAACACAGAAAACAGACAGGACAAACAACCATTCACACACACACTCACACCGAGGGAGAATTTAGAGAGACCAATTAACCTGACAGTCATGTTTTTGGACTGTGGGAGGAAGCCGGAGAACCCGGAGAGAACCCACGCATGCAGTGGGAGAACATGCAAACTGCATGCAGAAAGACCCCGGGCCGGGAATCGAACCCAGGACCTTCTTGCTGCAAGGCAACAGCTCTACCAACTGCGCCACTGTGCAGCCCTGAGCATAATCATAATAAAATTTAATAAGTTTTATAAAATTTGTAAACAACACAAATTATAAAGTGAGTTCAGATTGTTGTATAAACATAGTAATAACAATAATAATTTGCTTGCATCTTTCTGAAGATCTGCAGCTTAAAGTTGAAGCATGGAAGAAAGTCAAGAGTTAAGAAACAGGGAACAGTTTACAATAGGTACGCTTTATAATATCAGCTAAATGTCAATGAGAGAAGAGAATCTGTCAAAACTCTTAAAAAATGGATGGTTGTCATTGAATGTACAAGTAAATTTCAAACCTGGAAGGAGGTACAAGTTGACAGAATGAAGACGTGAAGACGGGCTGCAGAGATAGAGGCAACCAGGGAAGTGGTTATATTTGGGATCTATGTGACAAGTGAGTCTGGTCTTCTATGCATCACATACAATGTCAGCTGTCACTGTTACCATAGAAAAGGCAGATTATGAAGGGAATAAACCTCTCTGTGAGCTGCAAAGCTTCTAAAACTGCAATTCTTTTTGCACAGCAGAGATCATGGAGGGAAAGAGAGAGTGGTGAAATTGTTCACTCTCCATGCTGAGTTCTTGATGTATGAGGTCAAAGAAGAGTCAATGAGTTGAATTCATAAATTCCATTTATCAATACCAAATTACAGCTGGTCCATTTCACATGCCACCTTTATGAGCTAGCAAGATAAAATGGCATCCCTAATCCTATTTGGGGTAACATTAGCATTTTGGCAAATTTTAACTTATACACTAATTTTAACATACTGAATGGACTAAGTCCATGATTATTACTACAACCGCTGCAGGGCGTGCTGTGGTGGGCGTAGGGGATAGTGCAACCCACATTTGGAGGCCTTGAGCCCTCGACGTGGCCGTCGCGGGTTCAATTCCCAGACCCGACTGACATTTGCCGCATGTCTTCCCCCCCTCCTGTCAGCCTACTGTCATATAAGGGACACTAGAGCCCACAAATACCCCCCCCCCCAAAAAAAAAAAAAAAAATTATATATATAAATATATATATATATATATATATATATATATATAAAAATAATCCCTTCTCACCCACCGCGGGTGGTGATTCTTCTTCCTCTTAGCTCGGGTCCTCTACCAGAGGCCTGGGAGCTTGAGGGTTCTGCGCAGTATCTTGGCTGTGCCTAGGACTGCACATTTCTGGACTGAGATGTCTGATGTTGTTCCTGGGATCTGTTGTAGCCACTGTTCCAGTTTGGGGGTGACTGCCCCGAGGGTCCCGATGACCACAGGCACCACTGGTACCTGCACAGGTACCAGCTGACAGGATAGCTCAATAGATAAGTCAGCGGTTTTTCATATATATATATATATAGGTATATACCGGAAAAAAGGGCGCTATCCTGTCTGGGTCCTTAGGCAAGATCCTTCAAGCTACAGCCTACCTCATGAGAGACACAAAGAAGCAAGGAAACATGCAGGCTCAGACGTCGCCCGGCCAAACAAGGTCTGCGTCAGGTGCTGGGGAACCTTGACGATAAATGGGCTACTGGAACAACGAGGCGGACAACGAAGCGGAAATGGGCAAGAGGTGAAAATTTGGATCTGTTGGGTCCTTAGGCAAGATCCTTCAGCTACAGCCTACCTCATGAGAGACACAAAGAAGCAAGGAAACATGCAGGCTCAGACGCCGCCTGGCCAAACCTACTGGAACAACGAGGCGGACAACGAAGCGGAAATGGGCAAGAGGTGAAAATTTGGATCTGTTGGAATGCTACTACTCAAGTAGCCCCGATCGGAGGGGCTATATGCAAAGACTGAGGGAGGAACTTCGACATCCCCAGTCCACACTAAGTGCTAAACAGCTAGTAGCTCAGTGTTCCAACATCCGCAAACGGCAGCTGCTATCACAGCTTGAGATTGACGAAGTACAACACAAAAAACGCTACGGCGAAGAGGAGGAACCTGGATGTCAGAGAGGGAGTATGCAGCCACAATGACGGAAAAAGAGCTGAACGAGGCTGAAACGGACCTGAGAAATAGAATCATGGCAGGAATGACAGACAGACCTCCTCGGCGCCAATTACAACGGTTGAGTGAAATACCATCAGAAAGTCTCATTGAGAATGTGAATGCAGCAGTGAGAACAATCCCTACCAATACCATAACAGAAACCAGCTGAAACGAGCTGATTTACAACGCAGCATCAGTGATATATATATATATATATATATATTGTGTATACTGCTTAACCTTAAGCTTGCTTATGTTACCTTACAGCTGAGGTAACATGGCAGCTGGACCCACCGGTGGGTCCGTCGGGTTCTAGAGGTGCACTGTCTTTGTCACAAAGAAATTTGTGACTTATTTGCCACAGACACATTAGTGCCTGCCTTACAAGTCAAAGTCAAACACTCCGTCTCATAGGGATCACGACCTTGACGAAAGCACGGGAATCTTTTCTTTAATT
Organism: Gambusia affinis; assembly: GCF_019740435.1. NCBI lineage: Eukaryota > Metazoa > Chordata > Actinopteri > Cyprinodontiformes > Poeciliidae > Gambusia > Gambusia affinis. The sequence continues at coordinate 22,082,422 of NC_057888.1, read as the reverse complement.
CCTCCGTAAACGTACGCTTTAGTTTAGGCATTTTTGCCGTAGAATCGGCGGACACACATGTGCTATCGCCTGTTTGGCGATAGCACCTTAAACACTTAAGGTTTAACTAGTCTAGCGGCCGGTGTACAAGTCAACTCAGCTATCTTTACTTTTCCCACACACACTCGCACACATAATGCAACGTGATTGGATTTGGGGAGAAGGGCGTGACTAATTTGCCATACAAAGAAGCCTGGAATGGAGTAGTGGAACGGAGTGGCAATGCACTGTAAGCTATGTAATGTTTCTTTGAGGCAGTTGACCAAAATCCCGGACGATTTTTAAATTCCCCCCGGACATTTTTTTAGGTCTGAAAAGTAGGACATGTCTGGGAAAAAGAGGACGTCTGGTCATCCTAAAACAAACCAGATGTTGGAGCAACAGCAAAGGAGGCTAAACGGATCAGACCAGTTTGCATTAATGGCCACGATTAAAGCTGACAAACAAAGAAACATCCATGCTTACCCAGCACAGCTCAGCAAACAAAGGAAGTAGAACGATACGACGTCATGACGCAAGCAGCCTCATGGCAGGTGGAGACCTGCTTATATGCAGCACCAGAAATTGGTCTTGAATGGTAGCGTACCATTTATGTTGCTACACTTCCATCCATTCATCCATCCATTTTCTTTTCACCCTTGTCCCTTAGAAGGGTCGGGAGGGTTGCTGGTGCCAATCTCCAGCTACGTTCCGGGCAAGAGGCGGGGTACACCCTCGCCAGTGTATCACAGGGCAACACAGAGATACATAGGACACACAACCATTCACACACACACTCACACCAAGGGAGAATTTAGAGAGACCAATTAACCTGACAGTCATGATTTTGGACTATGGGAGTAAGCCGGAGAACCCGGACAGAACCGACGCATGCACTGGGAGAACATGCAAACTCCATGCAGAAAGACCCCGGGCCGGGAATCGAACCCAGTACCTTCTTGAGCAACACAAGCTCTACCAACTGCGCCACTGCTACACTTATAACTGTCTATTTTATCACCAAAACATACTTTAATATACATTAATGTGCACAGTGGAAATCCTCTTAGCGCTACTGCTGAAACATACTTCTTTATCTCCTCTGTTCGGGGTACAGCCAATCAGTGCAAAGGGAAATGAGTGGTGCTTTTTGATTTGTTGCTTTACAAATGACCACCATTAGCATGTCAAGTAGCAGTATGATGCCTACTATGGCTTCCCAAGCTGTATTTTCTTACAAGTTTTTAGATATGTGCTCTGAAGTAATTCATCAAGAGACTTTCTGGGAAAAATCTGTGAATCGATGAATACTGGACTATGAAAATGTGTGGGTATACTGTAAGATTTGTTTTCAACCTGTTAAATGCATTGGAAACACAAGCCACAAGGTCTACAGGGCCATATCAGAGTCTGAGGATGAAACCCTGAGACTTTACACACAGTGCTTTTGGAGTGTTGATTCTCCAAGAGTGTTGATTCTGACCTGCTGTTTAAAAAGGAAATAATAGTTAGTACTCCTGCTCCTTTTGAAATCCAGTTACTACTGGATAGAAAATAAATAAAAATGGCCATTTGAAAACCTTTTTCAGTAAAAACAAGCTTTAAATTAGTGGAAGGCAGCATATTACCAGATTTCTGACAAGATAAAGTTAGACCTACAAAAGCTAAACAGTTAGCCCAGAACTAAAATCATCAGAGACCATAGAGTGTTTCTATCAAAGTTCCGGATCTGCAGGGCTCTAACTGGACTGTTTTTTTGTAATAAAGAAAAGCTATGCGCTTATCGACGACCCTATTTTTCACTAAGGGTGCTTTTATCATTGACTCCCTGCATTACAGCACCAGAACAAGCGTTTCTAAAGGAACAAGTGTTTCCAGGATGTGTATTTCTGTTATTTTAATCTGCTTGAGCGCAGAGTCCACTGTGAGAATCTAAGGGGTAATCTAAAGGTTTTAAATATATATATATATATATATATATATATATATATATATATATATATATATATATATACATCACTCTCATTAAGAAGTGTAATTAACAATTATTAACAGGCCAAAGATAAACATTTTAAGCTGCACTATCAACAACCATTATTTTTTTTTTTCTGATGGCAGTCATTCTTAGAATTATCCTGCCAGGAGCAATAGAGTCTACATGTTGGGTAAAATTAACAATCCGGATAGTATGGACAGCTTTGGGGGCTTTAGGCATCATTAATTGGAATTTGTTGTGACAATGAAAAATCAAAATTCTTATCACGATTAGAAATTTATCACAATAGATGATAAACAGTACAGTAAATGCCCCTCCTTATGGGTCCCGATGTCCAGAAAATAACACTGAAGATGGTAGTTGAAGCAGCTATATCTGCTCTTTATTTCAGTTTACATTAACACTGCATCCATTTTGCTCACCCCTGTCCTTGTAGTAGAGAGCTACAGGAGACAAAAAAAAAAAACAAAAAAAAAAACAACAACACAACATTCTATATTATTTCCAGTTCTTACCAACAAACTTACTACGGTATTCAATATTTTCTTCTCAGTGGCTGACTTTATGATCCCCATGGCCTAACACTGATTGCACAACTTCCCTTGTTATTTCAGAGGAAGGTTTTGCCTTGTTGGTCTTATCTCACAGCATTAACATAATGTCTCTTATTTTTGAAGCAAAACAAAAAGTTAAGCTCTTTGTAACTTTAGACCCTAACTGCTCTAACAGCTTTGGAAAAATTGAGGAGAAATTATCTTTCGATTTAAATGGAAGTACAAACAGAATGGAATGCAATACAAAAGCATAAATAACTTATTCAAGGATTCTTTATCAGTCTGGCAGCAGTGATACTTTTGACTTTTGATTGTTATGGTTAGTAGCAGCTCTCATAGATAGAAATAAACAAAGCTATAACAATTTAACCATGTCTCAGTAATGTATTCCCTCTCAGCAGACAAAACAAAACGGTATTAGGGATAGAAAGTGGACTGCTAGAAAGTCCTTCAAATAAATCAAAACAATCAAATAAATTGCCTGATGTAATTTGACAATACAGAAAGAAATTTATTTAATTTCATATAATTTCACATTAGTGAACACAAAGTCAGTCATACATTTTTAAAAAGTCAGTCTGTGTTCATGGACAAACGTTTTCTACTTGTATGGGTTTTCTAAATATTTACCACCTTAAACTAAAAATACATAAATATGTTAACACCTGTTAAGCAGTCAATGAGTTTTCAGTTTGTAGTTGTCGGTGTAAATAATTTTTCAGTCTTGGATTTTTAGTCACTTTTTAGATAGCAATATGCTGAATCCCTCAGACTGTGCTGCAGTCACCAAAGCTTCTGTGTGGAACTGGTAAAGGTCAACCAATGCTTATTACACATTAATACACCAGAAGTAATCTTCACGTAAAGATAAGACATTCAATATGAACATATTATTGACAAATTTATCCAAATAAACATAATAGATTCAGGTTGAGACATATTCTTGTGAATAAAACAATGCACACTAAGTAAGGAAACATCATCTCATCACAACATCTGTTTACTTTTTGCCTTTAGACTTCTTTTTAAACATTTACATTTAAATTTTAATCTCAAATTTCTCGACAACTGAGAGTGGTAAGATCAAACTGACTCTTCCTTTTCCCACTTCAGCCTGATCAAAAGTGTAGGTGAGATGAAATGTGTCATTTTTCATGGCATCACCTTATGAAATTAAGTCATCGTCAACCTTGTTGTGGTTCCTCACATAATCAAGGAGTGAACTACATGCCTTGTTCAATCTGTAAGTGGAGAAAGGTTTACTCTGTTTTTTGCATCTTGAATACCTGTGTGATCTGACATTATGTATTCACTGTTGTAATAATTTTCAGGTTGTGAAATAACCTGGATTTCCAGTCAAATTTTGCCAAGTGCAAATAGGTATTTTGTCACAAAGAATACTTGCAAACAGCATTGTGTAGATTACTGGATGAGCTGCATTCATACATATCTACTCTTTTAAAGTTGCTATCTGAATTGTAATTGACAATTGTCCAGAGTTGGGCAATGATGACATGTGGAATAGACTGATGGTGTTAAAAACCACTGAATATTCAAGGTTGTCTGCCTCCCTGTGAAGGAAACCCATGCTGGTGCTTGAATTTCAGATTAGAGGCAGAAGCAAAGCAGCTTTAGTACCAACTGTCAAACTGTGGACCATATTTGAACCTTCAGAGTTCCTGGTTTGGTTATGAAGGTTGGACTGTTTACCACATTTGCTTTGCAGATGTGGTAAAGTTCATGATAATACCCAATAAATAATTGTGGGGGATATAGTCACTTTTACATGGGCTGCACAGTGGCGCAGTTGGTAGCACTGATGAGTTGCAGCAAGAAAGTCCTTGGTTCGATTCCTGGCCCGGGGTCTTTCTGCATGGAGTTTTCATGTTCTCCCTGTGCATGCGCGAGTTCTCCCCAGGTATTCCAGCTTCCTCCCACAGTCCAAAAACATGACTGTCAGTTTAATTGGTCTCTCTAAATTCTCCCGAGGTGTGAGTGTGTGTGAATGGTTGTTTGTCCTGTCTATTTCTGTGTTGCCCTTCGACAGACTGGCGACCTGTCCAAAGTGTACCCCACCTCTCGGCCGGAACTTAGCTAGAGATAGGCACCAGCAACACTCCCAACCCCATTAGGGACAAGGGTGAACAGAAAATGAATGGCTGAATAGTCACTTTTAAAAAAATTCTTTGGTCTAAATTACCTGAACACAGACACAAAGAAGAGACAAGAGTCAGAATTTAAGCTTTACCTGCAGTAAGAACACAGTTGAAACCCAGTGCATGCTTATGCTTTATTGAACACAGGGGGCGATGAGGTGGATGCTGAGGATGATGGAGAGGAGGACAGCCTGGACACAGATTTTGGCCTATGCTCTGAAGCTCCAACTGAGTCTTACCCTAATTGGGAACACCCTAGTTACAGACAGTGGGCAGCTCTGAAGGATGGGGAGCATAAGCAGCTGCACAGTCACATGAATATAACTCATTTATACTATCTTCAAAAGCGTATTTCATAAGGTAAGACTATAGGTTTGCAGTTCCTCTGGGCAATCAATTCCAGAATGTCTCGTTGATGGTATCCTCCTTCTTCACTCCTCAGCAGGCCACTTCCAGAGTTTCTGCAAACACTTCAAAACAATTAAAGCGCCTCATTAAAATGTAAATTCAAAGGTAAATAAATGGATGATAACATAAAAAAAGGTAAAGCAAATAAATGATAATGATGTAAAATAAAGTTAACGCAAATAAATGATAATAAAATATAAAATTCTTCCAACATTTCACCCTCTTATCATGTATTTGGACTTCTTATTTTCATTCACAACCACTTCTTTCGATTTTCAGCTGAGGAATCATTCTTTGTGGATTTACATTTACATAAAAGGGGAGTTGCTTACACATTTGAATTGTCCAGGCTGTCCCCCTCTCCATCATCCTCAGCATCCACCTCATCACCCCCTGTGTTCAATAAAGCATAAGCATGCACTTTCTCTTCTAAAGTAGTAATTGCAGTTGTAATTCATTTATTTAACAGCGCTCTAAAACAAGGAATACAACAACATCCACACAGCATTAAAATTGCAGCAAAGACTGCAATTGAGACCAGTATAGATGCAACCAGACTGCGGTATTTCCCAAACATGGACATCCAGTTATCCCACATCTTATTGGACAGGGCCTGCAGGCCGTGCACGGCCCTAGACAGGCTGCCATCAGCAACTGTGTTATTAGGTATAAAAACACAGCAAAGGGATCCAAAGACCGTGCAGACACCTCCTTTCTCAGCTAGGAGCATGTCCAAGGCTATTCTGTTCTGAAAGGCCATTAGAGAGGTTGCAGCGAGCTGTTCATGTACCACACTTAGTGGTGTAGTTGATAAGTCTCTGAACGTTGTAATGTATGTAGTTGATTCTATCTATATTTTTATTAGGAGTCATCCAAATGAGGACTGATTCAAATCCTCCTGCTACTTGATCAGCTAATTTGTATTCATCACGAACCTCTTGAGGGATCCCAATAGAATCTATGTAAATGGGGTCAGGTCCTGGTATATTAATAGAGCGCTTTGTACGTTCCCATTCCCCTGGAACAATGCTTTTAAAGTTTTCAACTAGATCTTGAGCCAAGGTTGGATACAGAAAAACGGGCAGGAGGAGAATCACTAGGGCACACAGACCAGTTGAATTTCTGGGTAACCTGTCATATAATTTTTCATCACCACCAAACATCACTTCTTGAAACTGGTTTAAACTTTAGCTGCACTGAGATTATAGCTGAACAGTTTTGTGGTATCAGTTTACGCTACTTAATTTCTCCTGTCATGCTGAAGCAAGTAAAGTTAGCTTTTGCCACAATTTTGAAGAACACTGGCTTTTTGAAATTCTCTTTAGTGAGTGGATAAACATCATCCCACATTCTACAGTTTGTGCTAGGAACTGTTTTACTCATGACGTCAATTATACATCCTGGTGGTAGTTGAGCTGGAACTATTTTAAGCACAGGGCCTGGTCCCATTCTGACAACACAGTCAGTTTTTGAGGAGTTTGCAGCACTTTTAGTCATTAACAACCAGTTATTTGTTTGTCTTGATATCCCTGTAGTTACTCTAAACCAATCATCAGCTGTCTGCAAGGGCTCCATCACTACTACTTGATGTTTTACACTGTCTTTGAGGTTAGGTCCCTTAGCCTGTGTACCTTCAGTGTTCGGTGTGGGAGTGCCCATATAGTTTTTACAAACAGAAAATGGCTTGTATGGATCTGGTCCTGATTTGTAAATAAACAGTGAGAGGTGGATACAATCGTTACACATGAAATAGTCTCTGTTTTCTAGTGGATATTTTGTGGTGTTAAAGTGTAACAACAAAGCTGATGTTGGTTTTTCTATATGCAGCACTTGTGACCAATATGGTGCATCTCGTTCGGTGGGTGTCAGTGTCCAATCATTACCAGTATATGAAAATACCTTACCCCAGGTTACTGCGTAATCTCTGCTGGCTAATACCACTCGTAATTTTTCCAATCACGAGTTGGGAAACCCCCTATACTAAATATGGTTAAAGGTATTGCTACTGTAGAGTCAAAGGCAGAAGAATTATAACAAACATATAGGTCATCAATTTTGTTTTCCTCTCTAAAGGTGTTACATGGGTACTTCATTCGTCGAGCATTGGAGGGTGTGAATTGGGTTACTTCATAAAGGTCATCTGCTGAGCGTTTCATTTTTCTTAGTTTGTTTGTTTGATTTTTCCAGTAATTTGTGCCATTGTTCATCAGTTCTTTTCCTTCAGCATGGGAGTTTTTGCTCTGGACAGGAAGGTAATACCAGAGGAACAAAGTGATCATTATACAACCTAAGATGAAACTCCAACACAGTATGGCATCTCTTAACCAGGTAGGCATCTTAGTGCGATGCCTCCTGCTCCTAATTGACATCTTGACCTATAATGTCCTTCCTCTCTAAAGGTGTTACATGTTTTCTCTTTATACTTCGAGCATCCTGGCTGTGAATTGGGTTCCTGTGAACATACAAAGAGTCATCTGTGTCAGCGTTTTCTCATTTTCTTAGTTTGTTTGTTTGATTTTTCCAGTAATGTTGTGCCATTGTTCATCAGTTCTTTTCCTTCAGCAGAGTATTTGCTCTGGACAGGAGTAACACTACCAGAGGAACAAAGTGATACATTAACCAGATCCAAGCACTGTGTCCAAGGCCTGCCTGTTTCTGTCCATGCACTTTTTAATCTGTTTTTATAGTGTAGTTAGGCATCTCTCTGAGCGGCCTCCTGGCATCCTAATTGGTTTTAAATTGATTTGAAACATTTCTCCGATCCTTCTGAATCCAAAATGTATTCCATTGTTACTATCAGCTTTAATTTTTATGAATAATGTGCAAAGAGCACCTGATAATGTCCTTCCCACTTAGGAGAGTGCCACTGGTTTCTACAGTGATTACATCTGGATGGAAACAGTCTCCTGGCTTCACTAGCTGTGTTGAGAATGCATCAATTATCACTAAACAATATATGGTTCTGCAAGAGGCTTAGTCTGTTTGATTCCCAAATGTTTTTAAACTGAAGGTCAGTACTATAAGGCCTTCAGCTATTTCATATGGAGTTCTGAGGTGATGTTAATGTACATTTTAACCAGATCCAAGCACTGTGTCCAAGGCCTGCCTGTTTCTGTCATGCACTTTTTTAATCTGTTTTTTATAGTGTAGTTAGCTCTCTCTACGAGGCCGGCGCTCTGGGCATGGTACCCACAGTGGTTTTTTAAATTGATTTGAAACATTTCTCCGATCCTTCTGATTTTTTGGTTTACAAAATGTATTCCATTGTTACTATAAATTCTTTAATTTTGAATAATGTGCAAAGACATTATTCAAGGAATAATGTCTTTGCACAGTGCTTTTGCTACAGTGATTACATCTGGATGGAAACAGTTCCACCCATGTTGAGAATGCATCAATTATCACTAAACAATATTGCTGTTCTAGATCAAAGGCTTCAGTCTGTTTATCCTCTTCTGTATTCACTAAGGTCAGTACTTCAGCGTGACCTTCAGCTGCCGCCTATGGAGTTCTGCCTGCATACTCGTTTCCTTTTGAGACTGGATCAGTTCCATTTGTATGTGCAGCACATTTACATATTGCTAATGTTTTAGGTAGTCCTACTGCCTGTAACTGTTCTTTTAACAGTGCTGCATGTGTAACTGTCTTCCCTGTTGATGTTATCTTGCCCCTGTTCTGCCAATATTGTGCAAAGGTATGAACAGTAGAAAAGGCATATTGGCTGTTGGTGTAAATAGTAACTTCCTGATTTTCCATTAATTTACATGCTTCGGTTAATGCTACTAGTTCTGCTGCTTGTGCAGAATAATGTGAGGGAAGTTTAGCAGCTTTTAGTACCGTGGTTGGTGTTACAACAGTATATCCTGTCTGTGTTTTTCCCCTCTCGTCTTTTTTTGATGATCCATTTAAAAATATTATTTTCCTTTTGACAGTGGACTCTCCTGCAGATCATTTCTACTTTTAGCTGTTTTTTTCTGCTAAGGCCTGACAATCATCCTGCAACCCCTCAGTAGGGAGGGGTAATAGTGTTCAAAACACTTAAAGCCCCTCATAAAATGTAAATACAAAATGTAATAAATGGATGATAACATAAAATAAAGGTAAAGTAAATAAATGACAATAAAATCTAAAATTATTCCAAAAAAAATTTTCTATTCTTATATTATGGAGAGAACTGCGTCCAGACCAATTCCCACTCGTGTTGGTCTGTCTTGCCTCTGATTCTGTTGGGAGTATACAACCCCATCAATGTGAAGGTGGGTTGAAAAGATGTTTGACAACCTGCTGCTGTTCCGACTGTAGTCACATATTTGTATTGGTTATCCTGAATGTACGCAGAAGGTTTAGGGGCGTGAGGTAGTGTAATGACCTAACATCAGGACCCCACTACAGCCATGTATAGCATATGTTTTTGCCAGTAAACGGTGTTAAACATACTCAAAGGTTCAAGTCAGAACAAATAAAGGGACTTGTGTAAGGACACTCACAGTGGGGACCCGGAAATTCAACCACACACAGGAGTTAGGAAGAAAAAAACAAGTTTAATAAAATATTCAGGGACTGGTCGCTGCTCAGGGAATGGTCATCAAAACACAGCACTGAGAAGAGAGGGGAGAATACTGGTGATGAACTGATAAAGGAGGGGTAACTTAGAAATGTTCAACTTAACTGACCTGTCATGCAGTGAACGGGTGGAGCAGAAAACAAAAGGTAGAATAGGTTGCTGAGGATCCAATGATTCTCTCCACAAGGAGATCCAGTGGCAGCACACGGGGACGAAGACGAAGATCAGGCAAAGGTCATACACGGGTAGGCAGAGATAGCAAACTTAGCTTGAGGGGCAGGCGATACTCGGTGGTCGTGAGGCAAAGCTTGGGTCAGGGTCCAGAAATCCAGAATAGAAGAGGTCCGAGAAGGGCTTGGCAAGGGGCGTCAATCCGTGGACAGAAAGGGGTCAAGAAACACAGAAGGCTTGGAGGAAAAACGCTGGATTTCTACTGGCTCGTGGCTGTCGATAATCTGGCAAGGAAGCAGAGACTGAGTGGTGTTTAAGTAGGGCGGGGACCAGGTGGAACAGGAAAGCAATCAGTCTTGGCAGGTGAACAGAATGAATGATTAGGCTCAGCATGGACAGACAGAACATGAATCATGACAACTTGAGCTGCTTGAGCATAATTCAGTGGGAATTATGCTTGAAAACTGTCAAAACAGATAAGGCCTTGCAGTAATTTCAACAATATTGTTGATATTGATTACTTACTTAGTTTGCATTGTTTTATCCACAAGAATATGACTCAACCTGTAACTTGTTTAACTGTCTGGAGAATATTAAAATGATAAAAAACACATTCTACCCCAACATATGGAGATATATGAACACAAATAAAGTGCATCAAGCTCACTACAATAAGTTTCAGTAACATTTATCAGTAACATCCAAAGTCATCATTACAAAGTTATGACATTCCTGCCGGATAGTCCAGAGTGGTTGACATCTGATTAGATCTAGGCTTTGGCATGGGGAAATAACTGGAAGTGTGTGACTGGAAAAAATTACCAATAATGTTTTCCAATAAAAACTTACATAAAACATCATTAGTTCAGCTAAAGAATTTGTAATCATTTTTATAATATAAAGATTTTAATATAATATATTTTTATAATATAAATACCTTATTTTTTCACAATGCTTTAAAAGCAACACAGGACAAACTTTAAACTTGTTCTCTGGCCTTAATTGTAATGCTCTTTATTAACCTTGCTGAGTCCATTGCAAGCTTGTGCAAGATGTAACTGGGATGATTTATGAACAACTACAAGCTTTTCATGTTTGAGCATTTATAACCAAACTGCTTTATATAAGAGATTTCTGCCTCCAGTATGTATTTTGTTGTTTTGGTCAGACAACACAACAAAGCTGGATAGTAAAATGATTAGATGACAGGTGAGTCTGTTGTGATCAGATCAGATCAGAGTTTGTGTCATTCACACACAGATTGTGGTTGAGGACAGAGAGAGTTTGCCATGGCCAAAGGGCCCTCTGACGTCCAGCAGGGAAGGTTGGTGAAGTGTCTTGACCAAGGTCACAACAATAGAGCCAGTTGGATATTGAACCAGCAACCCACCAATTGTGAAGCAAGCTCCTGCCACTGTTGTCAATATGTGAAAGCTTATCCAAACTCTTGTGCTGCTCAAACAAGTAAAGTCTGATTCATTGGAAAATGTGAGTTTTCATGTCCCACTGAAAGCGAGTTGCCCAGAACACTTCCACATGAAAGGAGACTGACAATCCAGCAAATGAAAGGAAGAAATTTAAGCAAATATTTATGAGTATTTTTAAAAACTTGTAATTTTTAATTTGTTTTTAAATTAAATACCAATTACAAACCATTGCAACTTGTCTCGCTCTTTCCATGCTCTAGTCTTTGTAACTAGAGCATGTTATGGTCTTGTTACATTGGTGTGTCCCTGGATTAATGAAGAGGGTTGCTGGAAACTGAGATGTCTGGGAAACTGGGAATCTCTAGGACCAGTTACCTTCACAGCCTGACCATTCATACGTAGTAAGTAAGCTAAGCTTACTAACTGCTTTGTATCATTTGGATTATTTTTAGGAGAGATTATTACCTGGCACAAAAACCTCTCTGTTCCTCCAACGACGCTGTGGTAAAATAAATAAATAAATCTCTATTAAGTACCACAAAATATTGGCACACCCCTGTGTGATTTTAGCTCTGGTTCTACAAGGATAGAATATGAACACAGTAAGCAATGTGATAGAAAGTCATGATATGGTTTGACTCTTTACTTTTGTTGCCTTAATACACCTTCTTTTATATATTCAACTTGTACAATGGATAGTGTAATAAATGCAAATTCTGTCATTCTTAACTAAAAGGTTAATTTGAAACTTTGGAATGCATTTCTGTTATTCAGCTTCTAAAGCCTCCAAACTAAAAATGTTTTACATTTATGCTAATGACTCATATTTACGAGGTACAGGATTTGTAAAAGTTAATGTCTTCTTTATGTGCTGAGACATAGCAAAGACTAAAAATTGTACTGCGCACAATTAAAGATATGGTGGTTGACGTATGCATAAATAATGGATGAAAGACTTCCAAGGTAATGAAAAGTTAAATATTCTCTGAAATAGTGGAACACTGCAGAAGCACAAACAGTGAACAGTTAGCTGGATTTGTCTTTTCTCATTCATTTTCTGGACAATTTCTAACAAGTTCGGCCTCCATCACTTCTGCATTAACTGTTGACCTGGAAAATGTTTTACAACTAAGGTCAATATGTCAGTGAAATTGATATGAAAAACACCAACATAATGTTTCAAGGTGGTAAGCATAATAATAATTAAAAAAGAAAAAAACATAAGAAGTTACTGAAATAATGTTCCTTGACAGAACTTAAAAACATATTCACATTACTGGCAACGTTATGTTTTGCATGCCAGATAAAAAAATAAAAAACTTCAAAAGCAAAATCATGGGAATGTCGCAGAGTGAACAACTTCAATCACACATGTACCTTTCTGTCAAAGTTCTTTACTTGTGTGTTGTCAGCCACCCTGATGAGTGGCCTTTACTTAGCCAGCTTTCCTAAAACAACAAGATAACTCTTTCTTACTTTAAAATAAGACTCTATAGATGCAATTAGGTATCAAGTGGAAAGCACATATCTTTATGACCTGAGCATTCATATTTCAGCACATCACAGTGGGCTTGTTTGACACCACAACATGAAACTACTGAGAGTTGCTTTATATGTCTTGACAGTGTATTTAGGAAGCAGCCTCCATCACTTCTGCATTAACTGTTGAACTGTGTATGACAGTGTATTTAGGTCCCCTAAATACACTGTCACACAGTATTATCAATTCGTTAATAGCAGAAATGCATGGACAATTGAGAATAACTTCAAAGTGTAGCTGTTGGGGTTTCCATGTGTTTCAGTTGTCCATTATTATTGTTAGTAAAGATGAAAGAGGAGTTTGATCTGAAGAGCTTTTAGGGCCTCGGCTCTGATCAGAAGGTTTCTCTCTTTAGCCGTATGTGGTGAAAAATCTTACCATGTTTAAGTAATACATTTCATTTTGTTTAAATATAAAAGAAACAGTACATTTTCCAAAGAAAAAAAAGGAAATATAAGTATTCCTATATGCCTTCTTTAACCTAATAGTTATGTTATACCCATACTTTGGACAGCATGCCTTTTTCAGACAAAATGTCTTTCTAGTCTCCAGGGTGAACGTTCATGTGGGCTTTTGGAAAATTTGGTAATGAGCTAGTTTATAATATGGTTATTGTGTTGTCATATTGTTATTATTGTGGTAGAAAACAAGCTTGAAGCTATTTTCAAGCTTTTATGGAAAAGAAAATCATGTCAACTAGCAACAAGAGGGGATTGCAAAAAGTATTGCTTATTCATTGTAATTTGACTGGGTTCTTCATTTATTTCACTCACTGAAACAATCTGGATTTTTTTTTTTTTTTCAAATTGTTGCTTTAATTTACCTAAAGTATTTGGGTATAAAATTTTTTTGGATATTTTTTTGTTGCTTAGGCAACAGGTAAATGAAAATAACATGGGTGATGGTGACTGGCCTAAAGATTTCATATCAGAGAGTGAAGAACAGATTCAGTTTTTTAGACAGTGCATGTTTCAGTTTTATGTGTAAAATATGTGTATTCTCTTGCTGGTTTCAAAGTCAGGTCAGAACTGGTTCTCATTTTCATTTTACCGTTTTATCTGGTAAAGTAAATGATTAAACATTAATGAAATGAGTTCATAAACATCTGTGTTAACATAATGCCAAAAAGGGAAGATATCAGCAGTAACCAGAATAAAGTGACTGCTTCATATTAGTGTGACTCTGCGTGCAAGTGGAAAAGATTTGAGATATTTCATAATCCAAAGGTTTAATATCAAACTCTAGGCCTCAGCTAGTGTGTTAAATAGTCGAATTCATGACAGGAAGAAGAAGACTCAAAATATGTATTTTTTAAGGAAGGGTTACCAAGTAAAAATCTCTCCATTTGTTAGTACCAAGAAACGTTTGGACAGATAAGAATACCTTTTTGGCTATAATACACAGCAAGATATTTATCAAATGTCTTTATTATGATTATGATTTAGAGCTGGCTTCCTTACTGTCTCTGGGTCTAGTTAGAATATCTAGAGGTTGGTAAGATGTGCCTGCAAAACACATCCACATGATCATCCCTCCATTACCAATTCACGTAAGATGTTTGTGTGAGTTTATTCTTGTTATTGTTTCTTTTTATTGGCTTTATGCCAATATCTGATAAAATAGAAAGTTTAAATGAAACATCACAAAGTAGGACAAATATGAACACATATGTTTTGTTTGTTTTTTACTTTTATTAAATAATATTTTATGCTGTTGTACTCTGATATCCAATATTGTTTAGCACAATCCTTTTCTTTTTTCACTTTCCTCCCTGGTATTTGATCAAAACACACCTGAATGCTTTTGCAGTTTTGACATTCTTCATAAGCAGGATCAGCAACTACAGAATGTTCTGGCATCTTATGGAACACAGGGTGTGGTGGGGGCTTACCTTAGTTGTTCGATCAGAGTTCCTCAATCAGCTGACATCTATTGAGAAAGGCAAGCCCGCACAATCCTTCGTCCGTCAGACGATCTGTTCAATAGTTATTTTTCTTTATATATAGATAGATGTTCTCTTTTCCTTAAAACGTACCATTTGTGATTCGTCGGTGGCTGGTCTTAACAGGCGTGTAAACTCCCCTGTGCTAAAAATCCCTTAGCGTCCAGCTTCAAATACGCCATGCATCACTCATCAATTTCAGGTGTGCACCAGCCGAGCTAAAAACACTTGAGCTGGCTGAGCCCCGACCCCACTCTAGTGAACTGTCAAAGGTGTCAAAATAAAAACAACAAAGAAACAATCAGGAGACGGAAGCAAATGTGAAGATGTAACAAGTAGTGTAAGGACATAGCAGGATAGCTGCAGAGAAAATTCAGAATAACCTAAGTCACTCAAACTATAATGCCTTTTGCAGATTTTTTGGACATTCTGATAGTAAAAGTTTGCAATTTGGAGAAACAAATGCATGGACTAGCTTTTCTGCTTTTCTCTGGGACAGGATATTAATAATTCTGTTAATACTGTGGGCGTGAGAGAGGGAACTCTTACAAACTTGTTTAATGGGGGATTTAAACATAGGTAACATCCTTTAACATTACCACTGGAGTATGCTGATTGTGCAGGAAGGCGAGTCATGAGATTCCCTTACTACTAAATATTCTGGAATCAGTCCTTAGTGATTCTATAATAAAGTGGAAGTGACAGAGAATGACAGCAGCTCAAACACAAATTCATAAGTTATGTTGCTTATTGAGATTGTTGTTCAGGCTACAATTACAGACAACAAAATTGTTTGACAGGATTATTGACGGTAATGTCCAGGAAATGGCCCAAGCTTTGCAGCAATAGCCCCTTCAGATCTTCTGGAAATACTTTTTGCAATGTTTGAGTGTATGAATGCAATTATTTGCCCATTTTGTCTTGGTATATTTGCTATGCATCGTCAAGACACATCCGCAATAGCTATCTTACTTTCTCTTTCTGATTTGATGAAGACCTTTGTGAAATAGATGCAAAGTGCTTGCTTTGGGAATGGTTTTCCATCAGTCCTGAAACCTGCATCTCACAAACACTTTTCAGCTTCACAGGGTTTAAAGCAGAGAAATTATTGAATCTTCCAAACAGCTGGAGATCAGGAGATTAAAGTCTCGAGGTCTCCACTATTATCTGCCTCATGTAAAATATCCACAAATAACCTTCTACAGAGTGAAGACCCCATCCAGTCGGGAACATGGACAAAAGCAGGATCAACTTTACAGATGAACTCTTCTCTGATTTCAGTCGCTTTTTTGGCACATAATTCTGGCACAGCAGCACAGATGTGCACTCATATACACTGTACACCCTTCAGCAGATGAGCAGTGCTGAATTGCCATGGCAATGCTGAATTAAAGAGATTTCCAAGTAGCAGCACGATGGCAGGAATTCAAAGAGAAGATAAATCCAGACATCTTCAGTAGAACAATCAGAAGCTAAAAACGCTTCCAGTAGTCACAGCAGAACAGGAACCGTGTCAACTAAACGCTGTTTCATTTCTGAAACACTTGTTCAATTCTTGTTATTTAAAGGGAACTCAACTGTGAAGCAAGTACATCCTGTGCTCTTGAGTTTACATGCCCTTGCTTAATTTGAAATTTCTGATCATGTTTCACAAAAAAATTATTATAATACAAAACCTGTTTGTCACTCATGGTTTTAAATATTAAGGGCAACTACCCAAACCACAATGATCTAAACTTTACATAACCTAGGTATTACTGCTTGAGACACGCACAGCTTCTGGGCTGACGAGTTTAAATTAGTTGAATATTAATGTTGCATTAATCTTGTCATTAACTTTAAATGTGACACATCAACAGTCTGCCTCTTTGGTTTATTTTAGCAGTGATATACTTCTCCTTTTAGGCCTTGTTGACTACTCTCCATATATCCCAAAATAACCTATGGAGAGAAGTCATCTGGCCACTTTTTGTGGCCATAAAGGGTAACTACGTTTTCAGGCTTTTCTGCCAAATTATTAGTAGGCTGGTGGCCCTGGCATAGCCATGACTTTCTTATGACTTTCTTGACCAATTTCTTACAGATGTCAACATTTGCATATTAACTCAGGTAACTTTACGTAACATGCAAAGTGTTTGCCTCACGAGTAATGTTGGAACAGCTGGGAGGTTAGAAGCCTGTTAGTTTATTCTACTGTGACCTTTAGTAATAAGCAAGTCCAACACACAGTTCCATTTTATTCCTTTCAGCATCACTTAATGTAAGTTTTGGAGCCAACACATGCTGGTGTGGTGCACTTCAAACTGGCTTTCAGAATCATTCTGATGAATGATCCCAGCACAGGGTCAGCTGCGTTTATCAAAATAATACCCTTACCCAAGGTAAAGCATTTCACTGGTGCACCTACAACTAGGAACTGAAAGATGACAAAAAAGGGGCTTAGAAAGTGAAGTCAGAAAGAGGAACAGAATAATGCAGAGATGTGGCTACCATTACTGCATTATGGCAAGCTGTATGTCATGAGTTACTTCTAGAATATTTTGTTGCATTTTGTATACTTGTTATAGTAGCTCTATTATAGTCTTTGCTATTTCTTCTTTTTTCCACTCGTTTTTACTGTCTACACTTTTTCTAAGAGTAGCAATATTATCTATTTTCTAGACACAAAGCACTATTATATAGCACAAACAAGGAACTATGTTAACTTCAGTTGTTATAAATATGCTGTATATACCAAATATGACTTACAACAAATTTGACTATGCCTTGAAATTAGGTCTATCTTGTTGTGGTCCCACTCAACCAGGTAAAATCACTCAATCAGGTTTATTCATATATTGTACACAATACAGAGGGCTTGTAGAACAATCAGTAATAAAGCAAGTCTGGATGAAAAGCTCTGTCAGGCAGAGACAACACATAAGTTTTATACCAAAGATTAACAACAAGGGGTGAGACAGCCTGGTTCTGATGCAGCTGTAGAAAACAACTTTCAACCTTCTACATGTAACCCAAATAGTTCTTTTGGTGAGAGTTCATAAGCATTTCATATAACATAACTAGCAGATGTGACCATTATTTTTCCTCAAAAGAAAGAAGTCAAGCAAACACCACACAAAGTAATAATATGAAAACATTAAGTTTCAAATAAACTCATAAGTAAATGAACTTAGATCACTTTTTTCTAACAGAATACAAATTAATTTCAATGAAAAATTTAGGAGAAAATTTAGATGAGTATTAGATGTTCCATAATACTGGAAGTGTGACCCACCTCCTATATCAATCAATCAATCAATCAATCAATCAATCAATCAATCAATCAATCAATCAATCAATCAATCAATCAATCAATCAATCAATCAATCAATCAATCAATCAATCAATCAATCAATCAATCAATCAATCAATCAATCAATCAATCAATCAATCAATCAATCAATTAATCAATCAATCAACCAATCAATCAATCAATCAATCAATCAATCAATCAAATAATCAATCAATCAATCAAGTTTATTTGTGTAGCACATATGTGCTACACAAATAAATAGGCAATGGGCTCCCATTGCAAACTTTGCGATGGGCTCAGATGAGCATTCCGTATGCTGAGAGGAACGTCATCCCCCGGGACCCGGCACTGGTGGTGGAGGCAATGATAGCCGAGCGAGTGGAGCTGAAGGGGTGGAGGTGGGTTGAGCTCTGCTGGAAAGTGCAAGACGCCATGGATGGTGGTCCTTATCAGCTGGGGCTTGGACGGTGATTGGACGTGACGAGTCTTGGACCGGCATTGATCAATCAACAGTGATGAGCCAGAAGCTCCGTTTGGATGATGCAGGTGGGGCTAAAAGAGTCTTCCAGTTTGAATTTGCGCCTAGGTTTCATAATACTATAAATGTAAAGTTGGAACGTCACAAAATGTGTAATGTCATGATTATTTGTGCTTTTGCAAGTCATAGTATCTTTATGCAAATGCCTGAATCTGTTTTATGTCCTGCCTAACCTAGTTGAGGCAGAGGGCTGCCCAACTTGAATGTGGTTGTACATATACATCAAATAAGATAAAAAAAAAATTCAGTAAATATGTAAGTGACTTATAACATATTTCAGTTCAGATTGTCAACAGATCCATTCCCTCTCTCCTGAAAATTGAAACCTGAATACCCTTTTCAGCAAGGTCTGAAGGATAGCAGAATATTTAAAAACATTATTAAATCTATAAACATCTGACAGCATTTTACTCTCCAGCTGTTAAACAGCATGGTTCAACTTTCAGCTGAAAGTTAATCCATTAATCAAAAGGCCGGTGGTGGTCTCTGAACTGTCTTTGAAATGTCTTTGATTGGACATAAAATGACTATTTCTCCTAAAATAGACAGATTTACCGGGAACTGTTAAGCAGCAGCATTAATTAGGACTTGTTTTGATAAAAGGGATTGAATATTTTTTTTTTATCTTTATCTCAGTGTATATTTTCTTACATGTAAAATGGAGCTAAATGAAAGAAAGCCCATTATAATTCTGCTAAAGGAGCTTTTCAGTTGTAACAGTGTTTTTTAGATAAGTCACCATGCTACTAAACTCAGCTGTTCATCCCACAAATGCTTTCAGATGTGGCTCCGTTTAATGGTAAATATAAAGGCATTCCAAGAGGAATAGGTTGAGTTGTCAAGACAAATTTACACAACATAAAAGAACAGACAAAGGCAGACGTCTCTGCATTTTGTGCTAGGTTAACATTATTTGAGCGTTTCCAATCAAAGATATTCTATGATTAAACAGCAATTATAAACAGAATCAACAGTCACTAATCTGTGTTGAAGAGGCCAACATAAAAAAAACAGCTGTCACATGTACCAGTCAACTCATCTACAGCTAAACATACTCAGAACATTATGAATTCAACTAACTAGCTTCAACTAATTGTTGCTGTAAATCTTGGATAAATATTTCAACTGTTTTTGCAGTTTCATGGCTGAGGGAATTTTATTATTATTTTTCTCATTTGCCTGAATTCTAGGTAACGTTTAGCCAAGACCTTCAAGAGTTCCTAATGGTGAAGTCAATCAGTTTGTTTGTTTTGTTTTATTTTTTAATTTTAAGGAACTTATGTAACCATTTTATACGCATGTTGCTAAGCAGTCAAAGACTGGCACATGACTCTAAATGTTTATATTTTCAGTTTTACATTGACAATGAACAATGAAAAGATCTTTCATAATTGTCAACAATGTTAAATAATAAACATTATAATTGTTTAATAATAAAAGGCAGACTGGCCTTTGACTCCCCACAGAAGGCCTGGAACTGATTTACTTCCAGTTGGTGAAGATGTCAAACACTTCAGTTAGACTGTTTCTTGACCTGTGGATTGGATGTGCTGCAAACTGATATCTTGTGGGACATCAAACGAAAACTGCTGTAAAACAGCTGTTGTAAAGGTTTGTCCTGAACTTCTCTAATTATTATAAAAAGGGTTTGGATCTGGTTTAAAGTGGATCTGCCTTTGAATGTATCTACAAGCCAAAACTATGCCCAAAAACATATGGAATAAATGAAAAGTTTAGCAAATTTAAATTTATTCAGAAACAATCACTGGTTGAAAGAGTTTGTTTTGTTTAATTGTCTTTGACTCATTATTACCTCGTAAATGTTGTTCGGATCACTTTGCTACAACTATTTCAATGCACAAAGCCTAATAATGAAGGTCCTTTGTGGTTCTGAATGCTTTCTGCTTTAATTGTTGAACACCAGATTAGGAATCTCAAACACAATGTTTTCTAAAAGTAAAACAATAATAGCAGTGGTAGCTCCTATAGTGGCTTCTGGAGACAAACACAGCTAAACAAATTAGCTGTGCACCAGTTTCCAACACTATTGGATGAAAAAGAGCATACACAGTTACAGCAACAGCTCAGCCAATAGCTTGGTCTAAGAGAGAGACAGGGCTAAAAGAAAGATTTTCTTGGATAGAGTTGTTTAGCGCTGGTCAATTCAGCATCCTGTGAGTTTCCAAAGCAGCTGCTTCAAAAAGCTAAACATAGGATTTAGCAAGACAGCATTTCATCAAGTCCTGCAGAGGCGTGGCAATGAGCAATTTATTTGAATCAGAAAACCTCTAGTTGAATCAGGGCTCTGGCCCTCAGGGTGAAACACTCCCTGTACATCAGTAGTCAAGCTTCATCAGGTGGATGATGATGTTTGACTGAACCAACCAGCAGGACTTGCTCATTTTTGTTGCTGAAGCCTATTAATCTGAATTTTCATAATGCATTTTTTTCCTTCACAGTTGAGCCAAAAATATTTTATGATAATAATCCAGGGAGTTAGTATTGATTTCAACATGTCTTTGATCTTCCTCCTGCCTCAGTGGACCATAAGGCTTTCTCTCAAATAAAAAATGCTGTATATCAGGATGAGGCAGAAAAATCAACGGAGTTCCTCTGAAAGAGTCTAAAGTTCAAAGTGAACTCCAGCCATGTAAACACTGTGTTACAGTCTCATGTCTGACCAGAATAATAAACTTACATCAATGGGCACTGACTTTGACAGTAGTCCAGATAGATAAAATAACATATGATTTGATCATATGTTATGATCAAATCATAACATATGATCCTCTTCAGAACCTCTTCATCGTTCTGCAAAAAAAGTGTTTGCTCCTTTACTGATTTATCCTTGCTCTTTTTTGGTCAGACCTAATATGTTTTTAGGTCACTGAAATGAATCAAATACCACACAAAGTCAACTTAGATTAGTACAAAATGCAGTTTCTAGCAGTTGATTTCATTCATTAAGGAGAAATAAAACTATCAACAGCAGGCTGGTCCTGTGTGAAAAAGTAATCACCACCTAAACCTAATAACAGCTTGTACCATCCTTGGGGTCAACATGTTTCTTATGAAATGAAACATTTTCAAAACAGAGTTAATTATTGATTTAGTAAGTAGGGGATATTGGTTTTTCACATAAAACCAAGTTTGTTTGGCTAGTTTTTTTGCCCTAAAGAATTTCAGATCATTATCAAAGATAGCTTTGTGTATTTACGCAAATCATCATTGTCAAATATGAAATTAGTTTTTTTAATGTTGACAAAACAGACAAAAATGGGAGAAATCAATGCAGGAACGAATACTTTCCCCAGCACTGCAGGACGTGTGAAAAATAGGTTCATCAATATTCCAGAATCAATGTAAAGCTAACTTTAATTCAAACAAACCTTGTTTTTCTGAGTGTGCCAGGCATAAAACCTACTGGCCCATGACCAAATCTAATTGTAACCCTTGGTCTCAAACACAATGCTAAAACAATTGGTAGCTGATTATTTAAATGTATATTCATCCACCAGTATTCTTCTTTCCAAGTGGATTATTGAGTGAAGCCTACAGGCCACTAATCCTAATCTTTTTAGAGAATTATAGGAGCTGACATATTGACAGGAAGCTGCACAGACACACATCAAAATATTCTAAACGTAGCACTGAACTCTCTCTCTCAGATGCACACACACACCGGCATATGCCCACACACGTCCCCTCACGCACACACACAACGATTTTCAAAACTGTATGCTTATATTTCTTTACTTTGGTCCAGAGGTGAAAAGTCAGTCTTAACTGATGCAAATCCCCTGAACTCATTATGCAAAGAGGCAGGAGAATCACCAGATTTATGGAAGTAGGGAGCACAACTGCTGCATGGGATATCGGAAGACTTTGATCCTGAGACTAACTCAAGTATAATTGTGTTCACACTTTGAATTGATGGAGTTTAATGTAACAGACCATCCAGTGCACTATAGGCCCTTCTTTAGAAGTCTTACATTTAATCTTTGGTGGTGCATTTCTGTCTTTAGTTCTGCCCTGACACCTGCATATAAAACATCCAGGGTATGTAGGGAATGCAAAACATTGTCTCAAAGGGACAGAGAACACGGTAGATGTTAACTGAGATCCATCTATACGGAATGTGAACACTGAGTCTGCACTAAGGTTATGTCTCACATATAGAGAATATAAAAAATATACCAACTTCTGATAAAAGGCCAAGCATTTATCATTTGTCAGAAAGCTTGTTCCACCATTTAATCCCAAATTTTTCCCGGACATGAAAATATTAAAATCAGATGTTGTTAAGGCTACTCTTGCATGGTAACATGCAAAATCAAAAATCAAAAGGTGCCAGAGTAGTTTCTAGGAGGAGGTTTTCGACTCATCCAAAACAAAAAGCTCTTGCGGAGAGTTTTCTGGTTGCAAAATGTGAGCTTTCTTTATTGATAAAAATAACAGAAATATTCACCGAGTTGACTTCCAAAAAATGGAAATATAAACTTTATTTGGTGATAGAAAAACTATTCCACTCCTCACTCCTTAACCAAACAATCAGATCAACCACAGCAGCTTCTACTGCTTGTTAATCACAGCAGGAGACTGACTGACAAGGAGGAGAGTCTAATAGATAAATAAATAAATAAATAAATAAATAAATAAATAAATAAATAAATAAATAAATAAATAAATAAATAAATAAATAAATAAATAAATAACAATACATCTACCATTCACATAACTTTAGATATGTAACATTAATACATTAGCAAAAATAAATTAATCTAATTCTTAATAGGCTCCAACAGATGCCATTTATAGCCCTTTGAACTAATCAATAATTTTTAAAAATGTGGAAAAATATATGAAAAAGTGTGTTTTATGATCGGTCACAATTGTGACCGGTGGGATAATATGGTGCTCTTACTAAGAAGAGCTAAAAGTGCTTTTTCAAAATAGAAAATATAATAAAAGGTGAACATTGTTTTTTTATTTGAATATACCGTGACACTGCATTACTTCAGTGCAAAGTTTGCTCTGTAAAGTACAAATTTGACTATCTGTATATTCTAAACAAAGGTAAATTTGAGTGCTTGAGATGTATACATGATTATATTGAACTTCAGTCATTTGTAGTGTTATGTTATTCCATTAACACAGATCATAAAGATAGGATCTATAGTAGATTACTTTGTTTATATTACTGAAAATCATGAACATCTGTCAGTCTCACTATAATACAGTAATAAATTTAGTCCAGGGGCCTTCAACTCTGGGGATTGAGGGCCGGTGTCAGGCATCTTTTCCATCCGTCTCTGCTTCAATTCAACTGAACCAGGTGATTAGCAGGACTCTGGACAACTGGACTGCATACTGACGAGGTTATCCATTTAATTCAGGTGTGTTGGACCAGAGACAGACCTGAAAGTTACAGACCTGGAATCAAAGGCCAGTTGTTTGGCTCCTTCTCACCATTTGGTGACTTTGGTATTCTTAAATTTTGGGTTATTTCATCCCCTCCTTAATTTCCATGAACTTTATTGAAGCACTCAATGTGCAATAAAACCTTGAGTTTTTTGCAGACATGGGAGGTGCAAAAGCAATATCTCTGGAAACGATTCTTGCATTGACTGACCAGTAAGTGTCTTGGTCACATCTTGAAAAGAAGTGTCCATTTGAGATCTATTTCCAAAACCAACTGACTTTGTGCCAAGCCTTTGATAAGATAATAAGCCTCAACATTGAGAAGGTGAGCAAATCGGTCATCCCTCCTACGAGACACTTTTAAAATAATTTCTAAAAGGTAAATGGCCTGTACTTATATAGTTCTTTATCAAGTTCAAATGGCCTGAAAGTGCTTTTCTCTACATTTAGTCATTCACATACACATTGACACTCTGATAATATTAAGCTACTATGTTTTAGTAGCTTACTGCACAGTTTAAGCATTCCTGGCACAGTTTGACAGACATACACTGGCACCAGGTCCTCTATCACTGGAGGGCATGGTGGGGAAATTGTCTTCTTGATCAAGGCCACAACGACTGACACAGACAAAATGGGGGTTTCAGCAGGTAACCCACCAGTTAAAAGATAAACTCCTACCTCCTAAACTACAGTCATCCTATTTTCAAGTGCACTTTTGAGATGGGCCACCACCACTTCTTGAATTTGATCATGACTCTGTACCTTGAGGTGTTTTGGTCATGAAGGTCTACACCTCTCATGTGCTCATTGATTTATTTGACATCAGTTTTTGTGTAGTTCTTTCTCATCTTTGTTTCTACTGTGAAAATATTGTTATCTTTCTAGAGGACCAGTGGTTTCTCATCTCGTGTCAGAACCTCATTTGGATCTTCTTTGGTTTTAAAGCGTACATCAAAGAGACAGTTGTCCCTTCATCATGAACTCTGCAGGTGGTAACAGAGTGCCATATGACTGGTGAAGTGGGAGACCATCCTTCTTTCCCATTATCTGATCATATGCATTCAAAATCAGGCATGGAAAAAGGCTTATTTCCCCTTATAGTCTATGTCTATGCCATCACTATAAAAATCAGTAAGGATTCCATCTTTTGCATAACTACATTGCTGTAAGCTTTGTCTGGCCATCACTAAGTCCAACAGATCAAGAACAAAACTTAAAATTAATCTTAAAAAGGAAGAAGTTTGGAATTGGAAGAATATGGTATGTATTTAAATAAACGTAGCTAGGTAAAATGTATTGTCCCACCGGTCACTATTGTGACAGTCAACATGTTTACACACCCTGGTCACACACTAAACCAAGTTTTGTAAATGCAAAGGTGTATATCATAACTAGACACTTTAAAGTTGATATGTACCAAAAATCTTTGTCGTATGTTCATTTAAACCTACATTGCTAGCCTCTTTGGGAGGTTTGTGGCAGACATTTTGCAACCAAGCTAGAAATAGCTCTGGTCATGTGATAATTTACTCTAAAAATGTGATTCTGCATAAGTATTATCCAAATACTCTAAACATTCAATATTTGCTGAACATTGACCAAAAATTTAATCAGTAAGCTTTTTGGAGTCCTTGAAAGTGAAATAAATTTCTTGGTCACTATTTTGACCGGTGGTTTTAAATGGGTTAAATGTGGAAATACCATGTGCAATTTAACTGGAAACAATCAAATCTATAAAATATAAAACCATAAACTGTGCAACAACCTGTTTTCATAACAGTGGCTCCCCTTAAACTCAAACTCAGAGCAGGCTTCAGAGTTCCATTTCTGGTTACTCACATGTGCAGCGGAGCAGGCTGAAGTCTACAATGGACAAGGCATAAACACCCCTAATCTGGAGCACACTTCAAGTCAGACTACCTCCAGAATTTGCGAGTTGAACTCTTAGGAACAAGTAGCCTGCAAAACTAATGGGTTCAGCTTGAGCATGCTTTTCATTCTAGAGTCCAATTTTCTAATGGATTAAAAATGAGCAAGATCCAGAAATCAGACCATAATCTACGGATGGTTGAAAGATGTTTATTTATAATTAATGGAATATGCAAAACGATCGACTGCTTCCAGTTCAGATCAGCAGTCTGACCTTCTTCTCCACCACAGATGAGATGAAGAGGAAAGTCAAATTGTGACAACTTTCTTCATATTTATATTCTATTCTTCACATTTATATTCTCATAATGAATAACACTTTGAATTTATGGAATGTCAAGAGAAAATGCTTTCAAAGCTCAGCATATCCTCCCAGCTCCAACTTTTCTTTTCAGATCTCAACTTTCTATGTAGGCCTCCATTCCTGGTCAGTCTTTGTAAAGGCAGGTTGACTTTCTTTTTCCTGGTGATTTGTTCAGAAAGATTTTCCATTAATAACTTTCTGAAACTTTATCCCACTACGAATGAACTTTGCATCCACAAAATTGGATGTAAAGAAAGATCACTTTCTTCTTAGGCTTCACCTTGATTCTGACCGAGACCTTTTATCACATCTCAACGAGCCTTTCTTCGATGTTTCTTCTACAACGTCAGTGGAAATGCAATTTGCTTAAATGTTTCTATATATATATATATATATATATATATATATATATATTTATTTTTTTTTTTTTTACTTTTTTCCCCCTGAGTGTTATCTTACCATAATTACTTCAGGTAGTTACACACAACAGTGGAGGTCTTGATGTGCTTTAGCCAAAGGTTCCTTTCTACAAAAATAGCTGTCTTTGCAAAGAGGCAATTGTTGAACAGTAGAGTATTTCCTTTGTAAAAAGCTTTCAGGTTTTTTTACGGATTAAATCCAATAATATTTATTTGCATGCTTGCGGAAAAAAAATGTTTAATGACTTGGATCATGTTTTTCTTCCATTTTCAGTTCAGTGAGGGTTTATTTGCAGGCTCTAGAAGTGGTTTTATTCAGAGCAACTCCGTATATTTGCCTATTTAACGTTTTAGTTTATATCTGTCTCAATGCTCTGCAGGTTTTGTGTATGTCCCACCTCAAGATAAATACTGTGGAGTAATTTCTTTCCCAGCAAGTAAGTATTTGGTTTAGTGAATGTATATAAATGCTTCAGCCTGGAGTGAAGTGAAATCAAATGAAGAGATTAAAATTCTGATGCAAGTGTTTGTGTTGTTCAAAAGTGTGGAAAATATTAGATGTACCTTGGGGATATGTGTACACAAACACTTCTTTAAGGGATGGTTTTTCATTTTAGACTGGAAGGTAAAAAAGGATAAAATTTTGAAATGAACTGACGCTTAAGACTTTTAGAAATAAAACAGCACAAAAATTCATAAAGCAACTTGAAAATTAATAGCTTTGAATTAAAGCATATTATTTTTCAGCGATGAGGAATTTGTGGGCTTATAAATAGATGATTACAAAATTTTAAATATCACTTTCAGAATCTTAACGTGTAAACTAAAACAGATTTAATTTATATTAGATACTAAATATCTTAATATTAAAGTCATTTCAGAAATCGTGAATGTGTGTGTGATCGGGAATGACTGATTTCATTGGAACACAATCTCTGTCATGTTGGGTTCAATATTTCTAGCCCACATGCAGAAAACAACACAGGAGAGATTTATATAATAAAGTCAATTTATTGAAACACAAAATTAGGGAAATAGTGAGGTGACGGGTCTAGCCCAGAGAAGAAACGGGCTCACAAAAACTCGGCTCACTGTCAGAAGCAGAATGGGGAGATGGTGAGTTCAATGCAGCCAGAGATGGTACCAGCATTTTATCTATTTATTGTCTTCAATCTGTCCAGTGACCATTTCTCTGCAGCTGTGTTTGACGTCTGTGAAATAGTCTGATTTGCTGAGTGTGATAGTGGGAGCATAAACTACTTATGTTTCTGTGCATGTACCAAGATAACTATTTGTTATTGTTGCAACTTCAATAGAGATGAGACCTCTGCGGCATAATAAAGACACAAGGCAGCTGCTCTGTCCTCCCCTCTTTGCAGACTTGTCACCAAGATTGTTTTCCTCTCCAAATACTCATTCAGAAATTCCAGGTTAAAATGCCGCTCTCTTCCTGTTGTTTCTCTTGAAACACAAATTAATATTTCTATTTTATAGAGTAAATGTTTAATTTGTCCAATTGTCTTTGATTTAAATTTTGTTATGGCAGTTTTTTCTGGTTGAATAAAATATTAAACGGTTAATAGATAATTGATATTAAATAGTAAAATAAGTCCAAAATTCTTGCATGTCTGAATGTTTAATTGCTCACTCTGCCTGAGTACAAACAGGAAATGTTTCAATTGTTAACCAATAGCTCTACAGCATTATCGGCAGACTGGGTGACATTTATTTGATGAGAAAATGTTGATTTTAGTCAGAGTCATTAAGTGCTTAAGCAGAAGATAAATATCATCTTGTATCTCGAAGATATTTTGATGGTTGTTCAGTTCCAAACATGGTTGGGAGCAACAGGCTGATGAGAGTCAAGGACAAAATCAAACTTTATCTGGATTTGGGAAATAAATATCTCTGCTCTGTATCATCATAGTAAAAATAAAATAAATTTTACTTTTAACTCATGTTTGTTGGTTGTTTTCACCCACATTGTAGTGCACATTCTGTGCCTTTAAGTTTGACTCGAGTCGTTGGCTTGCCCTGTCTGCGTTGCCATTTCAAAAGAAACAATGGAAGGAGCTCTGATATCTTCCTATTGAGCTGAGTTACAAACGTTTGTCAAAGTTTTCAAAGGTTGGTCTGAAAGTATGGAAGTAATTCAAGTCAAGCAACAATAACTAGAAGTTTGGATTGTGTATTTTATTTTATTATTTTTTAAAGCTAATAAATCCTTTAAGAAGTTATTTGCCACATTTCCCTGATGTTTGATTGATTAGCAGCCTACCTGTACCTGCGTCAGTATGCAGACGTTGTACAAAAACTAATTCATTTAACTTCATCCAATTTTAATCACTTTTAGTTGCATGCCAAATTAATCAATGAGTCAGTTTAAACTGACATATTCCTAAATTTTACATTTAGTTCTGAAAGACTAGTCTTTATAATTATTTAACTTATGGGGTAACTAGAAACAATTGTTTTCCGTTGGACACTGAGCTGGCCTATTTTTAATGCAATTAGCCAGATCATTGTCAGCCTAACAAATGTGCACCAACTCTTAAAAATACCAAATAAACTGAGTTCTGTACCGATTTCAACATGTAAAACACTACTCCATAATTTAAACCTTAGCCAAAAGGGTTTTGCAGGTTTAACCAAATATTTTATATTATATATTTCATAAATATTGAAAACTGACATGTTTGGTTTAAGGTAGAACCCAAATGCAGAATGTAATTGAAGCAGAGTATTTAATGAAAAACAAACAGAGAACTTGCACTGAAAATAACTGCGACAGGCCAACAAACAAGAAGCTATGTCCTGGTTCTAGTTCTGCTCTGCATCCCCATAATCAGAACCAATCATGGAGAAGCAGCATTCAGCTTCAATGCTCCACAAATCTGGATCAAACTTCCAAAAAACTGCAAAACAGCTAAAACATTGAGTTCCTTTAAATTCAAGCTTAAAAGCCATGGCTTTTAAGGTGCACCTTAGAGTTTAGCATTGCCTTACTAAGTGTGTCATTGACCAACATATTTGATTTGTATTTGCTTGATCATTTCAATTCTTGACCAAATCTAATATTTATTGCTTGTTCTATAATTGACAGTATGATGTTTTTACAATTTTAAGCACGTTGAACTGCCTTGTTGTTGAAACGTGTTGAACAAATAAACTTGACTTGACGACTGTTAGACACTCTGGCAACTACCTGTGACAATACTGCTTCCATTCAGTGCTTTTCTATGAATTGTGTCTATAAGTGAAGTAAATCCATATTCAGCTATCTTTCTATTTAACACACAGCAGTACTTTTTTGCCTCCACTGATATTTCACATTCTTATAGGGTGCTGTTGCAGCAAATCCTGCACATTCCTAATGACTAAAAATGCCGGCTTTTGTCCCTGTTTTAACCACCATGTGATTGAAAATGCATATATGGCAGGAAACCGTAAAATTTTTCTGTCCATTACAACTACTCCAATAAATTCTAGAGAAAAATGAGTCCTCCAGATGTTTATTCTGTCCATGTGAGCGTAGACTAATGTGCATTGTGTGTTTAATGACGGCTGGTAAAATTATGTTGAAAGCTGTGCAGCAGTCAACGTCCCCGCATTCATTTGCTTTTAACTCTCCTTTTTTCCCTATCTCTGCAGGCGCAAGATGACATTTTTGACTACTGACAAAGCTTTCAATAAATTAACATCTAAATAACAAGATGTTTGAAGTGAATGCCCTGCATTCTTAATTACCTTGTTTCAGAAAGCTTTCCCCCACACATCAGAGATTTTTCTTTACTGTTTCGCACAAATAAATGGTGCAAGAGGAATGAAATAATATTTGCTTCTATGAAAGATACAAGAACAGTTTTTATTTGAATAACTTTCACTCACAACTGATTCATCCTGTGGAAGTGTAAGCAATTTGCAGAACTTCAGTCTTAGTGGGAGCTTTGAACAGGCTCTAAGAGAAGGCTAGCCCAGGTCTTCTAAGACCTTTTTTATGAGACATTAAGTTCAAAGACGGAAATGTTTCATAAAGAGAGGTTCCTCCATAGTGTAACCATGCTACCAAGAGAAACTTTGAAAAAGTAAAACATCATTCTTGTGTCAAAATCTTCATATATAATAAGTAAAAAAAAAATCAATTTGTTATATAGATTTTCAATCTCAACATGCATTCTAGCATTTTGTTGCATGGCTTTGTTGTCCATGGCACAGAAAAGGGGTGCAATGATGCTTGTAAAGAAAAGAGTGTTTGTTATGCAGCTTTGGAAAAGGCAACAAAAAGCCAATTAACAGCCAGAAGCAAACACTGCTCTGTGTTTCTCCAAGGTGTTGTGATGGAAGCCAGGTTTGGACAGAAACTCAGCAATTCTCCAAGCATACAAAATGAAACAGAGACAAAAATATGATTTGACGGGGGTCTTTGATGGAAGCATAAATTTTGCTCTGAAAGGATGTCAGGATGTCATCACATTTTGACAATGTAAAAAGTTTGATTCATGTTATCACCCAGACCTAGCGTAGAACTTAAAATACCTAAATCAATCAATGAATCAATTAATCTATTTATTGGTGAGGAGTGAGGTTACCACTCTGTCACATGGCAACAGTCAAACAGTCAAGCTAAAACGATAACTTAAAAAAAAAATCTGAATCATGATTCATTCATCAGATTGCTATACAAATACCAACTGCTAAGAGTTTTGATTTGTCCCACCTGTACTGTCCAGTCCCTTTAGTCCAAGATTCCTTGATAGATTATTGAAAGCTGTTGCGTGTATGTCCAGCATTCCAGGATTATCCCTTTTTGCAAATTGTTGTTAAGTTTCTTTTAATGTCCTCTGTATTTTCAGGGCTCTTGCTATATGGGACATTATGCTAAACCTTTTTGACTCCTTGTTACTTTGGCAAAAAGTATGGTTAGGTTTGTTATTAATGTATTCTTCTTAATTATTTGCTAATTTTTGAAACACCAAATCATTTCTGTTTTATAAAGCAAGCTGGACAGGCAACAAAAATCATAGACAAAATATATCAAAGGGCATAGAGAACATGTGAAATGACATTAACAGAGATAAATAAATATAGTATTGATAAGCTACAGCTGAAACCAGATTTTTAGATAAACCTTCATTGGAGGGACTGACCCCTCAGATTGACCTCCAAGATGTGATGAGAAGAGGGATTCTGGACCTGTTGCCTGGATGGATGTCTTTGGGCTTTGTAATGGCTCCTTCTAAAACAGTGTTGCCTTTCATAACTTATAAAGAAGTTATAAGTTATGAAACTTATAACTTATAACTAATTGCATCCTGCAATTAAAACATGTAGGATGCTGGCCCTCGAGGACCTACTTTGGGGACCCCTGGTAGATCCATCAGATGGCTCTTATTGAATGACTTATTGACTTTGTAATCTGTTTTGAAACATAAGAACTATAGTTTTTCACATGCCCTTTATTTTAGGTTCTACTAAATAAATAAAGACACACAACAAAGAATTTTATCCCAGCTGATTAAGTTGTTAGATTCCTGTTGTACATTGTGGGTCACTAGTAGGTGTAGTTGTGGTTTGTTTCTGCTTCCTCCTACATGTCAATGTGCCGTTGGGTAAGGAACTCAACTCCACGTTGGCACACTACTGAACAGTGTGTAGGTGTATGAATTTGTTTGCATTAAGTGAGTGTGGCTGGGTGCTTCTGGTTCTAACTTTGGTATAATTAGACAGGTGCTATGTACACTCAGACCACAGAAAAAAATAATTATTTACATTATGTTTCTTGTACTTTAGTAGATGTTCTTATCCATAGTGACTAACCATCAATTGCTGGTTGTTTTAGAGAACTACTGTCCACTGCCCCATTGTTGCACTTCGTCAAAGTTTGAATTCCAATTATCTAAAACTTTTTTTGATTTCTCAGATAATAGTTCTTCATATTATATTTAAAAGACTTTACTGTGTTTATGTTGTGAGATGTACATTAAATTAATCACAAATGCCCAGTGTTGTTGCGTGCTGCATGTGTTTATGTGTTTTTTCTTGCTCAGAGATATATCTCATAGGTTTTTATTATTAAAGTGTGGCTCAGTGGTGAAGTATATATCTTGCAAAGTTATAGGTTTGATTTAAGCTTCCATATCAATGAGCTTTTGAGCAAGGAACTTGCTTCCTAGCTGCTAGCGAATCTACAGAAAGGTGTATAAATGTGTGCACACTTTTAAGTGTGGGTGTGTCTGCATGTGTAAAGTGCTATTAATGGTCAGTATGACTTTAAATGCCACACATAGTTTAAGTCCATTAAAAATCTGCAGATAATTAAAAACTTTTTATGACTTTCAATCAGTTTTATTTCAGTTTTAGAGCTTAACCTCTGGGAAACTCACAAATGATGGTTTT
Source organism: Gambusia affinis (assembly GCF_019740435.1). Taxonomy (NCBI): domain Eukaryota; kingdom Metazoa; phylum Chordata; class Actinopteri; order Cyprinodontiformes; family Poeciliidae; genus Gambusia; species Gambusia affinis. Next base: position 22,049,344 of record NC_057888.1, on the reverse strand, counting down.
AGATCCCGATATGAGGTCCTCTCTCCTTTTCTCCTTCCTGCAGTCAGATGTTGAACTTAATATGATTTCAACTCTACATTTTCAAATAGTCTGAGTGGCCCTCTATGCCTTTTTAAGACATATGAAAGGACAATTCCTTATACCTGGGATATTCTGTACTGTATTCCTCCAGCAGTATTGCCTCCAAGGGCTTCCTCAACCCTTCCCTTGTTTACTTGGATTGGACTCACAGCTTTCCTCTGCATGCTCCAGGATTTCCCTCCTGGCATAAATGTTGTACATCCCAGTATTGTATAGGTCAATGAGTTTGATGTACAAGTGTAAGCCAAATCTGAGATTCAGCTGTAGAAAAGCATTGAAAACCACTTTCATTTTAATGTGTTAACGTGGACCGGATTCTTAAAAAATATCTTTTAGCTCAACTCTTGTTAGACTTCCATTTTCTCTGTGCTCTTACCATGCCAATTAGCATTCTCTTTGATTTCATTGTAGCTAAATTGGAACTCATTCATCCAGTGACTTTCACTAAGAAGCGGATTTTGGCCAAGTCAAATCATTTCACTTTTTGTATAAAAATCATTTTAAGTTTTGGATATTCAATGATTTGCACATCTCTTTTGTACATTAAATCTTGACTATTTGAATACTTACAACGTTATTATGTTAAGCAGGGAAAATAAATAGTTTACTATTTCTTTTTTGTGATATTTGCTTTCTTAATTCTTTTGTGGCTATTTTGGCCCCACATGATAAAAAGTTTAGATGTCAGTGACTTAGATACAAATCATGAACGGCTTCTTCAGCCTTGGCTTTTTGTGGCCTACACTTTGACTGACTTACTGGTAGATATCTGTCCTGTCAGCAGTCCTCACTAGGCTTATTTAAACCCTAATATGATCACAACTTAACATTTCTGTGTTAAAATCCTCCTAATTGTTCTTCTGTAACATTCTACTTTTCTGACACACTTCATTTTGATCTTTCATTAGCTGTAAGCCATAATTACAATTGATTATCATGCTGGGAATATATGTGCAATTAACCCATATAGCAGAATATTTTCCCTTTTTAAGGATCAGCACAGTACCTAACTTCTTTTGACAAAGTGGAGATGGATATATTATCCTGTTTTGGGCCTACATTTTATGCCCCATTGTCAAACACAAGTTCTGCACTTGAATTGTTGTTTCATTTGTGCAGTACATACAATTATATTAAGGTTTACCTTTGAAAACTGATGGTGCTAAGATGTTTGTGTAGATACAGCTGGAGCTCCACTCTCTATCTTGTTCTATCTTAAATGAACTCCAGTCAGCTCTGAAAAGCAGTCTGCTTCCCTGCTGCTCTCAGGGAAAAACAGAGCAACACAGATAGACCAGAGCTGCTCTGTTTGTCTTAACTCAGCTTTAGCTACTTCATGTTTTCTCCAGAAGAAATTATTTTTCAGTGGCCACCATGAAGAACTAAGCTCAACATTAGTTCGCAAATCCTTCTGATTTCCAGTTGGTATGCCTTTAAGGAAAGAGATGACAAGATTTTTTTGAGTTATGCATCTCTTGAAGTCATTACAAGTCTCTGTGATCACTAAGCATGTTACAATAGATAATTTGCTTTCATCTGATAGCAAGGAGTGTAAGTTTAGGACAGATTAATGTTTTGCATTGGAAGAGCAATATCATTTTTCCTGCAGTTAGTCTATCATTTCAAACAATGAGGTCAAAGCTAAGTCTAACATCTGCAATTAAAAACATATCTTTCTAAATCTGTAAAGGTGTCATGTTTCAGAGAGCGATCTGGAATAAATCCAATCAAATACTGATTGTAATAAATTTCCGAAACAAGAATTCTCCAGTTTGATGTGTGAACCTGCATGTGGGTCAAGAAACTTAAATCCAACATGACATGTCAAAGGAGGCCTGAACACATGATACTTCACTACTTACTAAAAATGTAATTAGTTACTCTTTAATGTAAGTTTTTCTTTTCAGCTCCAGTTTGTGTTCAGCCGTCTGTTTTTTAAATAATTTCCTTTCTCCATATGAGGAGGCTACTGGTGTCCAGGGTTTGATACGCTATAAGTCTTCTCCAATTCTCTTTCTTCCTGTTTGCTGTCTTTTATAATTCATTTTTACACATCTTTACTTCACTGTTAGATGATTAGAAATGGTTTGCAAGCTATTGTAAATTATTCCATAAGCAGCAGAGATCAGCTTTGGTTTTGGCTTCTCTGAGATGGGCCTTTGCTTTAGTTTGCTGGACTAATTAATCTGCATTTACACAAACTAAAACATCAAGATAGTTTTAACTAAACTGAAAGAATGTCCCTGTAACATAATCTGAGAATTACTTGAAATGATTAAAAATATATATCTCTGCATACGTTGGAGCTAAATCCTTACTAATAGACTAATAGTTTTTAACAGATGAAGATAAAATTAGCGGTAGTGTCAGGTTCTAACATCTTTATACAATATGGTCAATTTATCTTTGGATGTCAGTTGCCACCAAACTACATCCAAAGATGGATATGATGCATCATGTCCCATTTTAAAAATGTTTTAGTTGTTTAGTTATTAGCCTATATTTAATTCTGACAAAAGGGAAGAAAAACAACACAATATTCTAATGCAAACAGTTTAGCGGTGAAAAAGTGCAGTACAGTTTTATTCACAGAGAAAAGGTTGGCAACCCAAAGTCAAGCACCTAAACCAGTCCGAATTTCAATTCAGATAGGTAAGATTTTAAATGATTGACGTAAAAGTAGTAAAAATAACTGTGAAGAGAAAGGTGCATTCTGCATTCAGCCCTTATTAACCAAATGGATTTTATAGGAATTGGTCTATTCGATTGTTCTAAAGGTATTGGAGTAAAGTGAGTTGATTAAAAATGAATATACCTCATTTTAGATCTTTGTTGGTAAAAAAAATTAAAATTTATCAGTTTAGTTCAGCTTTACAAACACTCACTATGGTGGACCATCTCAGAAAATCACAGTAGAATTTATTAAAAGTTCATATTGTTTGAATACTTTTGCTGGGAACTGTATCCAATGTTGAGATTGTAAAGCTTGAAAGTTGAACAATCGGTCATTGACGTTCGATTATTAAAGTCTTTATAATGACCTGCAGTGGAGTCTACAGCTGAAATGATCAGAGCTAGATTCTACATTTTATTCTGTACCACTTGTTACCTCACACTGCAACTTATTTTATTCATTTTCATTATTTATTTTTTTTATTTGCAAGTTTTCTGTTGAATTTGTCCTTCAGTCGCATTTGTACACTGTAAAAAATGAACTTAGGGGGTTATCACATTAACAAAAGAATATCATGTAGTTTAACTAAATAATTTCATGTTTCAAATAAAGCGTGATACAATCATGTTGGATAAACTAGAAATTCAACAACTTCACATTTATGAAATTTAATCATGTTGAGATAACATGATTCATTATAGTCAGACTGATCTTGTGCTGAAGCCGAGTGAGATCATGGGATATCACGCGAGACAATTGTTTTTTGTCTCAACTTGAATACGTTATTCAAGTTGAGATAACATGATTCAATTTAGTCAGATTCATTTCTCTCCGAAGAGGGTCTAGAGAGATCAGGGAATCACGAGAGATTATGCAACATAACTGTTCTACGCCTGGGAAGACTTCAAAGTGGTTTTAGTTACACATTAAACTATAGATATTTGTTTTTCTCTGCAGGGCACTACTGGCAGGGCACTGTAACAGTGCAGTTCTTAAATGCACAGATACAAAGCATTTAAGAATTGTAAAAAAGTATAAAAAAAAAAAAAACACTTTTAAAAACAACGTCTTTGAATTAATGTAATTAAATCATGGAAAGGATTTCCACAAGATTAAATAGCTTTCTTTCAGCATGAAGCATGTTTGTTGAGCTAACTTAATTTTCATGAGTTGGATCAACTTAATAAGTAGTGTGAAGGTATCACTGTAACAGAAGTTGGTTTCTCCGGCATGCTGTGGTGGTGCAGGGGGTTAGCACGCTACACGTTTGGAGGCCTTTGTCCTCGACGCAAACGTTGTTGGTAAAGGTCCGGGAGTCCATCCCGGTCCTGGCAACCTTTGCCATGTCCTCATCCTGTCTGCCTACTGTCTCAAAAAAACACGAGCCACTAGCACTGCAAAAACTCTTCGGATAAAAAAAAAAAAGTTGGTTTCAACTAAATTGCCATTAATCTTAGTCAAGTAAATTATTTGGTCCAAAGCATTGCAAATTAGTTGAACTGGCTCTTTTAAATTACATTGGGTCCAACTATAGTAAATGAGTTGAATCAACCTTAATAAATTAAATTGAGCCAACATTTGCTTTAAATTGGAATAACCATAATAAATTAAGTTGAGCCAACACTTAAATAGAATAACCATAATAAAATAAGTTGAGCCAACTCATTTTATTTAAATTAGAATAACCATATTAAATTAAGTTCAGCCAACATGTTGGATTTAGAATCAACCATAGAATAACCATAATAAAATAAGTTGAGCCAACACAATTGGTTTGCATTGGAATAACCTTAATAAATTAAGTTGACCTAATACATTTGCTTTAAATAGGAGTAACAGAATTACATGGTGCTGAAATAAAGCAAAGTAATAAGGTGGAAAATCTTTCCATGTTTTTTTTTATTTTTTTTTTTTATGTTCATCCAAAGAGTTATTTTTGTCATTGTATGGTCTTACTGAGGTCAAAGCAAACACTGCAAGAATTCTCCAAAACGCTGCATTCATAAACTCAGAGGTTGTTATAGAGCTGCTGTGGAATGATCTTCAGATGAATTGATTAATATACTGTACTCCTTGCTGCCTCTTTATAATAGATTTTTTTTCTTTTTTTTATCATTAATAGTGATAAAACTTTGTTCTGAATCAAGCTGCATACTGTGGTGTTCAAGTCACAGATTTGGACTTTAGTTGCATGATTTTATGCAAATGTTTTTTTTATCCCTTTAAATGACCTTTTAGGCCTTGTTTGGACAGTTGACCTTGACTTTTGTGAAATTGTGGTCAGGTCTGTTACCAGGATGTCACAACAATATTACTGCTCAGATGCAGTTCAAGTCATGCATGATAATCCTGTTAGTCAGTTGACCTCCTCGCTAAAGAGCCTTTCTCACAACTAGAAAACATGTTAATTCTCAGGCTATTTCCACCTTGGACAGGCAGAAAATGTCCTTCTTTACAAAACAAATACTGTATTGATTGAACAGCTTGCAAGGAGGTCTTTGTGTTTTTTCAATTGTAGGACCGTTTTTCTCAGTTTGTTGTTGCAGAGACCAAGCAACTTTGTGCACATTTTCTTTTTCTGGTACCTTGTTCTGCTCGTATCTGTTGCTGCAGGAAGATGCAGTGTGTTTCCACAAGGTAATTGTCACATTTAAAGACTGTTTTATGATCATAAAAAAGAGTGAAAACCAGTTTGAGTAAACAAGGAGTTTTAAACAAATACAATTTATTTTAATGCTGAATGTATTTTTGTTATCTTTCATTATGGAGGGTTTACTATGTCTTAATAAAGAACCACTTTTATATGTTTTCAGTTTCATAGCCAATCACATGGCAACAACTCAATACATTTATCTATCCAGGTGTGGTAAAAATGACTGGTGGAAGTTCTCAGTGAGCAGCATGGAGAAGATGTTTCTTAATGGTTAGTGTCAGGTAAGAGATCAGTCAGAAAACAAGAAAATATTCTGAGCCGAAATGCCTTGTCAATGGGAGAAGAGAAGGGGCAGACTGGTTTGACAACAGACAGGTTATACAAATGGATATACATTACAATAATGAAATACAACAGAAAATATAACACTACAAGTTCATTTCTAATCACAATACACAAGCATAAGTACAGACTTAATCACTAGCACACACACACTCACCCACGCACGCACTCATACAGTTAATTATTACATATTACACAACAGTTTATATTAAATTTGCACCAACAAGAATCAGATTCTAGAAGCAAATTCAAAATAGTTAAACACTGCAATTAATTATAAATAACTAAACATCAGGAGAAGTATACAGTGATGGTGCTGATGATTAGATTGGATGGTGGAACTGTACATTCCGACCATATTAACTGTATTTTCACACCACAAACCAACTGCATAATACACTCCATCATGTAACATTCAGTCTAAAATATTTTCATGTTTCTGTGACTGGCGTTATCTATGTTTATCTCCCTGCTTGGCTTAAAGGACAGCACAGGGAAAAGAGTTAAATATAATTTGAAGTTGACAGCATGTCAGTATGTTTTGTTTATGTGCCTGGCATACCCAGTTGATATTACTATAACATGCAAGTTAGCAGACTGAGAGTTTATGCAAATTAAGCACTTTAACCAGAGTCCCTGGCTTTCATCAGACTTGCCTCTAAATACAGCGCTGCAAAGTTAACTTGTTGCAAGTTCACTGTGGGTCCCGTTTTTCCATTAATTATAATCCTGTCAGCAACATCCCAAATTTGAGAAGCGAGGGATACGCCTGTTGGCGGGTGCTTTAACAGCGTCGCCGTGAATGCCTCTGTGAGGCTGAGGGAAGTGTGGGCCGGATTTGCTCCTCTACACTGGCAGGCAAGGCTTGCATTATGTTAATGTAATGGCCAGAAAAAAAAAAAAAAAGGCGGAAAAGAGAGAAAGAAAGAGAGAGAAAGTGAGAAAAGAAACGAAAGAAAAACAGTGTGAGGAAGAGAGGGAAGGAGCCATGGTGTGAAAGCAAACGAGAGAAGTCACATAGTCTACACATGCGGGGGCAAACATGTTGTCATCTCTTGCATTTAAATGCTCCCCACTCACTCTTCTCCACACATCATTTAAACTGGGTCAGAAAAGTGGTGGGAAGCCAATTCAAATGCATTTGTAGAGACTGAAACCCTCTGAGTAAAACAAAGCCACATTTCAAAGCTAATATCCACATAGACATAGTCTCACTCTTATCAAACTTTCTAATCTAACATTTGTTTGCTCCTTTTTACATTCACTTTGGTCTTGGCTAAGATGTTCCCAAGCTGCTGGTGAAGTCACCCAAATTTAGAATTTACTAATGGCATCATGAGGTACAGCGACTTACATATTGCTATTATAAGTGCCCTCATGAAATGACTTATTTTTCCTCCCTTTTTCCACAGGAACAAAAGCATGAAAGCATTGTATGACTCTATCCAAGTGCTGGCTTAATGTAGGGCTTAAAGAGAATGTAAACTGAGGAAATTGTAGAATATGTGTCAAAGCCAAATGTAAAGGATGGTTTGGTAAGCACATTCTCTGCAAGAAGCAAACATTGGACAAATGGACTGGTGAACAAACCTCTGTTTCCGTGCTACCAATAATTTGGCTTAAATTTCTTCTCATGTACATACATTCCTACGTGAATTATAAACGCTTCAAAATGTTACAAAAACCTCAAGATTTTCTTCAATGAAAACCTGGTGAAGGAATGAATTTTGAAACCTACCAGGAGAAGAAATGAATTTGAAAACTACCAGAGAAGAAATTATCTTATTTCTCAGACTTATTAAGTCTGAGAAATTAAATAAAATAGTCCAACTTTACGGCTGAATTATGCCCTGAATAATCCTTCAATATCCTCAAATGAAGGATTTTGGCTTTACTGATGAACAATGAGGTATATTGGGAATAAACCTTGAGTTTCAAGAGTTGTATACACAAACACAAAAGGACAGTGCACGCTATAGAACACGTTCTTACAACCGTATCAACTAAAAGTAACATTCACTACTAAAATATTGATTCATACAAAAACCAAACCAGTATTCTTATACAATAAGGCAAATTTGCAATTCTAATAAATAAATAAAAGAAAGATCCTCATTTACAAATTAAAGATACCTTGTGCCCAGGGCCATGCAGAGACCTTTGGAGGGGCAGGGGCTCAAATTTTAAAAAGGGGCACATTGAACAAAAACACCATACAACAGCATAGCAACAACCCATACTAATTAAGAATCTAATTGGATCCCACTATATCATTGCCAACATGCGGGGACATGCAAAGCATATCTAGCCTATAATTTCCCCAACAGGTATAAAGTTGCTGTTTCTGCTGCTGATAGTCCTGGAGGGCTGAGTTGATCTGAGACTGTAGCTGTTAAACAGACCAGAGGAGAGAAGGTCTCTGGTTATAAAGTTATGAAATAAGCTAATTTGCTGCCATTTTACTAAGCCCACAAACGACCCCCTGGTGGGGAAAAAAATAAATAAAAAATCATCTCTTCCTGGGAGTTCTAGTTCTGGTTCTTAATATTAAGTTACACATAGTTTGCCTCTTCTAATGGCTTTTAGTCTGCTTTTGATATGAGATTCTGATGCATCTCCTGATCAAACAAAAGAAAATTTAGAAATATCTGGATTTTAGGTTTGTTTTTATTTAGGAATAGGACTTTTTTCACTGTTTCAGGTTTTAGACGGTTTCTTCGTCAGCAGATGACTTCCCCCGCCTTGGAAAAATCTTGTTCACGCGGCACTGATGATTCAGGTGAACAGAGGAACTTCAGTGCCATACAGTACAAATGGGGATGCACATGTTTCTGTGTATGCCAATACTCCAATGGATCCTCATGTCTCCTTAAGTTCTTTTCGGCAAGGCATCGCTCCACTTCAACAATGGCATCTGCTGTGGCATTGGAGCTATGCCTCTTCTGGTCCACTGTAGTATCTAACAGAGACCACAGTTCACCTGTAAATAAAAAAAAAGATCATTACAGATAATACACAACACCAAGAGCTGAAATACAGTAGTACAAATGTCACAAGAAAATTTCAGACTATATAAAAACTCACAAGATCTGCTGGTGCCTTCTCCTGCATCTCCTGAATCCTGCAGCTGGTCACCTTCATTGCTTGCAATCAGTGCAGAACATTCTGCCTTCAGCCGCCTTACCACCTCTTGTGCTTTGCTTTGACTGAGAAAACCAAGAGTTTTGAACCTAGGGTCCAGCAATGTGGCCATTGTCATGACACTTAATGATTCAATATTTGTGACTTGTTCTTTGCCTCTTCTAATGGCTTTTGTTCAATAGGTTTTCAGACAGAAGTCTTGCAACATCATTTTTGATATTTGCCATCTTTGTAAGCACTGCATGTTGCAGCATGTTCATTAAAGGTATAACCTTTGATGTTGACACTCTTTTCTCTTCAGAGGGCTCTGAAGTTGCTTGGAAAAATTGGAACAACACGGGTAAGGATTCCTCAATTATTTCATAATCCTGAGAAGTCAAAGGGTGTTTTGAGTTTTGTGAGGGCTGCGGCCATAGGTTCTTTTTGTTGAAACAGACATTCCAACATAAGGTAAGTGCTGTTCCAGCGTGTGTCCACATCGATTATAAACTATTGTGATTGTCTTCCCATCTGTATTTGAATCCCTTCTAGCCTTTCTTTACTTGTGGTGCTTGAGTGGAAATATGCTACAATTCTTTTAGCCTTTGCGCAGTCTCAGAAGGCAGGGTGTCTCAGAGGGCAGGGATCTGGTCAAATGATTTTCGGATTAATAAATTCAGTCCATGAGCAATGCAGATGGAGTGCCTGATCTTTAATGCCTTAGCACATGCAATCATGTTAGCAGCTGCATCAGTCACCAGACAGTTCACCTTTTCAGTAAGTCCCCACTCCGCCATGTGATTATGCCCTACCCTGGCCAGATTGTCAGATGTGTGAGTGGAAGGGAAATGCTCCACTCCAATTAATACAATGCTCAGTTTGTCATTGGGATCAATGAAGTGGCATGTTATACCTGTTATAACATGCCTGCATGTGGATATGTGGACGTCCACATATCTGCTGTCAGGCTGATAGCAGACACCTTTTGGATGTCTTCTTTGGCCTTTTCTTTTGTTTTGTAGAATTTCTCTTCCACCATTTTTTTAATGCCTAAAATGAAAAGCAAAATTGTTCATTTTAATAACTGAAATGATTTTAAATTACCACATTAGCTGTTATTGTTTATACATATAAACCTTTCTAGTAGGAAGAACATAGGTTGGATCCAGCAAATGAATGAGTTCTCTGAAGGCCTCATCCTCCACTAAAGACAGGTATTCTTATTCTCAACTGGACTTTACAAGTCCAGTTAACTAATTTTAAAACCAGGCATTAATCAATGGTTTACTACAATCTACCTGCAATGCATGTGGCTCTACTGTCAGTCCTGACTGAATGAAAATCATTGTAACCTATTTATGTCACCTTAACGAAGAACAGCTGAAAAGTTACCGGGTTCATCAACTGCGGCAATTTCGCTCCAACTCCTCATTTCTATATTCTTTGCACAAAATGTTTTATAAACATTAATGTTGTTTCCACATATCATCTCCAATATCCGCTTGACTTCGGGTTGGCCGCGTCAGCTGTTTGGGATTTCCCTCTGTAATTTCCCCTCAGAAAGGACGGATTGGCTACCTGTCACATTCAACAGGTTGCGTTAATTTGCTGTCGTGACAGGCCTAATCACAAACACAAATAAGTAATACTTTTGGTAGCTATGTTTGCAGCTACCTAAAGTATATCAGTTTAGCAGTTGTTTAAAATTTTCAACAACAGCACTAAACCCAGAGTAATCATTCAGCAATGTCTCAGATTTCCCATTCGGATCAACGTCTTCCATTTTGTTAAAGTTATTGTGTTTTCTTTATTTGTAGATGTGCTTAGTTAATTTCATGTTTTGCACAGTTTTCCTGCTAAAATCTTCCATCTCTGTCAGGTTGCTGGGGGATAAGCTGTAAACAGGTCTGGGCTTTGACTGGGCCACTTAAGGATATCCATCTTGTTGTCTTCAAATCATCTCTGTGTAGCTTTAGTTTTATGTTAAAGGATTCTATTGTATATTTGTTTTTGTCAAAAAAGTAAGATTTTTTGTCATGATTGATTTATAAAAGCAACAAAAAGGATGAAACATCAAAGGGTGGAATACTTTTTAGAGCTAATGCTATTTTATGGGCTTTCTTTGTTTTGAATTCACTTGGTTTCACACTTTATAATTCGCCTGAGGTCTATATGACTTTAAAAAATATTTGCTGAAACATTTCAGACATTATCTAACTATCTGGTGCTGTGTATCGTCGGCATACACCTTCTCTTCTCCTTCCTCTGCTGATCAGTTTGTTCAGTAGATGTCTCTGAGTGCTTTGCGGTGCTTTGTTTACCATCATTGCAGGTTAGATAGTGTCTGTGTTGATGGATGTGTCCTACAGGAGTCAGGTCCTAAACACACCCCAATACACACCAGTGTGTACAACAAGGACAGCTTGATTGATTCATTTCCGTCCTGATGCTTTCATTTGTAATTACTATTATATTTTTACATCATAATCCCGAGCAGCTCCCCCACCAGCCGGAGGGTTATACATCTTTATTCACTCTTGCGCTGGGCCTAATTGTATCTCTCTAATTCAAATTTGAACAGTTTATTAGAGGCTGAGTTCCCAGAGAGTGATAAAGGCTGGCCTCCATGCTGCCTGTCAGTTTTATGATTGTTTGGAGTATGATTTAAAGTACATTAGTACCCTGTGAGGCTGTTGCTCTTCATTTGAGTCTGACAGAAGTAATGCTGATGGCAGTTCTTTTTGTTTTTTCTTTGCCTATAAATGGGCCATGGTAAGTTCATTTGACACAATTCACTCAACCTTTTTCACAGGAAGCTCTGAAGAACAAAAAGAAGAGCAAAAGCAGATATTTAGCTCATATTGATTGAATTGAAAAGACAATGACCTGCTATTTAATGTTTCTACCAGCCTCTGAGCAGAACATGCAGTTGAATTACATACCCTATCGAAAAGGATATATATTTTTTTGTTCTATCTTACAGTAAATCAGAGCTCATTTAAGATTGTAAGACATTTTGAGATTACCAAATTTCCAGAGTAATGGGAGATATGATTTTTAAAAGTAATTATATACATGTACTTTGTGTATTATACATTTTTTCTGTTACTTTAATCAACTGTATTTGTATATTGTATTACATAGCACATTTCAGATAAGTTCAGTTTCACATGATAAAAACATAATGAAACAAGCAACACACCTTACATTTTGCCAAATATCATATAAATAATCAAGAATAATAATCATCCCATTTATTATTCACTGCTCCAGGCCAGCTCTAAACTAGTATGGGTTTTAGACTTAATTTAAAGCTGCAGTATGTAACTTATATGTATGCGTGTGTGTGCGTGGGTGTGTGTGTATGTGTGTTTTTCACATATTTGCTCTAACTGTCACACAGTATGAGACAGATAATTTTCAGATAATAAAAAGAAGCTCCTTTTCACTATGGTCCTATTGCCATCTGTGAAAATTAACCACCCCCAGTCAGAAAAAACCAATCAGCGAGTCAGGACGAGGGTTAGGAGGTTGTGTACCAGGCTGGTGACAGGTACACAAGCCTGTCAATCAGTCTTAAGTCATCCATTGGTCAGGTAGAGAATATTATGAAATAGCACTGAAGTTAATACAAATGTTTGCTTATGAACTTGTACTGTTGGTTTATCTACTACAATCTAAATAGTTAACTAAAGTTAAGATCATTAGAGCTTCAACAGTCTGTGGTTACAACTGTGTCTTGTTTTGTCCGTCTCTGTGTTGTTTGTAATGAGAGGGGTACTTGCTTTTGGGTAATGGTGTGATCAGTGGTGCTCAAGGTCAGTCTTCAAGAGCCAGTATTCTCCATGTAACAGTTCCTTCCTTTTTGTAGTACACCTGAATCAAATGATGGTCTGTTAGCAGGCCTCTGCAGAACATTGACATGCTGAAGAAGTAGTTGGACCATTTCAATAAGCTGTGCAGGTGCAAACATGCCGTACATTGCAAAGAATTTGAATGAGACAGTGTAAAAGTGTGACGTGAAAATAATTTATGTAAAGCAATGACAATGACAATGACCTGGGCTATCTTTTGCGTAAGGAATGATGAGTCGGTTGATGGTGCATTAGCTGGACTGAATGAACAGACCAGTACAGTAACAGAACAATAATTCAACCTCACGACAAAAGGCTTTCTTTCACAATGAACGATTTTGGAGAGGTGGGCTGACGAATTTAGATTTGTCAAGGGAAACTTTCGGTAGCTCTCCTCCAGAAACTGAAAAGTCTGACTCTTGCACATTCACTTGTCCCTACTGGTGAAAAGTTTATAATGCAAGTAAAAACTATAGCTGTCAGAAAGAATTCAGTTTCCGCTAAGTTTCTTGTTTTAGAATGTTAAAAGTAAAGAAAAACAACTTACTTTCAATTTCCTTTTGTCCAATTCTCCACTCCTCCTTACTTATCCAATTCTCCAATCCCTGTGGTAGATCTACTGAAGTGCCGTTGGTCTCATGCCTTAGCAAGACAGATGAGCTGAATTTTTGATGAATGATTCTGCAGGTGAAAGCACATCCAAGAAAAGTCTGACTTGCCTAAGTAAGAATTTAACAGATTCTAAGCTTTAAAACAGAGAAAAGCAAGCAGGAAGACTTTCTGCCCTGTGGGGTTCTTTTTCAGGGTGGGGACTGGGGAAATCATCATTCTTAATCTGCCACTGCCTTAAAGAGCAGTGTTCACCTTTCTGTCGTTTATTCAATTTGACCTGTTTCAACAGACAAGGTCAATCTGGCTTGTCAAGCCCCCCTCTGAGTTTTGGATTGAAGGAGAAGCCACCTGAGGATCTTGGATTGGCTGATAGATGCATCGCACCCTCATATGCCACATGATTCCCAATTCTTCCTTCACCTGTGACAGCACAGAGTTCATGTTCATGTGCAGCTTCGTACGTCTGAGTGATGATTCAAGGGGAACTAAGTGTGTGTGATGAAGTGTGTAATTGCAGGGTACAAAAGGCCACTAATTTCAGCCCTTGAACAGCCACTTGCTCAGTCCAGCCATTTCTTAAAATGCCCCTCTGTTTCAGTTTGACCTACATCGCTCAAGTTAATATCTCCCTACCTTCCTCTCTGTGAATAATTTCTCCATGCTCACTTATGTATTTAATCACTTAATGCTACCATTTACTAGCTTCAACATCAACGGCAGTAAAAAAAAAAAAAAAAAAAAAAAAAAAAAAAGGGTTTGTGAAACTCTTAGTTGTTACTACTATCATTGAGCTTTAGCATTGTGAAGGAGACAACATTTCAGACCATCAGTAGACTAAATGGCTGCTGACAGGGCTGTCTTTACATAGATGTCTACAAGAGGCCATGAATCTTGAGAAGTCTTATTTATCCCAGATACTTAAGGGGCACACAGCCTTTCTTCTCAGCCCAGGTTCCAATAGGCTTTCAGCTTAGCTCAATCTCTGCTGAGTTGGCCAGTGTCTGCAACGTAAAAGACAGATGGTGGTTTCTGTGGGTCAGATGTCCAGTCATATTAACTGTCTTTAAGTTGTTAGGACTGGCATCGTAAACTTAATTATGCAAATATGAATGTGTAGGTGCCTGTCTCTGAGTGGTTCCCAGAGGACGATGGAGACCCCCAATTGGTGGCCTCCCGGAGGTGATGGATATAAAAGCTGCAGCCGCTGACTTCATGGCCATCTGTCTTAAGCTCATCTCAACCGGCCATACTGTTTGTAACACCTTGTAAAAGTTCTGGAGTTCGCAGGAGTGTGCTGCTGTTTATGTTTCCTTGGGTTTCTCATGTTTTTCTTAATTAAGGAGGTAAGTTTTTGTCATTTGGTTAATTTATTTTCAATTAGGTAAATTGGTTAACATTCAGATAGTTTCCTTTTGTTTGTTGTTTTTGGTATTATAGCTCACTATGAAGCCACATGTTCCACTTGTTGTAACATCTCGATCAAAAATACATCTTTTTAAAATAAATAACATAAAATTTTCAACTCTGTGTGTGTTGGCTGCGTGGTATCTGAAGCGGATGGATCCTTCATGTTATGATCTGGCCATCCCTAGACAGGTCGTAACAAAGTGAAAGTTGTGTAAGTATTGACTGGCTCTCTGGTTTTGAACTTAATGAGACATCTACATGAAAATGTCCTCAGACAGCTAGGCTTTAATCAGACTAGTTATGCTCAAAACTTGAAAATGTAGTCCACATTCAAACTGAGTTTTAGACTTCTCACATCTACATTTAGATGAGATTTGTTAGAAATACATGTGATGTACAGGAGTCATCTGGTCAGTAATCAGCCTTTGAACGTAGTGTTATCATAAAACTAAGTTTGAATTCAACTCAATTAGGACAGATTCCAAGTCAGCTGGAGTTGTTCTTCGGAAGTGATTCTGGATCTTCCTATTTGCGTAGGCTCCTCTGGGCTCTGATCTGCAGGGTTAGGATTGGATTCAACTTTATTTGGGCAAAAACGCAGTTCTTTCTTGGATCAGGTTTTGTCTCTGATCCTGTTGTCGATCCTAATAGCTATAGTAATGAGATCTTCCAATGACCCTGGTGAATCTCGGTAAGCCAGTTCATCTTTTATGTTCTCATTCAGTGCTTGTAGAAAAGCTCCTTTCAATGCCTCTGTGTTCCAACCAGAAGAGGCTGCCAGGGTTCTAAAGTAAATTGCAAAATCTGCTACTGCTTGACAACCCAGCCTTACATTCCACAGCTTGTGGGTAATATTTGACTGTGATTCAGTATACCCAAATGTCTGTTTAAATGTGGACAGAAACAAGTCATAAGTGCCTTGAAAATGGACTTGCTGTCCCAGTTTGGTCTCCGTCCATTTTAGTTCTCTTCCCCTTAATAAGCCAATGACATAAGAGATCTTCGCTGCATCTGTTTGGAAGCTTTGGGGTGAAAAAGAAAAAAGTAAAGAGCTTTATAACAAAAAAAAAAAACCCACATTTACCTATCTCTC
Source organism: Gambusia affinis (assembly GCF_019740435.1). NCBI lineage: Eukaryota > Metazoa > Chordata > Actinopteri > Cyprinodontiformes > Poeciliidae > Gambusia > Gambusia affinis. The sequence continues at coordinate 22,033,508 of NC_057888.1, read as the reverse complement.
CTTAATAGGGCTCAGGTGTGAGTGGCAAGACTTCTCTGAAATGTTCGGAGACAGGGGGTCTTTGTGCAGCACTAGCGGAGGCTCTGGCCTGAGAAGGAGGTGAAACTGGGACAGGAGGCAGACCTGTGGGAGGATGACCTGCAGAAACAAGTTTTTGGTGGAGATCTTTGAGAATTTCTGAAAATTGCTCTAATCATTGGTTTGTATTTATTTATTGCTCATATAAAGATCTAAGCATGAAGTCATGACAGATGAGTACAGCATGATTCAGACTGGGGTCCGGAGATTGTTCTGCTGGGTCTGGTTGGCTGGATGATTCTGACATGTTCAGATTTAACCTTCTGACCCACATGCAGAATCAAAAAGTCCAAGTTAAGGAATAGGTTTTATTTTTCAATAGAACAAGCAACAATTGACAGGTCTTCTTAATGTTTCTGGGGTTAGTGTCACGCGATCGGTGGCATCTGGAATGAGAGTTGGGTTACTGGTGGCCTGAAATGAGTTGATCAGAGATGCAATATGAAACAGCTTACTTTAGAATGGTTCTGATGAAGTGTGGGAGAAAGAAATATGAGCCAATCCGGTATGTCAGTTTTATAACCATTCAGTAGCCAAACTGTATTTATCTCAGCAGAGTCTGGGTACACGAAGGCACCCAGACTCATCTTCTTTCTAGCTGGAATTCTTACATCCCTATAATATTCTACAGGCTGATTGTCTCTGGGGGAAAGGTAATACTCCCAATAAAATATTTCTAATGGAAATGTGAGAGGGACAGTCTTCATCAGACGGAATTTATTGCTTTAAATTTAAGGAATCGTGCAGCATCCTTGGCCAGAACCACAAATAAAGCCTATAAATTTAGTGTATTAAAGTCCTTTATGTTCTGTGCTGGAAATGTTCCAAAGTAAAATATTAATTACACCTGGATAACATTCAAAAGAGCTTCCTTATTGTTTACTTACTAAAAACCATTCAGACGAAATGTTTATTGCATTATCCCTTTCTAATTTGTTATCCTGTGCTGAGAATCCTTACTTTGGAAAGTTACAGTCTCCATTGTCTCTTATTTCTGTCTTAATACTGCAGTCAATGAACTCAATGGGTTGACCAATCATTTTAATATTTTGCAAGAGAATAACTTTGTGCGTAAACAAACCAGTCCCTTTACACACAAAGTCATTCTCTTGCAAAATGTTAAATACAATTTGATGGGTTGACAAATCACAATTGGTTAATGCCATCTGTGGCATTAATCCATCAGTTCCATTGCAGGTTATGTGGTTCTGCAATGGACACCACAACAGATGGTGTCAATGCTTTGACTAAGACATTTTAAAAACTGTCTCAAGTTATAAAATAATTATCTGCAGCTTTACTCACTTTGTTAGGAATGCCTGCTCAATGGCCTATAGCAGAGGATCACCAGTCACATGAAAGCAGCCTAGCACATTTATCATACAAAGAAGACGTGTTGATGATCAAGCTGACTTTCGGAAAAGAGCAGGAAATGGATTGAAGGGATGCTGTAGAAAAATTGTTGGTACAAGATGGGATGGCCTGCCAAAATTTCATCTGTGAAATTAGCTTCTAACTGATAACTAGAAGCTAACCAAACTAATTTCAACATTAGCTTGGTTAGAAGAATGCAACTAGTTATTGTGTGCATGTTCATAGGAAATGAATGGAAAGCGAACAACTTCTTCTGTGTGTGGAGCCCTTATGAGGCAGAGCAAAACCGGCCTGCCTGCTGTGGTTGATTAATTCTGCAATTGGACAAAGAAGGAAAGTTTATTTGATAGAGAGAACAAGCCTAACTAAGCAACTGTGTTTCCTAAACATGCTGATTTGGCATCTTTACTGTGTTTGACAAACTTTTTTCTTTTCATTTTTTAAAAGGATTATTTAAGCTATAATTAAAACAAGCTCCAAATATTTTGATATTAACAGAGGTCACTTTGAGAAAACTTAAAAGTGAAAGATTGAAAAATTAATATCAGATTATGATTTCTCTCTTGGACCTTTTAAAAGAGATTTTGTTTTGACCTAGACCTGGCAACATCGTCAATGTTAGTGTAGATAAGTTACCCACAAAACACACACACACACATATATATATATATATATATATATATATATATAAAATTTTACTGAACAAAGCTCCCAATGAGAATAGCATTTTTTTTCAAAAATAAAAAACTCAAAATGGACTGTTTCAAATGATTATGCATAGCAGATTTCCTAAATACGTTATGGATTCTAAAAAACTGCAAACAGTCATTCTTTGAATGTGCATCATTAAATGGTCACATGTACTAAAATCAAAAGCATCTTAACAGACTTATGTTAAGATAGGAGACCTTCTTTGATATCTCCAGCACAATTCTTGCATCCATTTAAGTTGTGAGTTTAAGGATAGTTTCTGCTTGAATTTCTTTGCAGGATGTAAGTATACTTTCCCGGAGCTGCTGTTTTGACATGAACTGCATTCCACCCTCAGATCTTCTGCTTGAGGAAACTCAGAATGTTCTCAATGGGTTTGAGGTCAGAGGAGCATGGTGACCACACCATGAGTTTCTCCCTGTTCATGTTTATAGGAGCCAATGACACAGTGGTATTCCTTGCAGCATGAGATGGTGCATTGTCATGCATGAGGATGATTTTGCTACTGAAGGTACGGCTCTACTTTTTGAACCATGAAAGAAAGCTACCAGTTAGAAAGTCCATATACTTTGCTGAGGTCATTTTCACACCTTCAGGGACTCTGAAGGGGCCGAACAGCTCTCTCCCCATGATTTCAGCCCAAAGAATGTCTCCACCACCTCCTTACTGACATCACAGCCATGTTGAGATGTTTTGGCCATCCACCACTAATCCACTACTGCGTCCATCTTTCATTTTTGTTAAATATCTAATGTTTTCATATACGGCACTACACTATCTGATGATTTTTGTCAGCAGAGAGACCCTGCCTCTTTCCCACATTGCTTGAAACCTGTGGCCCACTTAATAATGTGGAACATCCTTATTAAGTAGAATTCCTTTAATTGAGCTCACCAGACAGACTAATCATCCCAGCTCTCTGAAATTAATTAATAGCATATATATATATATATATATATATATATATATATATATATATATATATATATATATATATATGCCGCGACAGACTGGCCAGACTGGCGACCTGTCCAGGGTGTACCCCGCCTCTCGCCCGGAACGTTAGCTGGGGATAGGCACCAGCAACCCTCCCGACCCCATTAGGGGACACAGGGTGAATAGAAAATGGATGGATGGATATATATATATATATATATATATATATATATATATATATATATATATATATATATATATATATATATATATATATATATATATATATATATATATATAAATATATATAGTATAGACACAAAGAAAAAATAATGATTTTAACTATTTTAGGCTTAGAATGGAAAGACGCCTCACTAAGTACTTATATGCTTTTTTGCATTGGTATTAATTTGATTTTCTACACAATTGGAAGTAAACTGAATCATTTTTCTTGTAAGGTGCCTTAAGATGACATTTGCTGTAAATTTCCAATAAAAATGTAATTACATTATTTGCAAATTTTGAGAACCTTAAAAACTGTGTATCACTGACCATGCCCATCCCTTTATGATTAAATAAAGGGATGAATGTTTAAATGACTGATTCTCTGATGCATCATGTTGCAAAGCTCTAAGAAACTCAACTCTGTTGTCCAACCTTTGGAATGGGATTCAATTGGAAATTCACTTCACGGATGTGCAGATTACAACTCTGCACTGACTGAATGATAAGATGTCAACATGATACAAAGTCTGTGAGGAATGTTTTGAACACTATGTTGAAATGTTGAGTCATGTTTCTGACATCTTTTTTAATCTTTTCCACAAATAACAATTGTAAAATGAGAGTTCAGTTTGCGGAGGCATACCAGCTTCCTTTTTACTTTCGATAACCAAGTTAAGGTTGATCAGAATGATTAGATCTATATCAGCTTTGATATAGATCCTTGCTATGCCAGCCACTACAAAAGACCTTTTTAGGGAATTCCTCAGGGAATAAACATGTCTGCATGTCTACAGTTCACAAGTTATCAAAGTAAAAGAGAATACAAAATGAAGAGTAGAACAGGGGCATTAATGTTCCACATTTGTTGAGGCAGAAGTGCAGACTGAAGGGAGAATGGATGTGTTTTATAGACATGTCATGGGAACTGCTTCAGATTGGTTTACAGCTGCTTTCTCAAGCTTTGTTTAATTTCTGTTACCCCTTTTGTGCTTAATTTTGAGATCCTGCTCCTTGTGTGAAGCCAAGTTAAACTCAGAAGTAAATGTCCTCTATATTTTATCACTGCTCCCAGATCATGTTTCATCCATTTTTGTTTTCTTTGGTTGCCCATCATGTGCAGCTTCGGGGGTGAAAATGGTAACACTGTTGCCTTGCAGCAAGAAGGTCCAACCATCCTGTCAGAGGCCAAGGGGTTAAGGGTTACTTCAGACTAGTAGAGCCGAGGAAACAAATTGCTGCCTTGCAGCAGCATTGTAGCTCCAGAATGGCTAAAGAAACCCACAAACTCAGACTCTGACTAACTTAACCTTCATAGCTTCGGATTATAAAGAAAGCTCATGTCAGTCAAGACTATGTGAAAGTGTGCAACTGTAACACATTTTTAAAAAATTGCTGATGGAGAGGAAAGAAGGAGCTGTTGAAAGAAAATAAATATGTCCAGAAGTTTTGTCCACACTTTCATTGCAATGTTCACACCTGCAATAAAAAAGTTCTGGACCAATGGATGTGAATACAGCCTTCAGGTTCTTCAAACATATTTGAGCAAAGGAATATTCAATATCATTTTGAACAATTTTGTGAAATCGAAACACTGTGAGCAAACAAAACTCACTAAAGATTTGAAAATATTAATGAAATTCAATTCATATCGACTTTCTAGTGAGGAATAAATTATTCCTCGCTATCCCCAATCCAATCTATCCCCAATAAAAATATAAAAAAAATAGTCATCAGTCTGCATAAGTTGAGGGCAGTCAAGACATGGATTCTTATCAAATTCATGGAGTTAAAAAACACAAACTCCAATAAAGTCGTTTCTTTACTCTCTAAGCATTTTGGGGGCCACTGAAGATCTAGGGTATCTTAAGCCGTACTGTCAGCAATGTCTTCCAATAACACAATTACTTAGTTATATATTTTAATTTCCTGGCAGCTGGGGGAAACTCAGCTACTACAGTAATTCTTTGAATGACAACTTTTTTAGCTCCACTTAAGAAAATGTACTGACCTAATGTTAATAACAGTGGGTTGTTTATTTTTACTTATTTTTTTGCTTCATATCCTTCTTTTAACCTCTTACACCCTAAGCGAGCCAAGGTCACATGGCAGCTGGAACCACCGGTGGGTCCATCGGGTTCTAAAGGTTAAACGTGAGGAATTTTTTCAGCCGATGAGCTAAAAACAAGCAATCAACTTGTTTTAAGAAATGTTAAGTAAAACTGGCCAAAAAACTTCTGAATCATTCTACATAACAGGTGATACATATGTAGATCTGCTTACCATATATATATGTCACCTGAAGGACATCCTGAGGTATGCTCTCCAACAGTTGAGACAATTGTGAATCCCATGGTGAAATCCAAAGAGTTGTGTGAGGTGTTCAAAAGCAGACTGCATCACCTTAAGAATGTCATAAGGATTTAAAGAGGTCTCAACATAATTTCTCATAAACATTTCACTATGAAAAATGATCTAGAAATAGAGGACATTCTTAGGCTGCCCAGGTGACATCCTAAGTCTGCCAAGAATGCTCACTCTGAAAGCAAAGTAAAAGGTACAAGAAAGAAGTTTCAAAACCTTAAATTGACAATTAGGTGACCAAAACAAGATGCCTGTCATGATGTTAAATGACAAAAGACCCAAATGCAATGGGATGTCGAATAGATTTAGTTGATTTAATGAAACGAATTAATAACAAAAACTTACAACAAAATCCATGGAGGACACAGGGAATCAGAGCAGAACAACAACCAGAATCCAGATGAAAGGATGGTATAGAAATGGTGGTCAGTCCCCAAGACTCGCAGAGGAAATAAAATTATATTACAAAAGAAAATAGTAACACAACGTGATTTCAATAAGTAACTGTAGTCTGACTACTGGATTTGAAAAAGCAACGTGTTAGATTACTCGTTCCTGAAAAAAATGGTCCGACTTCAGTAACACATTACTAAGTAACCCACAGAAAACATTTATTAGTTTTCAACTTTTGCAAAAAGAGAAGACACAGAAAACCGCTTCTACAAGTTGCTCTCCATCCATTCTGAAAACCTTCAGTTAGGGCTTGTCTTTTATTAGCAGAGAAGGGAGTGGGAGAGAAGGAAAAGCAACTTTTTATCTTGAAAGCAGGGAGGGGGAAACAGAAACTAACTTCTGCACACACACAGTTTCACAAGTAACAGGATATTCCAGTACATAAGGAAGCAGCTGCAAAAACATGTTCAAGGTTAAGGGTAGCTAAGAGGAAAAACACAGATACCTTGATAAATGTCAAGGTATCTGCCTATAAACCTACTCAAAAACACCTCCCAGTTCACGGTACGCTCAATACCATGATGTCCCATTTTGTTGTGGACACTCTCCAGTACATGGTCTTTGAAACAAACAAGCAAAAGTAACTGCCTGATCGAATGACAGGGTGCTTCTGGAACAACAATGCCTAAATAAAAGGATAATGGTAAAGCAATACATGCAGAAATGATCATTTCTAACAAGTCACACAGGACATCATGTCAGAAATATTTAACGCAGTTAAACAACAACAATGGTAGATTACATATTTGTGGCACAGCTACAACTGCTACAGAAGCTCATTAAGACAAAACAATGGGCAAAAAACTCCACTCGAGCTTTGTTGGTCACCATTGTTGTTATCTTTTTATGTTTACCGCTAACTGCAGGTGTGCCTGTCCCATTCTCCTTACTTAGCGCCACTCATGTCTGGGGTTAAAAGCAGCATTTTGGGTCGTTGTCTGTGTTTCTGTGGATGTAAACATGTCTGGAAGAGTTTTTGAAATTACATGTTTCAGAATACGAAATGCTCTTGTGTGGATGGAACCTTAGAAAATATAAAAAGCATATGTTGGCTGTTACACATTTCCTGTAAGACGTTTTCAGAGAGATTTTGGCCCCTTCCTCCACATAGATTTTGGAGGAAGGGAAATCACTACTGATGAAGGTTGTTCTACAATTAATTTTATACACAAACGTCACAGTAGCATAAATTGGAGCTCTCAGTGTGAAGAAAGCACCCACCAGTCAGACTGTTTTTCACAAAATAGTATACATACAGTATGGTGTTTTAATTAGCTTTCATTTTGCCCAGAACACAGTGGTGCTTAGGAAGAATTAGTGTATCAATGCCAGAGGCAGAAATTGTTGCACAGAAAAGAAACATTTTTCTCAAAGCCACTACTACCAGACAATGATAAATAATGATAAATGATCAGCAAAGTTATTGCGACAATAAATAATATAGTTATTTGAGACCATTGTCAAGTATTGTTCTGGTAATGGCTTAATAAGACAAAGATTCTCAAATAATTCTAGGGAATATTTAACTCTGCAACTAGAAAACATTTTAAATATCCAAAATGAATAAACAAAACAACAGAAACAACAAATGAAATTAACTATGAAGTGCAACATTCTCTGTATTTTGGAACTAATGTATTTTTTTTTCTTCTCAGCTTACTGTGCCAAAATAGAGCGCCCCATTTCTATTTTAGCTTACTATGTTCTCAAATCAAGTCTTGATGCTCAGTTCCATTTTTTTTTCTGAAATCTACTATTATTTGGTTGCTTATACTGCTAATTAAATATGACTGGTGCAAAACAGGAACGTAGACATCGTACACCTGCGCTGCTGTTTATGGAATGATTAATGCTGCCATCTATTGGTCAATTTTAGAATTATTTTTCAGTGCAGTCAACAGACAAATAAGCTGAAACAAAGAAAGCACAACAAATAGTCTTTTGTGGGGCTTAATGGAGACAAGCCAATTAAACAAAAAACAACAACAAAAGGAACATTTTTTTCAATGAAAAGTTTTCACACTACGATGGTTTTTTAGCCATATCAAAATAGATGTATTTTGCAAAGCTGCAAACACTTTTTTCGCATCACACGTCACAACATCATGTTACTACTGGCGAAAACAACAAGGAAGATGACAGGAAGCAGTAGGAGGATGAGGTTTTGTTTTTGCTTTTTTCTGGACTCAATTCTCACAGCGTCACACAGCTAATAAAAAGTTCTTTGTCATTCCTACGTCATGAATCCATAGTTACTCTGTAAAATCATTAAATGCAATTTCCCCAAAGCTCTACATACATAGCCACTCACATATAGACAGGGCTTGTCACTCCAACGCCTGAATAAGATGTATTCTCTGATTTGCTAATAGATGATGAGCTCAACGCCATGGCTGAAATATGAATATATCGCATGTGAATGTTTTTATGTCTCCACCATGATTTTAATGACGTATTGTGTGAACGAGCTGATTCATGTGAGATTTTTGGTTCATTTCTGAATTTATGGAAACACTGCAATTGCAAAATTGTGTTTTTATTTTGTCTTTTTTTTAACATTAACAGAATATATATATTTGAGAAAATGCATTATGGAAACGCACTTACGGTAGTTATGTTTTTGAACTGTGAGAGGAAGCTGGAGTACCTGGAGAGAAGATCCAAACTCTGGCCTGGATTATGTTTATAAAGAGAAAGATGCTATAAATAAGCGTGATGACTGAAGTGTGAAGCTGTCAGTGTAACTGTTCTTTCTTGTTCTAACAGTGAAGCATTCAGTGAATCCCCAGACACGCTGCCTTAGCTTCAATAGAAGCCAACTCTTCCTCTCCGCTGAGCCAAATGCACATGCAAGGAAACTCCTCAGCTAAACATAAACAGAAACATTTTGGCTCTCCCACTTCTTACATGAAATAGCATACCGAACTACTGATCTCAAAGTGATGTTTTAGTCATTGCACTGTCATTGCACGGCCCAGTCTAATTCTGCAGAATTATGATGAAATCATCTAGACTTGGAAAGCAATATTTGAAAGAAATAGAGAAATTCCACATACTTGTCAGTTGTTGATTATAGATGATATCTTAATCACAACTAAAAACGTTTTAAAATGTTTTTTTTTGTTTTTTTTTTTTTTTATTTGTTGAACAGTATAATAAATTCCCCATAGAAAATATAAAAAACAAGCATTTTTCTTAGCTTTCACAGAGATCAGAGTGAGTTGCTTAACTGTGGTGCTGGCTGCAGGGATCTGACCGTGCATGTTGTGCCCTCTGGTTGAGAAACTGGTGCAGCTTCTGGTTCCAGTGTGACTGTTACATATATACTGTTAAACATTTGAGCTGCAATTATTTGCATGTAGCTTGTATTCTGTAAGTCCAATAAATTTAGCGAGTTTTAGATTTTGAACATAAATCTGTGAGTTTGAGAAAGATAAACTTACAGGAGTAAGCTATGTTAACTTTTTATTAATTTAGTCAAACCTACAAGAGTTGAATAAAGTAGAGTTTATAGGTTAGCACTTAAAAAAGCTGAAAAACAAAAAAAGACAGGAGTGGGAACTATTTCTTAGAGTGCTTCGCGACATGTTTTTGTATTCCATGCATGAGTGAGACGGATGTGTGTTACATTGATTTGACTCTTGTTTGCTGTGAATACTTAAAAAACAATGTGTAGAAAACTTGTCTCTTCTTGTTAGATCACTTCTCGGCCTTTTGGCTTAGACACCAGTCCCCTCCATTGGGTGGTGATAGTAGTCTTTGTGATTTGGCTGTTATCATTGATTTAGAGGTTCATTAAACTTTGTCCCTGGTTGAGATATTGACCACTGAATCCTTTTTTAGGTTGGTATATATTTGTGTGTTCGGTTTATTTATTAATTGGTTTTTAGTAAAGGTTTTAGACTTTAATTGGTGGTGCCTCCACCATGGTGGCTAGCAATGCTGGCATGCAGAGGCATTTTATTCAATGATCAAGGTAAGCTAACAGGAATGTCAAGAGTGGATTTTTCAAGAAAATGTATTCAGCAAACGCTCAAGTTTCAGCCAGATGACCTGAATTGTATCCTCACCTGCCTTTCAACAGAGGATACAACATAAATTTTGTTTGCTCTATTAAAGGAATTTTGGACGCGTTTTGAAAACGCGAAACCCCAGTTTTCAGTTTTGAACGTTGAGAAACTAACTGACAACTCCCTGAAAATGATGATTGTCAGGATGTTCAAGGAGACTGTCAGTATTGAAGACATCTGTATGTGTTGCTGGGTAGATACTGCACTGTGAAAGGCCAGGCTATGAAGGTGCGGGATGCGGATGGCATCTGGAACTGCGCTTGGCGGGTCCCCATCAAGCAAAGGGAAGACCTCCAAGGCTTCCAGGGCCTGAAGCATCTCCCATTCACGATAGTCGTAGGGGAGAACAGGGGCTAGATTCACTTTAAGGGCCAAACGAAACTGTGCAGTAAATGCGGCGAACATGGTCATCTGGCTGAAGCGTGCAATAACAGCCAGTTGGGAGGTGGGACACACTTTTGATGAATGTACGAACGGGCAAAAATGTAATCTGTGTGGGACCAACTGTTCAGAGACTGTCCAAAATCATTTGCAAATAAACTAAAAAGAGGAAAAGAAACAGGAACGGAAAAGGTAAACGAGCAAATTGACGCCGCTGGGGCAGAAAATTCAAATCTCCCGCCAATCCCTCTGATTGGAGGAGAGGAAGAGATGGCGGGAAATGGGGAGGGGAAGGAAGCGATCCCCCAGACCGAAACATCCAGTGAGGGGGGGAAATGCTGTCTGAAGGTGGAGCTATCTCGGACTCTGAGGAAATGCAGTCAGACAGCAATGATGATGCCCCACTCCCCGATGCCCAGCTTGCAAAGAGGCCGTCATCAGAGTTACCCTCTGAGGATACCAACACAGTGGAGAAGAGAGGAAGACTGGAGGAACTCTTTGGTTCATTCGGGGAGGAATCCAGAGTCTTCCTCTTGGACTCACCCAACGAGGTCTCGTTTTGAAACTTTGCTCAGCAATCAACCCCGGCAGACGCTTTTAATGTATCGGCGTAAGAAAAATGGCAGAAACCGAGAGTCCAAAGGGGAAACAGAAAGGGGCCCGACCTGCACCACCGTGCAAGTTTGAGGAAGAGCTCTGTTCACAGGACAGTCTCTGAGCCCGGTTTTTAACGACCTCCCACCTTTTAACTTGGTTTGAACTGGTTGTTTGATTTCTTTTAATCCTTTAAAATGTCTTACCTGTTTTTAGCCACCATACTCATGACTCTCACCTTCTCAACCATCAATGTTAGAAACGTGAAGTCGCAAGTTAGAGCTCAGAGTGTTTTATCCTGTTTAAGTCCTGTACAGTCAGATTTATTTTTATTACAAGACTGTGCACTCCCGTTTTTAAAAACCTACACCCGGTGGCAGGACTTGTGGCCATGGCTGTCTATATGGAGTGGCTTGAACAAAAATAAAAACAGCGTGGCCATTTTAATAAACAATCCTCGCATTTTGGTGAAGGGGAGCACCGTGGTGAGAGAGGGATGAGCACTTTTAGTAAATCTGACTTTTAACGGACAGGATTTTAACCTCTTAAATATTTATGACTTTAACGAAAAACACGACAGGTATGACTTTTTAGAGGACCTGCAGCCCCACATGCTAGGAAGAAATCCACTGATAATTGGGGGGGGTTTGATTGCATTTTTACCAGAAAAGACAGGAAAGAAAAAGACAGGATTTTAAGGTAGACAAGACATCGCTTTTATTACAGAGAATCGTTAGGGATTTTAAACTAGTGGACTGTTTTAGAACCATGCATCCTAGAGAGGAGGGCTACACCTTAGGTCTTAGAGCCATAAAAGAGAGGCTCTAAGACCTCTCTTTTAAGCGAAGCAGATATTAAGAAGCAGAGAAAGAGAAAAAGAAGAATGAGAAAAATGTACAAGATACTTTTTAAAGAAAATAATAAATAATAATAAATAAAAAATAATAATTTTATCTCTTAACTAAAAACATAAGATGTAAACATTGTATGAAACACAGAAGAAAAGAATAAAGTGATTGAAAAGTTTTATAGTGATTTATATGCAGAAAAATAAAGAAAATATCAAAGAAACCTTGGACTTTCTTGAAAAAAGTGCACAATAAGCTAGTTTTTTAGAGCAGGATTTTACCATTTTAGAAATTTTACAGTTAGTGAAAAGTTTTAAAAGAGGAAAATTTCCAGGCTCAGACGGACTCCCTTTAAAATTTTACTTAACATTTTGGGACATTTTAGCACCTGATTTAATTGTCGTTTTTACTGATTGTAGCAAACTAAACAAACTCCTGGATAGTTTTACATCAGGAATAATTACACTTTTATATAAAGAGAAAAGCAATATTAAAAACTGGCAACCCAAACTGGAGCTTCAGGGCAGGGAACCATTCTGAGCACCAGCGCTGCTTGGAAGAATGGGACAGCTCCGAACTTTGTATAGAGTCACCCCGGTCCTGCTCAACTTTTTAACATACAGAGTTATTGTTTTAACATCCTTGTTCTTATCTTCTTTTAGTTTAATTTAACTGAGGAAGTGTATTTATTAAAAGAAATGAAATGTTTCTGTATAACTGTACAATGCCATGTTTTAAAAAGTGTCCCAAGTAACAATAAAATTAATTTTGGTAAATCAACATCATACACTTTAATTTCTGAATTGAAACCAATACTGTTTTCTTGTTGACTTAAATAGGATTTTCAAGACAACAGGTAGACTTTCATTTACAAGTTAAACCACCTCTTAATGTTTTACAGTGTACTTAAATTTTGAGACATTTTTCTGCTGCTTCTTAAAGCACATTATGAGCACTTTACTTGGGGCTTATGCATATTTTTCAGTCTAACTGGGGTCTTATTACCATAAGACCTACATTCTGTGAGAAAAAAAAAAAAATGTAGTCACCCAAACCCCAAACAAAGACTGCTTTTTTGCATTTGTTTAGAGTATATAAAGTTCAGTTTTGTTTTGTTTTTTTAATTCTGTACTTAAATGTTTAGATTAAAAAAAATATTCACATTTTCTGTGCTGGGGATGACTGTCAAACCACAAAAGATGATGGTGTAAAGATGGATTCTTCATAAAAAGAAATGTACAACCCTGAACATCCTCTTCATGATACAGTCATAGCCTTCAGTCAGAGGCTTCTTTAGATTATGTGTCATCTAAACAGCGGCAGGAGAGGGCGGCAGGGGAACTTTCTTCCTGCCCAAAGCAATCAGTATTTACAACAACTCTGTAGATACATAGATAATGAGTTTCAACATTTTTTTCCCCCTTTGGGATTAATAAAGTATTTTTTAAAATTTTGATTAAGTTACATCTTTTAAATTAACAATGATGGTTTGTATAGAAACATAAATCAGTGTTGGCTGTTTCAGCCAAACAATTTTGTGTTTATCAGCCTCGTCCTAAATTGATAAATGTTTCTTTTTATTTGGTCTTTACAAATGACTCGCAAAATCTCCAGTTCTGTTCTGACCTTAATGCCTGTCCAATGCTGACTAATGTTGATGAGTAGCCCAGTTGACTTTGCTTGTTTGGCTCCTGCTTCTAATTAAAACATTTCCAGGTTTCTCATTTCCTCCTGTTCTTCCCAAAGCAGCTGATCCATACAGAATTGCCTGCAAAATTAGAAATGTTAAGTGGTTGGCTTGAGGCTGACACAGAGCTCTCATCACTTCTACTAGTGTGGTTTCATAAAAGTAATTCAGTTATTGATTCACAAGTCAAAAGTGATATGTATGGAAGGCTTCAGGGCTCCACAAGGTTGATCTACAAAGGAGTGCAGCAAAAAGAGACACAAGTGGGCAATACAGAGAGACTGAGGCAGGAAAGGGGACTGACAGAGATTTGACAGCAGCACCATTTTCAGGGGAAAAAAAAAGATAAATTTGTCTTTCTTCATCATGAGTAATCGTTTTTATAGATTCAAAAAGAAAAGGCACCTCAGAACAATTTCTTTAGTGGGATTAGAAAATTCTTTTTGCAAGTTTTCTGCATGTACTGTTTAAATAACGTATTGTTAAAACGGAGAATGATTATCTGGAAACAGAGATCAACAAGGCTTCAAAACCAGAAATGTGATGGAGCTAAATGAGTGAAACGAAACCAAAGAGCTTGTGATGTTGCTGACTGAAGATGGTCAGAGGGTGCCATTATCCACAGTTAAATGAACTCGTATCCCTGTTGGTGAAATTAGCTGCATGCTGCATAGTCATTGACAAGGTGGTTGACTCAGCTAACTAACCAGCTAAAGCCATCATGTTAATGAGAACACAACAGCAACAAGGACACAATAAACACATCAGCATTGAAACCTTGTTCACGTTAACCAGAGATTTTAGAAAGCTGTTGTTTTTTGAGAGTAATAACTCTTTACACATCCAACAACTATTTATAATTAGAATTTATTTGAAGTAGTGGGAAAGAAAAAGTTTAAAGCAGAATGAAAAAACAATGTCTTGTGATATTCAAAGAAGAGTTGATGAACACAGTGATAAATTGAGTCCACATATTCAGCTAAAAATGGAAGCACAGCTCTGAGCTCTACATTTTCTACATAGAAAGCAATATTAGAACAAACAGCAGAGAGACAGTAAATTCTAGCAATAACATTTCTTTTATTGTTTTTGTGCTAAATTGGACAGATTAGAAGTGGGTATAAATTGGAAGCTTTAAACATTATCCTGAACTTCTTTTTCAAATTATGCTCATACATTTTCACACAGTTGAAGAAGATGAATACCATTTAAAGAGTTTGACCACAACCTACAGAAGGATAAGAGATGGTGAGCTCATGTTAAGTGCCACAAATCTGGAAAATTTAAATGTTGAAATTTTGACTGCTTTTGTTTTAAACTAATCAAATTAAAAATGATTGGTAGGAACACTTTTCATAATGTGCTAATGGCAGATCTAATGTTTTGTTTAGTGTTTTTGAACTTTTAAAATGTTTACCGGTAGTGCACTTAGTTTCCTTAATTATTATAGATTAAATTCAAAAGCACTAAAGCGCTAATTTACTTACCTGTTCTATAAATTTTCAATTGAAAAAAAAAAAGAATATCTGTATTGAAGTTTTGGTAATAAACTGTTAGAAATTCCTTAAGTAGTTACCGTAGCTGTTTACATTTGTGTTTCTTTACTACTTTTTTATCCCCACAATAATTTTATTTCAATCATTTAACATGCAACAATAAAATAAAACATTCAAAGTAATGAAATATATAAACATAAATACAATATCTAAATTAAAAATAACAATGTCAAAATTAAATTGGTGCTTGAAGCTTGTAGTCCTTTAAGAGAATGCATAATTTAGTTATAGTATTCAATACCATGCCTGGGAATTGCTTTAACAGTCATGAAACTGTTTATGATTAATGCTTTAGGGTTAGCGCAACAAACTTTTTAGTTAGCAGTGTCCACCACTGTCAAAACCACAGTTCTCAGTGGTGCAAACAGGCCAGCTCTAGAATCAATTTGTGGAAAAGAATCTTTAGAGTGACCAGTTAATGCAAATGATTGAACTGTGGAAGGAAACTACAGAAAAATAAACCTAGAAAAATTTTGATTTAAACCATGAACCATGAAGCATTACAACTTCAATCATTCGCTCATGCATCCCTGTGTCATTTTAGAATTTGTTCAAAAATAAAAAAATAAAATTAACACAATTATGTGAATCAAATGTTTAACCTGAAAGAGGCTGATGGAGGAAATGTAGAAAATAGTCCCTTGAAAATAATATGTGTTTGACATAGAAATTTTGGAGTATTTTATTTCTAAGAAAAATATTCTGAAACTAGAAAGCTGGCAATCACCTGACTAACCCTACAGTTTATCAATTGGAGATATTTTTGTTTTTCTCCTAACCTTTCCTCCTCTATCCTGAGTCCAGTTTCCTTGAGTTATTTTGAGGCCACGAGGCACACTTTGCCAAGATATGCTAAGTCTCGCCTCACAGCTCTCAGAGAATTGCTTTGCTGTTGCAGAATTATTTGCAAAGTGTATGAGCTGAAATGTGTCTAATGCAGATCCATCCAGAGGGAAATGCAAAAGAAAACTTTGAAGGGAATATATTATTATGTTTTTTTTTTTAAAGAAAGTATCAGCTTATAAGGCTCCAGATTTACCTGATTGAGGACAACAAATCCACATATAAGAGTGGAAATCAGAGAAAAGTTAGGAGAAAACACAAAGAGTAGATTCATTCACAGTTCCTAGCGGTTAAAGCAGAGTCCAAACTGTGAGATCAGCTGAATCTATTGACCTGCTCTGCCGTTGTGCAAGGCTTTTCTTGTGCATCCACTTCCTGATAAGATTGATCCAGGCTGTGTAGGACTGACATCCAAACGTGATTCAGGTTTCCTGTCAGGATTATTGATTGTGAGCATCTGATAACAAACTGGCAGGGATTGGCTCACAGAACACGCTGCTTCAGCATGATGTTGGAATCCTGCAACGTATGATTGCAAAGATGTTCTGAAAGATTCTATCCAGCAGGGAACTTCTTGAATGAAAACTGACGAAGAACATTTATTCTGCTTGAGATACCAGCCCCAGAAGGCCATTTTTATTCATTTAAGAGACTAGAAAATGAATAGACAATAAAATATAAGACCAGGAAAATAAATTAAAGGAGGTCATTTAAGGCAGTAAAGTCAGAACCACTAGAAGGGGATCGACAGGACAATTGTTCAAGGCCCAATTTCTGAGGTGGCCCAGAAATTTTTATCCAGATTTTATGCATTTATTTATTAATATTTTTTTTCAAAATAGGTCTGTTTGTGAATAAAAGTGATAGGTACTTTTCCTTGAACCTAAATAAAGAACCACAGACAACGTATATATGAATTTTATGACAAAGCTTTTGCAAAAGGAGAAGTCTCCGAAACAGCTTCTCCAAGCCGTTCAGAGAGAGTTCTGATCTCCTTTCACGTGAGCTCTTGTTTTATTGTCAAAGAAGCTGTTAACTGCTCAAATGAAGATAAACAGACAATCCTGACCTCCAGGTCAGAAGAGAAACAGAACACTGACTTTGAACTAAAACTGAAGTAATAACAAAATGATAATACCGAACAGAACACTTTAAACAGACTGACTTTGAACTAAAACTAAAGTAATAACAAAATGATAATACCGAAAATTCTCTAACAAAAAGTCTAAGAAGAAGGATGAATTTAGAGCAACATTTTTAAAATGGTCTGTCAGCCGATACAACTTCTGACTTAGAATCTATTAAGCTGCTCCAGTACAGTATAAAATCCTTGGCGTGCAGCTCACAGAAGAAAACATGCCTCCTTTAATTTATTTCTGATCCTATATTTTATTGTCCCTCTCCTTTGGGTCAGCCAGCTGCTCTATCACTGTGAACAAACAGAACCATGTCAAGTTCAGTCAACTTTAGGGTCAGTCCACTGTGGACATCTCAGGTTGGTGTCCTCTGCTCTGACAAATTCAACAGTTTCTGTCAGACAGCACATGTCCATAAGACGAAAGTTGTAATTGAGCAGTTCTGGTTTTTAACAATTAGAGAGTGGTTAATGGTAATGGCCGTCCTGCTTCATAAATTTCTCTAGTCTGACATTTTTTACCAGGCATATCCTCATAGCAAGAATCAGGATCTGAGTGGCTGTGTTCAGAATGAAGACTCTCCTGTAGAGCCACTCTGCTTAAAAATAAAAATTAAAAATATGTTGAAAAAAAGTTCAGCTATGATGTCTGGACCTAAAATCCAAACATCAAAACATAGAATAAAAACAGTAGAATAAATAAGAGAGATTTTAAACCACTAGAATTGTGGCCAAATGTGCCACAATTCAGTATACTAAAAAGGCCAAAAAAAGTCTATTTATAAACATTTAGAAATATATATTTAGAAATATGCATTTAGAAATGTATGATTATACATACATGTATAAATGGAGATGTGCACATCAAGTCATTGAATCTATTTTTATCTTATATAATTGGCAGGTTAACCAACGAGATGTTAGAGTTTGTTAAGTGAAATAAAGCAGCAGTAAAACTGTTTTGTGATCCAATTCACCATAAAAGGCAAAATATAATTTTAGGACATAATTTTAGATTTTCTAATTTAATTTATTATTGCAATTTAATTGCTTCTAAGTTAAAAAATTAAAAATATCTTGAAAAATATGTTGAAAGTAAATGTTAATTTGTTACAAATGACCTGAATTAAATGACTTAAGAACTTGGACGGAGGGGTAGGTAGGAAGGAAACTAAAGATTCCAAAGAATGGAGTTGGTAGAAGAGGAAGGGAGAAGATGATGGAAGGAGAATGCTGCCCGTCATGTCTTAAAATGATAAATATTATTTAAATTTCTACTAGTTACAGAACCTCCTGAATGGGCCTGTGTAAGCCTCTCATAGATCACGCTGCATTCCTTTCATTTCTGCTGAAAGTGGAATTGTTATCCTTCCTCCATAGTGCTAACATTTAGAAAAGGTGAACAGAAAAAAAAAAAAAAAAAAAAAAAAAACTCTTACCATTTCACAGATTGTCCCAGTACAAAAATTTGACTTCAGTCCACTTCGATGAGAAGTTTTCTATTGAAACAAAGAAATCCCTGTTCTTTCAAACCTACTGAGTACTTGACCAGACAGTCTCATCCAACTTCCAGTTGTTTCAGTAATAAGTTATGATCAACACTGATGTCCAACAGAACCAGCACTGTGGTTCCGCAGTCTGTATTTATGTGGCTGTCATTGAACACTTTGACAAGGGCAGACTCAGTTCGGTGGTAACCATGGAAACCATTGAAAGACGTCAAAGCAGTTAGTTATTGTTAGATAGAAATTTAACTGTTGAAGCAGCTTCCTCAATAATTTTGCTGATGAATAGAAGGTTGGATATAAGCCTGTAATTCTGCAGCAGTGATTTATCCAATTTTTTTCTTCTGATCAGGGTGAGCAGTAAAATGCCACATAATATGCTCTATATTTTTATCTATTCCATCTGGACCTCATGCCTGTGTAGCACCTGGTACCTGGTTTTATCAGCCCTGTCATGACAACACAGGGAACCATGTTCTTCTTCACTGACTCAGACATGTGTTCTGGATCCAGATTGAGGCCTTCCTGGTGAGTCTACAGGAGATGGTCTGCCACTTACACTTTAGAAAATATCCAGCAGCACATCTTACAAATTTACACCTAAAACCTCAGAGAACTTTTGGGAGTTTTGTGGCAAACTCTTATAACTTTACAACCTTTCAAGTTTTTTCTTGTTAATATAATTTTAAATGAAGCTGTTCTCCATGTGTTCTCTAAAATCTTTGTGGTCTGGATGATGCAGAAATTCCAGTTTTAAAGATGGACATGAATGAAGTTCTAGTGTGTGTGCTGCACAAAAAGCAAGGAGGCACATTGGTGTGTGTGACCATATGTGTGTATAATATAACATGACTAGGGCAACCAGCCAATGTAAGGCAGTGTCAGCCCTCTGCAGCTGTTTGGCAAACAGGCAAAATGCCACAGCAAACCAAATAAATAATCTATGCCTTTAATTAGCAGTCCTGCCACCAGCAGCACTTCCTCCTCCTCTTCCTGCTCTTGATCTTATCTGCTTTTTATGTCAAGAGCCGGAGACATGATTTAGTTTTCAAAGACAATCCGAGAACTCCCTCCCCACGCCCTGTTTAGGTCACTCAGAGAGTTGCTTTTTAAACGGAATGAGGCTCGTAAACAAGCCTCATTGAATATCTTGTTTGATACTCAATGAGGCAACTTTTCAATTTTTAGGTCTCGGGATAATAAGCTGTATAATAATGAACTGTATAATGGAGCTCTCAGGCTTTCTGCCTGAGGCTTGTTCTGATCCAACATGGATGGAAGAAATGCTCTGCTGTTGGCAGAAACAGCCTCAGCTTCAATAATTTCATCTGATAGCCTTTTGAGAGACTAGCAGTATGGTTAAGATATTTCTGTGTCACTGTCACTACAGATGTGATACAGATGTGATTTCCCTCAAGCTTACGAAGGAAAATTCAAGCCAAATTCTGTATTTATCTTGAAAAGATCAAAGGGGAGGTGCTATGTAATCTTAACTTTTTTTCTTTAACTTTGCATCACGTTATGATGTAATCCCCTATCAATAACATACCTGAAATGTTGCTTTGATTCTTCCTGCCTGCTCTCACCAAGCTCTGCCTATTTCCACAAAGCTCCACCTTTGAGCTGGAGTCCCAAGTCGAGCTTCTGCATTACAGAGTGCCCCTCCACTACAACCCCCCTCCTCAACCTCTCCAGAGTAGCAACAGCAGCAATTACCAAACATCTGGTGTAACTGTTAGTGTACTACATTTCAGTCTAAAGCTCCTAAGAAAGTTGTAAGCAGCAAAATGGAGGAGTGTTGTCATGTTGTGCTGAAGGTGGAGTGTCAGGAAGAGCAAGAACTTCTTAAAGAGACAGGCTTCAAATTACAAAGTGATTTTATATTATGTATTTGATACATACAGCATTGCTTTTAACAAGTGAAGGAGGCAGAGTTACTTGATTGTGCTTTAAAATGGCACTATGCGCCTGCCCCTTTTAATTTTGTTCTCTAGAGGTGACTGAATTGTAGCCACTGGACGGTCATTTTATATGTCAGGTTATACATATAACTGGTTATGTAGACATAGTGCCGAGCGACAAGATAAAAATACAGAAGTCCGTTTGCAGTTTTCCAGAAATCATGAAGGAGACAGAGAAACATGTTGGAGAAGGTCCTCTGGTTCAAAGAGACCAAAGTCAATCTGAACAAACCATCCCCATAAACAAACATGTATGGGAATGCTTTTCTTCAGCAGAGAGAGTCTGAATAGACCTCATAATCTTTTTCAGACAAATAACTTTTAGAACTTCCTAAATATATATATATTTTTTTTTTTATTTCACTCTTTCTGCAACATGAACACATGAACCAGGCTGATTTGCAGCCTCTTGCACATTTTGCATTTGTTTCAGTTCTTACAGTGAAAATGTAGGTAAAACCTGATATCTACATTAATTGAAAATCAAACATTTCTCTGCAACTGTTTGAATCAGATTTTAGATCAGTTACAATTGATAACATTTTTATTTTCTTAATTCTAAAGTTACAACAGGGAGTTTTTCTTTCATTTCAAAAGCTTACCAAGATTATCATTACCTTTAAACGATTTGGAAATGCTCAAATGAAGATACATTTGTAAGCTTCTGCAAATTGGAGATGCACCTTAAGGCAACAGCACATTCTGCATCCTTGTGGGACACAATCACACTTTATTGTCCAAAGAAAAGAAAATTGTTGGTCTCCATGGTATGTTTCATTCATAGTGTGCTCCATTAATTTTCAGATGCCTGAAAATGTGTAAACAATGTAAACAGCATGAGAATTCCCAGCAGTCACAGCGTTCTGATATCCCAGGTGATTTATTGTGAGATATGCGGATGGACCCCACAAAAAAACTAGTCGATAATGTGAACATGTTTGATGGAAACACCATAATTCTTAGGTAGAAATGTTAAGTAGTCTGTAGAAAGAAGTGTTTGACTGTTATGACCAGAAAAGGGAGGAAAGCTGGCTCTGTCCCTAACCCATAGTATATATCAGGTAGGCCTGAGAAGTCCGGCCTGAGAAGTGGGAGGTTGGCAGGTTTATGTTGAATTGGTGCTTTGCTGGAGGAGCGCCTGGTTCACTAAATACCAAAGCAATATTAAAGATATTCAACAGGAAGTTAAAACTTATTTTCTCTTTGAAAATCTATCATTTTTACATTATGAAATTGGTAAGAAAGTGGCTTAATGGGATTAAAGTCAAGGTGTTTTAGAATGAACGTGAGAAAGTCGTGATTTCTGTCAGGGTTCCGGTGTGTGTGTGGGCGTGGGCGTGTGTGTTTGCGTGTGTGCGTGGGCATGTGTGAGTGATGCATCTTTTCCAGCGAAGATCTTGGTGGCGAACCTGAGCAGCTAACACAGGTGGAGCTCATTAGCCTAATCAGAGTGCTGGGAATAAAAGAGCCTTTACTCAGTCCTGGATTATTAATACTTACAGGTAACCCCTCTGGCCCCCACTTTTAGTTACCTGTTACAAGCTTTTGACTATATCCTAGTGATGGTGAGATGAAGCCTCATGAGGCATTGTACCACTTGAGCCAAATGGTTTGAGAAAGGGTTCATTTCTTGAGGCTTCATGTGCACATGAAACCACCTACTGACCAGGTGTACAATCACAGCCCGCTGTATCTTAACACGTGTGATGCATTGAATTTTTGTCTATTATGGGTCTTGGGAATGACTTCACAAAAGGTGTACATATGTGTACAATAAAATATTGTTTGAACAATAAAATATTGTTTGAATGTATTCTCTGTGTGTATTTATTCCCAAAATAGTGTCATGTGATATGGCATGTTGTGTAATAATGTTTTTCTGTGACTCTAGAAAAATGGCATGAGCTTAATCAGGCAGAGGACAGTGAAAGTGCTTGTGGAACTAGGGAGGGGGTAGTGAATAGGCTAATGCTTGTGTAACTTGGATGATTTCATTCATTTTTATTAAGAAACAACAATTTCTCCACAGTTTTAGGTTTCAAATTTCTTTTTGACACTACTTCTCAGCCTTGAAAGACACGCTCACATGGCACAGATAATGCCGGGGTGCATAAACAAATAAGTGCAAGTTTGTACAGATTGGGGTACAGTGACCGATGATTATAGTATAGTATATAGTATAGTAATGAAATACCTTGGCTGGGTGAAGCTCCAGTTTCCTCCCTATTCTCATGCAAGGCACGGTAGTGTCTTAGCATGGATGAGGTGTTATTATTGTACCCCAACTCCTTGGTGCACAATAAACACCTCACCTTTACAGAAAATAAGAAACAGTGGAAAAATACAGTTCCTCATAAGCAAACCTAATGCATCTGCAAATGTCCTAGAATCTCTCCCTAAACAGTTAGTTGGCAGGTTTATGTTGAATTGGTGCTTTGCTTTGGAGGAGCGCCTGGTTCACCACTAAACTGTCTCAAAGCAAATTAACCACTATCCAAACTATCAAAACTCTATCCACTCTCCTATCATTTTCAACTGACCATTATGAAATTTTGAATGGAGCCTGTGGGGTTTATAAAGCTGTCAAACCGCGCGACAAAATCTGAGCCATTTCCCGAAACAGTCACGTGTACAGCCGGGCAGCGAGGCCTCGGACGTCATCGTTTTCGGCTCCTCCCCTAAATGAAGCAAGCCTCGATACGCGCTTCACGGAAACGCCCCCTCCATTACTCGACACACGCCTCGAAGCCTCGGCTCATCACGTAACATCACTACTATATCCTATGCATTTGCCGTATATTTTATAGTCCTTGTGTTTACTGAGAGATTTGCTACCTCTCAGTTTGTCTCATTGCCTTTTCCAAGAAGAATTAGTTTTGCTGTTTCACCTCCTGTGGAACTTACATACAAGTTACCTGCTCGCCTGCTCTGCTGTTCCTTAGTTCTCCACCCTGCTCCATCAGACCGCTGCCTCTCTGTGTCACCACCCTCCTTGTACTGGTCTAAGGAATCACCATCAATTATTCTCCACACAGGAGCCTGACAATTATTTCCTCCATTTCTCACTGAATTGTTCTAATGTAAGATCTCTCTTATTACACCCCTGATCAACTCGTTCCAGGCCACCATTAACTCCACTTGTTCCAGATGCCCCCAATCACGTGACCCTTTCCATCCTCCAGAAAGCTCAAGATCTGTTTGTTATTTTTGAAAATAAAACCATTTCTTTATTTGAACTCTGATTCTGCATGTGGGTCAGAAGGTTGAATCCAAACATGTCAATTTCAGTCCAAAAGGGAATTTGGAAGCAAAGCTGAAAATGTGTGTGACAACGAAAGTTCACGGTCCCTATAAAAGTTTCACCCACTTGGATATTTTACTCTTTTACTGCTTTTACAACTTGATCATGCTTAACAAAGTTTGACAAAACAACTCTTTAACTTGAAATTGACAAAATACAAAATAATTCACTGAAAATATTTAACATAAAATAAGTGATAATACAATAACGTTCACCCCACTTAAAGTGTCTGACTTAATTCAACAGGAGTCCATCCAGTTAGTGCTACTAGTCTCACAATGAGTGAGATGGAGATCGACTGATTGCAGTCAATGTGTCTCCAGTGATAGTTGGATAAAGAGAGCTGGCAGGTTCATTCACTGCTTCATCAGGATTTCTGGCTACTATTTGAACGACTCGAAGCATCCAACTGAAGACACAGAGATGATTTGAGGAAAACAAGTGTGGAGGTTATCGAGTAGCCCAGTCAAAACCCACATCTGTTCACATTTAGATGAGCCTGACTGAGAAGCATTCACGTGCACGTCCTGCTACGATGGCAACCAGAGGTGAAAATACTAAACGCTGAGTGGAAGAGGGTGACTATAATATTTATGCACTTTGTTCATGTTACATGTACACAGTCATTATTTTGAAGAAATTATGGGGTTCTTTTTTCATTTTTCTTGTCAAAAATATTAACTTTGACCATGAGTAATTTGTAAATGCAATAGAGTAAAACATAAAAATGCCTTGAATACTATTTACAGGCACTGTAGAAACACCGTGTTATTCAACTCCAGCACTATGAATGGAGTTTTTACATCCTGCTTTAAACTTAATGCACAACTTCTGTCTACTGCTTCAAATAAATTGTAATTATAAATGGAAGTTGGAAGTGTAAAGAGTTATTACACTCAAAAAACAGCTTTCTAAAATGTCTGGTTAACGTGAACAAGGTTTCAGTGGTGATGTGGTTATTGTGTCCTTGTTGTTGTGTTCTCATCAACATGCTGGTTTTAGCTGGTTATTTAGCTGAGTCATCCACCTTGTCAATGACTATGCAGCATGCTGCTAATTTCAACAGAAATACAAGTTCATTTGCCTGTGGATAATGGCACCCTCTGACCATCTTCATTCAGCAACATCACAAACTCTTTGGTTTTGTTCTGCTCATTTAGCTCCATGATGCGTGGGACACAGAACCAGCCTCCTTCCTGAATAGAATCAGAAAGGAGGCTGGTTGTTACTCTGATTACTTTATGCAGTTTTTATTTGGATTTGATTTGAACAAATGGGTGGAAAAACTTTTGAAATTTGGAAGTTATATCCAATTTGACCAAGAATTGTGGAGGTCCACATTTTTGCTTCCGGTATCTTAACTTAATTATTCTGATGTTCCCATGACACCAGACAAGGAAGCATGATAATCTAGAATTTTCATATTGTTAAAGGCATAGTATTTTTGGCTGCACGTAAACTTGTATCTAAACTTAAGGATAAAGCACGAATAATTTTATAATAAAAACTAATTAGCAATCAGAATACTTTGGTTATCATAATTAACCATATTTGATCATTACTGATTTATAGAAACCAATAAAAAATGCATCGCTTTTTATTGTCACTATAAAAATCGGACAAAGATTGAGCATTTTTGAACAGCTCAGAATTCCAGCAAAATAGTTGATGCCTCACACAGTTTAATAGGAAATGATTTCACTCATTATTCTAAAGTTTGATAAATAAACAAATTTTTGCTACACCTAACTGACCTATAGCAGGAAAAAATTGATCATGATTTCATCACATACATTGAGAAAACACAGGCTGGGTGTCTTTTTCTGCCTGAACCAGGTGATTCCTAAAAAGTCATGAACAGAATGGATCATATAAAAGAACTGTCCTGTTTTTAGTCCTGTTAACTTCCTGAACCACAGAGAAACAAAACTCAGGATACACGAGATAAAAACAGATAAATGGTTTATTTATAATTGATATAGTGAAATGAGAACACAGTCCAAAAGTCAAAATTCACAGAAAATGTCTGAAACTGAACATGGGGATGGTTAGAAGAGGCTTGGTGTGGAGTGGAAGTTTGGTTTCTGGTGCTAACAGGTTTCCTGAGATGCGAGGCCCTGGAGAGGGCAGATGCTGTGGGTGAAGCACCAGAGGGTAGCCTGGCTTCCACCACGAGGTTCTGGAGGGGGCCAGAGAGCAGCCAGGTGATCCCTGGGGGTATCTAAGCAACCAGAGGCGGAAGCCCGTACAAACCAGGGTGAAATCTGAGACGAAAGAGAAAGTGGAATTTCAAACAAGGAGACCAAAGAGAAACCTTGCATGTGAGGTAAACTTTATTGAGTTCCAGAGGTGGCAGTAGTTCACGTTTGACAAGGCTTCATTTAAGAACACATATGTTAAAAAATAAATCAAAATACAGTCGTTTATACATTAAGCAGACACCAGACAGCAGACTCTCAGAGTCTGACTCTGTCCCTGAGGATGATGATGAGGTGAAGACTCGTCACCACATTCACAGCCATTTGACAGGATCTGCAGCCAGTAGTGACAGCTGCAAACTGTTTACCACATAGTTGGAAATCTGCTACTCAAAACACACGCAAACACACATGCACCAATTCCAAAATGAGGACAGCATGATGCATGTTTTGGATCGCTATTGGTTTCTTTGTATTCTGCTGTAGATTCTATCTTTTCCTCCTAAGGTCAGTCTCTTCCTCCAGTTGTAGTCCACTTGTTGACTTTCCTCAGATCCTCACTCCACGTCCAAATGATGCAACTGCATTCATCAGGAAAAACTGCTGATGAGGACCACTCCATGAAATAACAGCCTGTTCTTTGAGAGTGTGAGAAATGTTTGGTTGCTACTCTGAACGTCAAAGCCCTTTTATATACAAATATTGATATGTAGTCAGCATATGGTGCTCATTGGTGATTGGGAATCACTGCCATGATGAAGATATCCAGGCATGAGTTTATGTTTTGTGACATAAACACAAACAGCTGCTCTGACAGCAGTTTAACAGAAGTTTAACTTCTTCCATCTTCTGGATTTCCTCCTTCAAGTCCTTGATGGTGTCATCTTTACAAATTCTTGACAGCTGCTCTGGTGCTCTTCGACAACATAATAAATTAAACAATATTTCTTCTGACACAACAGACACTGACGAGTCCAATTAGAAAAAGAGGAAAGAGTTCAGCAGATACAGGCAAACATGACTGATCATTTAGATCGCTGTAAGAGGATAAATGGGCAGCTACACATCTTACTGATGTACATAATTGTTTTGAAAACAAAATAACACTAGTATAGAAAATGGTTACTAAGTAGCTTTTCCTCATATTTCGTGTGTATCTTACAGTAAAGGCAAAAGGGAGTTTACATGGTTTTATGTCACTGTAAAAGCTCAATTAGAGGTGAGGCAAAAAACCACCAACATACAAAGAGGAACTGTTCGTAACAAATTCCTCATTTTGTTATGAAGATTTTGTTGAACACCTTGAGTGAGTTGAACATTTTATGCTCAATGTGAATGTTCTTCATCTTATCTTCAATGTGGGGTGGGAAGGAAAGAATTACGTTGAAGATGTTCATCATGAAAGCATCTTTATAAAATGAAGAACATCTCCACCTCATGGGAAAGTTCTTCATGTTTTGTTCAATGTTAGGTGGGAAAGATAGGATGTTCTTTGGCTTATGTTAAAGATGTTCATCATATAAACATCTTCACGAGATGATCTTCATCTCATAAAGATTTTTTTTCATCTTATGTTCGACACATTGAGCAGAAGATGTTCTTCATCTTGTGTTGAACATCTCATATAATTATGAGGCACAACATAAGAGCAGATGTTAAATGGTTCACAAAATCAAGCTACATTTTGTTTTGTTGTGTTATGAAAGGTATGTTTATAATTCACTTCCTAAAAGAATATTAAGGAATGAACCGTTGACTAAAAAGTTCCAAATTTTTTACATTTTGTTCTCTTTCAGTAGTGAAGTAATAACTTCACATTTATATAGTTAGTTACTATGTAAAAGTAATCCTGTTGATGGTCTTTTTGTATTGTATAACAAAATACATGATAAAAATGAATTAAATTAGTTGAATTGGTAACAGATTGTTTCATCATGCAAAATAGATTTTGGATTTAAAATTAAATTAATTTCCTTTATTTTGGGGATTTTGTTAAGGTGTGTCATTTTTGACCAGTAGGACAAAAATGTCCTACTGGTCAACAGAAGGCTAGAATTGCATAGAAGGCTAGGATTGCACAAGGGTTAAAGTGCTATAGTGACTTAATAAATAGTCCTAGTAATGAAGATCTCTTCATTACTTTTTTATTATATAAAGCACTTTGAAACTGCATTGATGTTGAAGATCTCTTCATTACAAGCTGATTGGGCACAGAAGGAAATTTTTGCTGTCTTTGTGACGACCCAAATTGGGAACATTGATCTATGCATCTCACTTTGACTTAAATGTGAATACACCTCTTTCAGCTTCACTTCCAGTGCTCATCTACAGATAGCCATAGACTTTCATATTTTGTAGAATCAACATGCAGTTTCTACTTCATTTTTATGTATTATTTCCAACTTTTGGGGTGTGTGTCTGTTTTCCAATTGCCTGTCACATTGTTGCTGATACAATGAATCTCAGTGTTCTTCAACATAGAAGAAAACTTGTATGATCATTTTGTCAAGGACACCTGACAAATTTGCACTGTGACTGAAAAGGGTTAACCTTAAATCTTCCAACTCGAAAATAACTCCACTGATTCAGAGCTGCTTCTGACAGTTTCCATGTTTCTGTCTGATGACAATGTCAAGCTTCCGTTAACATCCTTTGAATGGCTTTGGATGGAAGAACACAACTTCTCCACACTGCATGCTTTGTTCTCCTAATGCACACAAGTGTTTATATTAGCAGCTTTGAAACAGCTTTGCCAGTTGGTAGCCATTTGCATAACTCAACAAGCTCTTCTGGCAAGGCAGTATGTGAGTAACACACCATCCAGATAAAACGAGGATAGATTTGTCTCGATGGAAATGGAAGCCTACAGAAAGGAGGACACAGAGGGATATTTTTTTTCAATATTAAGAAATTGTTGACTTGAAACAAGCTCACATATTGTCCTGAAAATGTACTTATTAGTTAGTTTTGTCTTGTTTCAAGTGAACTAAGATACTGTATTTGCGCTGGAAACAAGACAGAAATACTTGGTAAGATTTTTTTATTTTTGCAGTGTGGCCTAATTGTCAATATGAATTAAAATCTTAAGCTGCTTATAATTTAGGTGAACCTGTCATTTCAAAATTTTAATTATAAAAAGAGAAAACTTAAGATGTGCTAACATATGTATTTCAGCATAAAAGTTTGTGCTGGTACAATAAGATAAACTAAGGCAGAACCCAAAATCAAAACAGAGTTTCACAGTTATTATAGACAATAAATATTCAGTCAAGATTGTGTTTCCTCTGATGGAGAAAGTGCTTTGCTCTTCCGGTGTTTACGCATTGTGAAATGTAGAAAGCCCAGACAGCAGAGCAGGGAAGCTGTATCAGTAAATTGACTCCAGCAGTATGAGGACATCAAACAGGTGTCGCCTTCCAGCACGGCTGCAAGTCTTTTGGTGAGAGCCATTTCTACCTGTGACAGTCCTTGCTTAGAGCACTCGGCTGAATTTTAAGTGGAGTTTTAGTATTTGCTGGTAAATATCCATGCAGCACATTACTATGAGGGTATATATGATACAAAGTGCAGGGGTTCAGAAAGTTTACTTGAAGAACTTGGACAAACAGAAATCTGAATAATCATAATCATTTTTTGAGCCATCTCAACTGACACAAAGAAAAGATTATCTGCTTGGCAGAGATGTCTCCAGCACAACACATTCTTAAGAATTACATCTGCTCAGTTTATGGACAAAAATGGATTCTAACACTGCCGATCATCTCACACATTCTGTTAACCGGTAATAAAACCTTGAAGTGTCTTCTTACTTTTGGGTCTGATTCATATTTAAATAATTACAGAAACATATCGTTTGTAAACTACAGAGAAGAACACAGGTAAAGTCCATGCTAAAGACAAATTCACGTCTCAATTGAGATGGGGAGAATGATAAAAATCTATGAAACATTTAGCTTTACTTTATCTCTGTTTTATGCAAAACATTTGCGGAATGCCGATTAACCTCATTACGTTTATCTTTTAGTGTGATAAAGCTGTGTGGGCTTTAAGACATTTTATTTAAGTGGGAATAAAAGAGTGCATAAATGCAGGAGGGAAGTCTAATGTATTAATTTAAAAAAATATATTTTCATATTTGAATTGTTCAAATTTTTATTTAATACCCACTTGATCAGAATTTGTTTTCATAAGTAACTGCATTTTTACATATGTTTACCTTTAGGATGCATGCAGCTGAATCCCATCAGCTGTGGTATTCCGACAGTTTTGTCTCTAAGTTAGAAATTCTCCAGAGAGGAAAGGAAGCAGTTCCAGGGAGATCTCATTTAGTCTTACTGAAAAGCTATTGATCTGCCTTACAAACTGAAAAACATGTAAAGCTTTCTCTACATCCATGATGTTTAAAAAGGAATTGATTACATTGAGAGAAAAGGAGAGTTCTATCATAAAAGTAGATCAATAGCTCTTATCCTTAAGAGAAAAGTGCTGCAAATTGAAGCTGTGTAGCACAGATCTAAGCCAAAAGACACTGGATTATCAGGGCACAATGAAAGGTCAGGAATTGTTAATGATATGTATATATAAAGAGTGCGCTCTCTTTAGGGCATACCTTAGAAACAGGCTAACAAAGGGATTAGGCAGAAGAAGGAATCAAATTTCCAACCTCCCACTTTCTGGTTGCCCACTTCTCCTTCTAAAACCGGCAAAAAGTTGTTCTGTGGTTCTTCAACATTTTACTAGACTTGTCTGAATTTCCTCAGTGGGTGGTAGGAATGTAGGGATGAATGCATTCCAAATACAGAAAATCTCTAGGCTCCTGTTGGTTGTCTTGCTTCTTAAGCTGTTCTGTAGAATACAGTTGCATCATCCCCAAAAAGCTCAAGTTGTTCATCAACATTGACCCTGTTATTGGGAATAAAAGAGTGTATTCTCCAGGACACGCTAGAGGGACTATGTCTCTTGGCTGGCCTGGGAATGCCTTGGGATTCCTCCAGAGGAGCTGGTGGAAGTGGCTGGGGAGAAGGAAGTCTGGGCCTCCCTTCTGAAGCTGCTACCCTCACGACCCGACCCCGGATAAGCAGAATAAGATGGATGGATGGATGGATGGAGAGTGTATTCTTTGCCCAGGAAAAGTTTATATACAGCATCTAGTATACAGCAACCATATGCTCTGTTTCAGGGTTTCTCAGGTTCGCTTGAAGCATGAAAGTAGAGAATATCTTCAAACTGGCAAACAAAGAGAAGTCGTCAGTCTTTCCGAAGTGAAGGGTCTTGAAACAAAATGGAATTGAAGACCCTCTCAGTGGGTCCAGGGGCTTTGTCTGGGCAGAGAAGCCAAGGAAAATAAATACATCATTAGAGGTGTCTATCCACACTACTTACAGTAGGTGGCAATAATGCATTTTGATACCAATTGTTTTACACCATGGTGGGGCTGCTATGTAACAGCATGATGATATCTTTGGGGTACAGTAAGCCTGTGTTTGTATCCTTACAGACTGTACAACCGACAGGTCATAATGTACAGCCTCAAAATATAACTCTAGATGAAAATAAGTGTTGCTGAAGGTTTTTCAAAGTACAATATTTTTCATTATTTAGCTGCTGATAGTGTTGTGCTCCTTTTATTTAGTGTTAGTTCTTTAAATGCTACAGATACCAAAAGCATCTGGTAAAGGATGAGAGGAGATATTTCAAGTCCAAACTGTCTTTAATAGAGCTGAGAGTGGTCTACAAGAAATACAGAAGACAAAACAAATTAGAGCTATTATTTTCACTAGTTATAAACAATTATGTCTAATTTGTCCAGCAGAGACCACAAATAAACCATAAACCACATTATCATAAACATAACTCTTTAAATTGTTAAGATTTATATATTTATATACAAGATTTATATAAGAATATATATATATATATATATATATATATATATATATATATATATATATATATATATATAGAGAGAGAGAGAGAGAGAGAGAGAGAGAGAGATATATATATAAGTTGCAGAGATATACAACTCCTGCTTAAATACTAACAAAACTAGTTTTATTCATTTGCTCGCTCCCAGTCTCTTGAACAAACAGCTCTGAATGGTCTCTAATGATTACTTCGTCAACTATCTGCTCATCCTACACTGAACATGTGCTCTTACAACAACAACGGCTGTTGGCAGCTTGAGTTTACAATAAACCAATCACAGCAAACATTATTCAGACGGCTTAAAGTACTCTTAAATAACACACAGTTATATTAATCAATTTTCAACAGATAGTAAGCATGGAAGCTTCTAAATTTCATATTTTCTTCATTATTATTATTATTTTTGGTCTTTTTTTCCTACACTACTGTTTTGGGGATCTTCAAAGTTGCATAGTTTGTTGCAAAAAATAATACATGTTAGAAATTAAGTGTCAGACACGTTATAAAATTAACCTTCCATTACCAATCACAACCAAACTCTGACATTTTTTTCACATCTTCTTTCTAACGCAGATGACCCTTTCTGCACTGAAATAGAACCATGGAATTAAAGACACAATAAATGTGTGAAATAATTACTTAAGAGTCAGTTTTCTGGTAAGTGCACAAATTACAAAGCATACTGTATGGGCATTCTAAGTGTACAGATAAAACTGTGTTTTAAAATCCACAATACAGAACTATCTAAACGCTATAGTAAAGGCATTCTACAATAATAAAAAAAAAAAAAAACATGACACTTGGATATTATCTATGAAAATGATCTTTTGTCATATCCATTGTTATTCATGTCTATTGTTATTAATGTCTGGGTGTCTTTACTGTGCAAATATGTTCAACTCTCAGATTTCTGTGCAAAACTGCATCAAGTACTGCCTTCAGTTTTATGTGCACTTCCTGACAGACTGACAGGCCCCGCAGGGCTCTTTACAGTGGTGTCTGCTGACAGGAACATGGCTGCAATGAAACAAAAAGGTTCCCAAAATCCCCAAAGTGATTTATATCCTGCCCATACTTATACATGCCCAGAGAGAGATGTGAGTTCCCAATCATAAGTGCTCGTCTGTCTGATTCAGCTGTCAGGGAAGATGAACAAAAGTCAGGTTTTAGTTAATGTTTTCTTACAAACTACAGCTAAAAAAATTGGGGTTAGATGATTTGTATAGTTTCCTGCCACTTTATTAGATGCACCTCTCCACTGGCTAAAAAGGAAATAAAATCCAACATTAGCAACTCATTGCATTTAGGCATATGGATGTAGTGAAGATGACTTGCTGAAATTTATAGCGAAACTTCAGTGAGTGACAGTTTTTTATAGTGCATTATTATTAGTTGTCCAATCACACCAGAGCTGTGGTTGTCTGCAGTTCCTTCTTAGAGATCATTGACCTTTTGGAAGCTTTTCTGAATAATGTCCTCCTTGCTTGGCTTGTCTCTATAAATGATCAGCCATACCTTGGAAGGTTTTCAGTAATGGCATTTTCAAACGATGGAGTGAATAATGTCCTGCAAAATTAAAGCTTATTTTTTACATTCCTCACAACCTTATTCTTACTTTTAGTGAGAAAGTACTTAAGTCAGTAGTTAATAAGTATTGTCATGCTTCCATTCATACAAACTCTGCTACATCCCTGAAGAAAAGCTGCAGGACTTCAACAGAACAGCAAACCTGTTGGTGTACTGGCTGGTAAGTCCTGACTGCATGCCCTGGCTGCTACTTTTGTGCCAACATATTTTTGTGTTCACAAAATATTACTTTGTGTAAAATTTAGGCATCGCTGAAGACACATATTTTTACTTAAAATATACTGTAATCTAGATAGAACTTCAGTACTGGATTAAATAAGGTAAGTTAAACTCCCAGCTGGCCAGTTGATGTGGAAAAATTACAATAAGGTCACACCTGCTAGCTGTATTGCTCTATGTTTATTCTAAGTTCCTGAACATTCCCATCAAGTTTTCACTATTTGGGTTTATTGTAGAAGGTTGGACGTTGTTTTCCCCAGCTGCATGGGAACCAGTCTGTTTCCCATGCTTTGGATCTCTTATCCTATTTGTATAAAACTCATGTGTTGTAGTAGAGATTTTTCATCCAGACTTGCTTCATTACTGATTGTATATGAGCTCTCTGTATTGTGCACAATATATGAATAAACCTGACTGAGTGATTTTACCTGAAAAGTGCTTGGAAATAGTATTTTTTTCCACGACACCAGTGCAGTGCCTTTGCTGCAGAACCATTTTCAGCTGTATAGCTGAGGATTGCATGGGATTTCAGCAAATGTGTTTGTTTGCTTTCGTACCTTCAAAACTTTTAATCACAGCAGAGGCATCTGTGAAATGCACAGTCTTATGGTTGGTGTGAAAATTCACTGGCCCAACAGCAAATATTTGACAGCAGTAACAAACATTGTCACAGATGGTATTATAATAGTGCTCTCAGAGTATTGTTATTTAATTTTAATTGCTCTCCTGAGGCCACAGTTCCTGTAACATATGTGTTCACTCAGAGTGCCTCTCTGCCATTTACTGTTTGCTCAGCTTAAGGCAATAAACAGGTCATAGTTACATACAAGACACATTATACAAAAAACATATAATTTGGTCTTGCTATAATATTTATTGTTAGGTATTTTCTCAATCTGTATAAAAAGAACCACAAACAACGTTACTTAGTCTTCTACCAAATTCTTGGAAGAATTCAGAAGGCACAGAGGATCAGTTCCTACAAGCCGATTTCCTTGCATTCTGCCTTTATACTGCAGAACTTGTCTTTTTATTAGCAGGGAAAGGAAGGAAATGGAATGTGGTAGAGTGATCATAACAAAAATAAAAGGGCGGACTACCCTGATAACAAGGAAGGGAAAACAGAAACTAAATTTTACACACAGACAATTAAAGGCTAATAAGGAGTATCTCAGGAAGTTTTCCTAAAATAGCACCTGCAAAAACATGCTTGAGGTCAAGGAAAGCTTAGTTATGTCTTACACACAGCTCCTCCTCTCTGGGGTCAGAACAGTAAAGCTTTAAATAAAAAACAACTAGTAATATAAAACTACAAATGTAAGAAAGATATGGAAACATAATAATTCTAACATTTATCATACATTTTCTTGTGAATAAGTAAGTGTAAGGTTTTCCAGAGCATGCTGATAATACTCATTGATTTATTTCTCTGTGTGTTAGTGAAGACTTGCATGAAGGTCTAATGTAGTTTATTGGTTGCCAAGATGCGTATTCCTCCAACTCCTCTGCTATACTGAATGAGGCCTCAAACTCTTTTCTGTGGGCACTTTTTAGTAGACTTTGACAGGTCCTACTGGGCCCTTTAAAAGCTCTGACTGTTGACAGGAACATGAGGGAAATGAAAAGTAAAAGTTCCGCATATACCTGCCCATCCTGCTGTACCATCATCTGACTGTGAAGAAATGTGCTACTATCCGAAACACTCCTCATTACAATTTCACATCAGCTGTCAGTGGCAAGGGAATAATGTTTCAAAATGCACAAAAACGTCCTTTTTTAAATTATTATTCATCTCTTGTATGAGTATTTCTGTTCTGTTTGCAAAAACAAGTCATATGTCTGATAACAAACTTTTTTCTTTCAGTGAGGCTCAGTGAGGCATATGCATTGTGATAGTTTGATTCGTTTACATGATTGAAATGAAGAAAAAATGTTAAAGGTTTAAAAGAAAAGAAGTGACCCAAACAAAGCAAAAACTGCCTAAGGCTTCTGATGCAGTCCATTACTCAGTGGTCACCCAATAAATTAATTCATAAACTGAACAGTCAGAAGTTATTTTTTATTTTTTCCATTCACCAGTTCATCAGGATCCCTGACTACTATTACCATAAATATGAAAGACTCCAGCCAATCACATAAAATGTAACTGAAAATCATCAAACAGGACATGGAGGCAAAACCTCTGTGAGGCCCCGAACATTCATAGAGTCGAGTTAAATCATCATGAAGACATGGGAAGAATATGGTCCATGTGTAAATCTGACTACATGAAGCCGTCTTCACAATCTGTGCAAGAAGGAGACTAATGAAAGAAGACACCAGGTTACCATGACTACATTAAAGGAGTTCCCAACTCCAGCAGCTGAGATGGAGAGACTTTGCAGACAACTGCCGGTTCTTCACCAGTCAGAGCTTTATGGGAAAGAGGCTTTGAGAAACCACTGTTGAAGAAAAGTCAGATAAACTCTCAACTAGTTTTCTAGTTTCCTACTCTAGGCAGGTGGGAAGAGCCTCCATGGTCAAGTAGAGGAAAGTTCTTTCATCTGACAAGACCAAAATGGAGCTTTTTGGCCATCAGACAAGACAACGCCAAACATTGTACATTTCCTCAAACACACAACTGAGAAGCATAATGGTGAAAGCATCACACTGTGGGGATGCTTCTTGGAAACACACCCTGGAAAGCTTGTAATCGCAGAAGGTAAAAAGCAATGCTGCAAAATCCAGAGAAATCCCTGAGGACAGTTTCCATCTGCCAGAGAACTATGGCTTCAGAGAACATTTGCTCTACAGGAAGATAACAACCCAAAACATATCCAGCTGAAGCTACACAGAAAACAGTTTGAAAACAACAATTACTGGAGACTCTGGAGTGGACTAGTCAAAGTCCAGACCTGTTCATAGCTTCTACATTCAAGCTTGTTTACATGCAGTTTCCTATTTCTGTTCATGCAGCCTTGGAAAAGACAGACAGAGTTGGAACAGTTTAGCAGGAAGAATAGAGGAAAACTGCAGGCTGACTGAGAGCGATGCAGACAGAGGGGCAAATACTAAATACTGCTGGAGGGGATTTGATACTTATGCATTTATTTATTTCATCTTCAGTATTTTATTTAATTGTCATTTTGTTGAAATCAGTTTTCACTTTGACATTCTTTGTATTTTTTTTTGTTAAAAACGTCATATTTTGCTGCTGATGGTGGATTTTTAAAAGTAATCAACAGGGCAACACTTCCAAGGGGATGAAAAAGATTCATTCTTTAAGCATTATTTTAATCGTTGAAACATTTTTGTGGACATGTTGAAGACGTCACTTGTAAGTGGTTATCTAGCACACAGAATAAATTAAACTGTTAAGTGTGAGTGCCAATACAAAAGGTTTTCTGCATTGTTATTGGTTCTCAGAGGACGCATAATTACCTGATGTGAACAGGTCTTAATCTAAATGCTTTTAATCTCTTGAACAGTAAAGCTGATTACTTCAGTGAGGATTGAAGCAAAGGCACGATGCAATACCCACCTGGACACTCCAGAATCTTATCATGTTAAAAAACACATCTACCAGATATGCTTATAAATATGATTCTGTTCTAGATGAAAACACTTATTGACAATGATGTGCTCTTTGAGAGGCAATTTGCCAAGAATAAAGCAGAAAATAAAGCAGTCATCTTAACAAATCGAATGAATTTAACTGCTCACTAACAGCAGCTAACATGACTTAAGTTACAATTATGGTGCTTCAAAGAAAACGAAATAAAATAAATAAATACATCAATAAATCATTAGTTACACCAAGTAATACGTACCATAAAACAAAAGGTTCAATAAATGTTAAAATAATTTATTGAACAGACAGTTTCATAAATTGAACAGGTCATGAAATCATTGCAAATGAAAACATATTAATTGATGCACATAAGTAATTAAAAATGCATTTAATTTTTTCACAGTTCTTGTTTCTGCAGCTTCACCTTAGAACAATTTTATTTGTCAAACTCGGCTGTCAGAGTCGAGGGCTTGGACTACGGGCGATGCTAATCTGACCACTACTTTAGAGGTTCTTTGAAAGTCACAATGCCATTCATAATGGAGGACTTTCAAATGAACTTTTCTCAAGATGGTTTTACAAATTCCAACCTAGATTTTAAATATTCTCCAGTTAGTGTGGAATAACCAATTCTTTTACTTTATTATCAACCCAAAACAGGCAATTTGCATACTAACAACTTCATCCTCTGATTGAGACTTCCATATCATTATTCAGACAAAGAATCTCAAATTTCCCATTTGCTTTCACACCGGGGGAGGTGGGAAGAGGCAGGTTAGGCAAGTGCAAGAGGAGAGGAAAAGAATAACATAAAAAGAACCTAAAAGTCACAAAAGGGTTCCATATTATTTCAAAGCTCTTTTGAGCAGTTAATGGCTCCATATTAAATTTGAGGTTGATTTTCTGTATCCAATGATCCACATTTGCTTGGTTGATCCTCAACTACCTGGCCATAATCATCTTGTATGTAGCAAATTAATTGGGTCATAAGTCAGAAAACACAGTATATAGATAACAGGATCAAAAGGAAGTTGTTTTTTTCTCCTGTAGCATTCTTTCCAGCACACTTTAACGGAAATATTGTATGAGAGGACAGAGCCAGAAGTTGTGGGTGCGACTATTCTTCGAAAGAAAACTTTTAAGAAAAGTTTGAAAACATCGACTGTACGTTTGCACTTCCTGTTAAATTCTTAAGTTGACTCCCGATTCTCTTGTGGCAGCCGGCATAATGAAATGTCCAACATGCTGACATATGGTTCCAACTCCCATTGATGCTTATTATGCTAAGTGTTATCTGACACATTCATTATTAGATGTTTAAAGTAAGAAGACCTGCTTTTTCACAGTTCCCTAGTTTTCAACTACACCAATTAAATGTTTTTTCTATCTTTGTGGGATTGCTTCTATCTTCCTTCAACTGCCCTGAAGAATCCTATACAGGGCAGTTGACATTGAAGGAAGCGTAAAAGAGTCCTTTAGTTTGAACACAGTCTTCAGTATGTTACTGATGGGGAAGTAGATTATACCTGGTAATGAGGTGCTTAGTAATAAGTGTTCCTCAAAAGAAATCCACTGTGTTTCTGGGTCCTTAATAATTCACACCACTATATTTGAGCAAACCAGTGAAAAAGGTTTTAGTTTGTTATTCCTGAGCCTCCTCTCTGTTGCTGTTATGAGAACTTTGAATCTTAATCTTGGTGTTTTGTTCTGCCAGATGAACCTTTATATAATAGTTTCTAACCTTTTCCACAGAAACTATGGAGTAAAAGCAGGAAGTTATTGAAAAGGGAAAATAGATCTCTGTGGATTTTATCCAGTCTTACACATCCCAACTTCCCCTGGAGTGAAAGTGGAAGCATGAGCCATTTATTTGTTCACGTTTACTTTGTTTCAACATTTTATAAAACAGACATCTTGTCATTCTCACTGGGTAAACACTTTTTTATGTACTGGAAATCCACCAACTAACATTTATGAGATTAAAAATATCAACATTTTGAGAGTTTTCATACACTTAGAACTTAGTTTTTGTCATTTCCAGTCTTGGATTTAACACCAGCTCAAAAATTTCACTTGTATGGGGTTGGACAAACCTGGTATCCATGCTTAGAACTCTCAAAGGTGGAGCAGACATTGCAGCAAATTAGACAGGACTTGTGAAAACAGTGTTGCCCATTGTCTGGTGTTTTCACAACTACTAGTTGTTTTTTTGGCCCTTTTGAGAAAGGGCCACAAAGCTAGAACACCAAACCAAACTCGAGTATCTCCACCACATTTGGGTCATAGCCCATGAATACTTTACCCAGATCCTGCAGTGAAAATTAAGGGTTGTTTTTATGCCACTGAAGCACAAAACCAATCAGGCAAATTGTTTTTATCTATCCCATAAAACAATCAGGATGTACTGTTATATGATACCAAGGTGAGGGGTCCTGCAGCAAATGTTTCCAACTGAATTCACAGTTATGCCAAAAATGAGGCAGTCAGTTAATATCTCTATTAGTGCAAGTCATTAAGGAAATTAAATAAGAATCAAAAGATAATCACTATGACAACAAGATCAGTAACTGCTGTATTATGGGTAAAGATAATTCATATTCTGTCCAATAGGGAGGAGGTTTAGATGAAAAGATACAATTTATATGTAAGACACAAGTGAAGGTCGTTATTGTAAATATGCAGAGCCTTGCTGTACTTCAGTTTAATTTATATAGGGCGAGACGGCCCTGCTAGATCTTGCGAGGTAAAGATGGGGATTATAAATAACATTATGTAAATGTATTAGTCTCTGTTGCTTTTTAATTCCAGATACATTTAGGTAAATCATCAACAAATATTAGAAATATGGAAGAGTTCTGGCCACATGGAAGCTTTACTCTATTCCATTTTATTACATGAGCATACTTGATAGCCCAAGCAGAACTCAAATGGTTGTTTAAGCAGTCTACCCACAAGACTGGGTACTAGGATGGTGGGCTTCCCAGAAGGCAGTGGGTTGATGTTTAATTTAATTTCACCATCGACCTTCACAGAATGCAATTCCTTCTGCTATGAAAAACAATGCTGGGGACCATTTTGTATTCTCATTTCCCAAACACCTAGCAAGGCCAAGTCCTAGTGTTTCTAAAATAAAACTTTGAGAACAGTGGAACTGTGATTCTTTCTGGACAAACTGAAGTTTCTACTAAGTTTATTTTTGATATAATATCAAAGCAGTTCTAGCAGGAGCTGGGTGTATTAGGCGTAGAGGCAAAGGTGAAAACATTTCAAGAATTTCTGCTTATACCTTTGGACATCCAAGAAAATGAGTCGGCTTATGAGTGAAAGGTTTAAGAGGACAGCATTTAGCTGATGGACAGGGTGGCTAAATGAAATCTCTGTCCTCTGACTAAGGGGAAAGATGGAGAGTTCAGAAATGTCTGTAACCCAAAACATATTACAGAGCCATCAGACAGGATGACACTTTCAACCCCTCCCTCCACATGAGCTCCACTGAATGCCAACCCCTTGTTTTCCACCTTGAAATGACAACCGCAGAATATCAAATCCCAATTAAAGAGGAGACAGACATGGCTGAAAGAGTGGCACCTAATTCTCATCAGTTTGATTGGTGGTGGGAAGGGTAGAAATGCATAGGGACAGAGGTCACTTTGAATGGATGGTCTGACCAGTCCGTTGGATCGAGATGCTGACATGAATTTATTTCTATTTCTATTCAGAAGCGAGGGAAAATCTGCAGGTGCTAACAGAAACAACATCAAAGTGTAACTTTGAAACATTAAAAATGTTGCTTAGGCTTTTGCTTTACTTTGAAGCATGTTGTAAAATGTGTTTAAGATTTCAAAATTGAAACAACGGTAGATTTTTGCAGAAGGCTGACAACAAATATATTATTACAATAAAGCATAGTTATTATCATTGTGATAAAGCATGTCCTGTATCCTAAGAAAATATAGTACTGTGAAAAAAGTACTTACTTATTTCACATCACTAACTCTCTTGCACAACTTTAAATCTGTAGTGTAGTTTTATAAGCATCCATCTATCTATCTATCTATCTATCTATCTATCTATCTATCTATCTATCTATCTATCTATCTATCTATCTATCTATCTATCTATCTATCTATCTATCTATCTATCTATCTATCTATCTATCTATCTATCTATCTATCTATCTATCTATCTATCTATCTATCTATCTATCTATCTATCCATCCATCCATCCATCCATCCATCCATCTATCTATCTATCCATCTATTTTCTATACACCCTTCGTCCCTAATGAGGTCGGGAGGGTTGCTGGTGCCTATCCCCAACATTCCGGGCGAGAGGCGGGGTACACCCTGGACAGGTCGGCAGTCTGTCGCAGGGCAACACAGAAAACATTCAGGACACACAACCATTCACACACACACTCACACCTAGGGAGAATTTAGAGAGCCCAATTAACCTGACAGTCATGTTTTTGGACTGTGGGAGGAAGCCAGAAAACCTGGAGAGATCCCACCATGAACAGGGAGAACATGCAAACTCCATGCAGAAAGACCCCAGGCCGGGAATCGAACC
Organism: Gambusia affinis; assembly: GCF_019740435.1. NCBI lineage: Eukaryota > Metazoa > Chordata > Actinopteri > Cyprinodontiformes > Poeciliidae > Gambusia > Gambusia affinis. The sequence goes on along the minus strand of NC_057888.1, from coordinate 21,991,440 downwards.
CAGGACCTTCTTGCTTCAAGGCAACAGCTCTACCAACTGTGCCACTGTGCAGCCCTCTCTCTCTCTCTCTCTCTCTCTCTCTCTCTCTCTCTCTCTCTCTCTCTCTCTCTCTCTATATATATATATATACATATATATATATATATATAGACATACAGTAGATATTTGTTGAAACTATGTTGGTCACAGTTCGGTGTGAGACAGCTGTTCTGTGAAAAGTTGAAGGTCTTCTGCTCTGTCCCACACAACTAATCAGAGGCAGGAGGAGGGTCTTAGCACTGTCAATCATGTCCATGGGTTTGCTGTGCAAAAACTGTGGTGAATGCTAAGGCTAGTTAGTATCTCAACTGATGGTGGCAGATAAGCAATTTTCCTGTAATGGTAAATTGCTTCTCCACCATTAGCGCATTCAGCAGCGAGTTCACAAGATGGACTGACAGTACTAAGCCCCTTCTTCTGGCTCTTATTGGTTGTTTTTGGTCAGGAGCTGTGCATTTCTTCAGTGTTCAGTAGCTCAGGGAAGAGGACAAGGACATCAATCTTTTTTCATGTGACAACATGGTGACAGTTTGAACAAATATGTATAAAACATATTTCTATAGGAGCTGCAGATTTAAGTACTGAGAACTTTTCTAGTCTCTAAATCAAATTCAAATCAAACTTTATTTGTATAGCACATTTCAGCAGCAAGGCATTTCAAAGTGCTTTACATCAATTCAAACACAAAAACACAATGCAACATAGAATCAATAATACAAACATAACATCAAGTCAGATTCCATCAATAAATTTGCAATTGATTACGTTTCAAATACAACTCTAAACAAGTGGGTTTTTAGTTGAGATTTAAAGGAAGTCAGTGTTTCAGCTGTTTCACAGTTTTCTGGAAGTTTGTTCCAGATTTTTGGTGCATAGATGCTAAATGCCGCTTCTCCTCGTTTGGTTCTGGTTCTGGGGGTGCAGAGCAGACCAGAACCAGAAAACCTGAGAGGTCTGGAAGGTTGATACAACAGCAGCAGATCTTTAATGTATTGTGGTGCTAAACCATTCAGTGATTTATAAACTAACAACAGTATTTTAAAGTCTATTCTTTGAGTGACAGGGAGCCTGTGGAGGGACTTTAAAACTGGTGTTATATGCTCTATCTTCCTGGTTTTAGTGAGAACGCGAGCAGCAGCATTCTGGATCAGCTGCAGCTGTTTGATTGATTTGTAGGACAGACCTGTGAAGACGCCGTTACAATAATCAATACGACTGAAGACAAACGCATGGATGAGTTTCTCTAGATCTGGCTGAGACTTTAGTCTTTATTTATTTGTTGACGATAATGTGGATTGCAGAAGCCTAATACTTTGGACCCTTACCAGCTATCTATCAACAGTACACACTTCTATAGGTATCTTGAACATTGAACCTTATTCAGAGAGCAGTCTTCTACAGAAGGCTATCTGTTGGCCAGTGTTGTCACAATACATCATATTTGAGGTGAATATAAAGAAAAAAAACCATGAGTGTACGAGAAAATATTTTGTGAATGATTACAGGTGACAGTTTCAGCATTACATCTTCAATTGAACATCTCTTTAAGTTTTGAACTATAAATGTACATACTGACTTTTAGTTTATGCATCTGTTTCAAGTCAGTGCCTGCAGCCATATGTTCCACCAGCCACATCTTAGGTCACAGTGAGAATACTCAGTTCAATGTAAAAACCTGAGACACTCTAACTTCAGCTCATGGACTCAATGAAACATGAAGAATGACACATTGCAGAATGCTTGCAGGGGTGTTTGTGGTTAATCATCACACCTGATTAGCTACTGGCCCTGAGGACTACGGCTTATCACATAAAAATCAGGATATAATAGAATATAAATGTGGACATACAAGGAAAGTAATTTCCTTTTGTTCTGAGCTGTGAACGTACCATGAATCATTACTGGATTGAAAGCCCAGTGGTATTGCCTTGGGTCAGTGCAGTGAGTTTGGCTCATCTGTAGATCAGAAGCTGCAGTAAAGTGTCTCTGCTAATAGTGGTACTGCTGCAGCAGAACAATCTCAGCTTCATACAGTATGACCTTTATAATAAAAGACCTAAATGTAACTGGATAAAAATAAAAAGTCATCAAAAATTAAGTACTTAATACTTTTTTATTTTATTTTGTCTTCCAACTGATTATTGTCTGTTCATTTCATTCCAACTTATATGCAGAAATAAAAAATGCTATATGTCTACATTTTCAGTACAGATTGAAATGTTTTTGAAGCTTCCAGCACAGATTTAAATGATCTTCCAGAAACTGTCACCTCCTGCACAAGTTTTGTGAGCACATGTTTTTTTATGAAATTCCAAACCTCCAGCACAGAGGGGAGGACTCTCCTTTTTTCTCAGGAGAGTGGTCTTTTCTGGTTTGCAGCCTAATGGTTTTGTCTGGAGCACAACCGTTACTCCATTATTCAGTCGGTTCTAGCTTGATCCATCACTGTGTGTTTTGGCTCATCCATAAGACAGGACTCCTCGAAACTACAATGAACAATAAGGGATAAACAAAGGTGACCTTCTGTCCATCAGGGCCTTCTCTAAGTCCAGGGTCAAGAAAATCAGTCGCCATGGAGACTTCTTGCCCCAGGTTGTCTCTCTGATGAACACCCTACAGTCAGAGTGCCTGGATCAATAGTATTCATATTTACACAAATATAGGCCAGAACACTTTCAGACTTCTTTATATACAGTATATTTACAACCTAAATTAGAACGTTTGTCCAATTCAATTTTATTAATTTACCGCCAATAATCTATCCATTTTTTGTAGCATTTCTCTTGGCAGTGTGGATTATCGATGTTGTGACCAATCAGATTTCCATCTCTGTGTGCTGCAAAGCATAATCTAATCTACCCAGAGCCTTCAGAATCCATAAGGCAGGCCTACATTGACTAACCATCAGCTGTCAAATTCACCTCACAGAGCTTGCTAGAAGGCCTATAATGATGTCAGACGTTTTGTGCCCTCTAACTGGATGGTCAGAGTGAACAAATTAGTCCCAAGTCTCAAACTTGAGGCTTCAGCAATCTGCGATGTACATATCAATATTTGTTAATTTTTTTTGTTTCCTTTTTTAAGCCCAGAGCGGCACATGAAGATGAAGAAATGGACTTGACCTCTCAAATAAATAAAAATCCATTTTCAAGACTGACTTTTTCCAAGGAACTGGACATTGTGAAGATATAGCAGCCAATGGTACCAGTACTATAGTCTGACCGGCTCTGAGGAGCAAATTATATTGCTGGGAACATCTTTGCAAGTGACAGCAAGCCATTTCCAGACTTTTGAGTGCTTTTCAGAAAAGGCAGCAAAGCCAGAGTTGAGCTCCAGCTCTGATCATGTTTATTTCTATATCCACCATATAGAGTGGACATTTTCTACTGTAAGCCAGAAATATAGCAGGACAAAGGTGGCTTGAAGTGTTGGCCTCCATCACCATAGAAAAGAATGTATGGAAATGAAGAGTTCAGCTTTATGAAAGTCTTCACATGTAAAGACAGGATGATTGATTGTGTCTATACAGAAATAATCAGTAATTAAGTATTTTATTTCCATATATGTGGCACAGTGGTGGTTGTAGTGTAGAGGTTCAGAGTTGTCTTAATTGGGTTTCTTATTTTAATAACAGTAGTATTCACTCTCAATGTGTAATGTGCCCCTCAAAATTATTTCTTAGTAAGTTGTTTGATGAATGTGTGCTGCGTAAATGAACAATAACAATTTACAACAAAAATAAAATGTTTAATGTTGAATCATCTAATGTTGAGTAACATTGGATTGTGCTCTCAACATTGGAGTTTTCTCTCTATTCCAGCTGACTGAACCTGAACAGTGGGCATAAACTTTTTCATTCACAGTATTGAGTCTGATCTTCACAATACATACAAACACTATGCTTTCCATGTTATTATTTTTATTTTTTTTGAAAACCGTAAAGCGTATTTCTTCAAATACTTTTATTTATTTACTTATATATCAGATCTAGTTCCCCCACTCCATTTCCTTTTCATTTTTAAATTTGTAATTTAAGTTTTTTTGGCCAAAAACTTTGGTGGAGTTCCTTCATGTTCAGAAAGAGTCTCATATTTTACTAATCAGACCAATCTCTGTTGCTCATCTTTTTCTGGGTGTTTAATGTGCATGTGTAGTTGAATTAAACAAATTTCTTGTGGAAGTCATCATATCAATGAGTCACTGATAATGAATGACTCTTAATAAGCTGCAAAGATTTTTCTGAAAGCTTTTCCCAGAAGAATGACAGCAAATAATTGAACATGACATAAAACATGGCAAGAAAGACACAGTACAAGGATACCCTGTAGAGGTTCATTACCACCAAAGACAGAAAGAGATGGACGTTCTGAAAATAAATGAACCAAGCAAAAGTCAAGCTGGTTGAGGGGGAGAAAAAAAAACTGAAATGCAAAATATGATTGCATTAGCTGCAGGGCAGAATATCAATTCTCTTGGTCTATAATTTAATAAGTCTCTAATTAAGTTAGTGTCCAACTTTTTTGGAGCCTGTCTGACTGACTCACTGGGGAGTTTGTCCCAGTCTGCAGAGGCTCTGTGCTGAGCTGTCTGCCTCCATACTCACTCCTCCATCTCATGATGACAGTGGCAGCAGAGATAAGTGAAGTATGGCAAGTCAGACTGGACTAACTGTCTCTTCCTTAAGCTGGCTGCTGCAGGGTAGGTCACATCAGATGGCCACTTACTCTGCGGTCGGACACATCAAGTCTAATGAGCCACAACCAGATGGAAACAGATCATTAATGCTGACCTGATGTTGCAGTCTCAGGGGATAATAACTAATGTGACATATTGTGTGGCTGGCAGTGGATGCATGATTTTGTACTTGTCTACTGATTAGGGACATCTTTTGGAAAATAATTTATCTGTTCAAGAAGTGCAAAAAACAGTCAGTATGTGAAATTGGAACAAAGAGGAAATACGTTTACTTATGTATTATTAATCCACTGAAAACAAACAGTTATGTTGTTTGTTAACAGTATTATTACTGCAAAGGGAAATCGAGCTACATATGGCAAAGCCCACTGGTCTCTTACCTTTTAAATGAAGAACGTTTGTAACCATTTTGAGCGAAACAAAACAGCATCCTGCCAGCCTTATGTCAAACTATAACTACAACAAAAACTGAATGACTTTTCATTTGCGCTAATGCAAAATAATGTGAATTGCAATTCACATTATTGCAATATGAATTGCAATAATGTACAAGTGTTAATAGTTTTTTTTTTTTTTTTTTTACTTCTGCTGCACTTAGGCAACCTTAATTGATATCAAGTAAAAAAAACAAAAAAAAAAACAAATGAGCCATTTAAGTTCTTCAAATAAAAATGTTTGGGTGTCTAGTCTGTTTACTTGTTATTTTCCTCCAAATCATTTTTCTTCTTCATGAAGATTTTGGAAGGGGTTTAGTGAGAAATCCCTTGCAAATATTTCTAAAGAAGCACAACCAAACCTGTGACTTTTATTGCAAAAGAATGTTTGCAATAAACAGCGGAAGAAGATTAATGGAAGTGTCTCTAAGATTCTTGTTCTTAGAGAGACAAGAATCTTAAATTTCTTGTCTGACAAAAAGCCTGGCAAATGAAAACAGGAGGTGCTTAATTAAGAGGTGCTACTTAAGCTACGCCCAATGGCAACAGGAAGTGCCCCTATTGGAACCTTTTGACCTAATTAACTTGAAATTGTGTCATGTTGCTACTTTCCAAAACTGACCTATTTCAATGAAGGATATGGATGTGGTGGCGAAGTCACATTAGATGCCGTTGCCATTCGTTTGACTCTAAATTACACAGATTCAAGCCGAGCTGCACCAAACTCAAGAGGTGCAGCTTAGTGAGTTTGATTCTCACTCATATCAGGTTTACAACTAATAATGAGTGATAATGACTCTCACTGAACTGGACATGAGGCTATTTGGAAGATTTTATAAATGCGGCACCTAGTTGGGTGAGGGAATGGCACGAAAATGTTGAAAATGGCAACAAGGTGGTGATGCTGTTCTCATGGCACTGCTCCATTGCCATAAGGACAGAGCAATGCTGAGCTGAGAGGGCCTTACGAGGCTGCTTGCCGCTTTAATTTTATTTATGTTCATAAAACTCTTTTAAAATGCAGAACAAAATTACTTAGTTGACTGCTGTAAACAGCTACTCTATGAATATATACACCGTTTGAAAATTTCCACATGTAGTCATGTCACAATCATCAGGGGATTATTTCTGACCGGTGAACACAGAGTAGTTCATTAATTTCAAGTAGTTCAAAAACATAAAAAGTACCAAAGTACACCTGAAATAAAACTAACAAGTAAGCTTACAGCTAGATACAGGAGCTTGTTTTAAGCCAATAATTCCTTAATTTTGATGAAAAAGTTTTAGTTCTATTGGAAGATAATTTCACTTTATGGGAAAAATTACTTGTTATAACTTAAATACTTGGCAGGATTTTGTGTTTTTACAGTGCATAAATGTTTTTTGAATGGCTTTGCAAATACAAATCTGAAAGTCAGAACTTTCATGTTTCACTAAATTTTTTTGTCATTATTTTTTGCCAAAGTCATCCATTTATATTGGGAGAACTTGTGTGAGCATAAATTTTCAGTTGTCGCCAGAGATTCTTATTTGAGTCCAGGGCTGGACTTTAGCTAGGCTATTTTAACACCTAAAATGTCTTCTGTGTAAAATAGTCATCTGCGCCTGATCCTAGCAACATACATTTTGATCTAAACATGCCTTTGTAACTTAATCTGTATGTATGATTGTTGACTTGCTGGAAGGCCCATCTAGAGTAGAGACTGCAGAGCCTCCACATCCAAGGCCATGGTCTTGAGCTGAAAAAAAGGATAGAGTGCCTTCTTTGGGTCAGGGGGGTGTCCTGCCCCAAGTGGAGGAGTTAAAGTATCTTGGGATCTTGTTCACAAATGAGGGAAGAAAGGAGCGGGAGATTGACAGACACATTGGTGCAGCATTTACTGTGAAGCAGGTGTTGTACCGGTCTGTCAAGGTGAAGAGAGAGCTGAGTCAAAAAGCAGAGCTCTAGATTTACCGGTTGATCTACATTCCTACCCTCATCTATGGTCATGAGCTTTAGGTCATCACCGGAAAACGAGTATATAGATGCAAGCAGAAGAATTGAGTTTTCTCTGTAGGTGTCTGGGCTCTCCCTTAGATATAGGGTGAGAAGCTCAGTCATCCGGGAGGGACTGAGAGTAGAGCCGCTGCTCCTTCACATCGAGAGGAGCCATTTGAGGTGGCTGGGCATGTCCCATTGGGAGGAGACCCCGGTGAAGACCCAGGGCATGCTGGAGGGACTATGTTTCTCGACTATCCTGGGAACACCTTGGGATTCCCCCCGGAACAAGTGGCTGAGGAGAAATCTGGGCCTCCCTTCTTAGCCTTCTTAGCCTCTCCTGTGACCCAACCTTGGATAAGCGGAAGAAGATGAATGGAAGGTAAATATCTTACCTGTATTTTGTATATACAAAATTCAAGTAAAATATTTACCCAAATTAAATTAGATGCAGTTCTTTTGAAGCATATGCAAAAGCTTGGTCTTTCTCTAAGAGCTTTGTGATAATATGAGCAGTCAAACTTATAATAACTACAATATACTGTGAGTACTTACAAAATACTGTCATCGTTATTGGAACACACACACATTTTTTTCCCTCACCTGGATTTTGTTTCTGTTTATGTAACTGCACATTGAAGACTAACGATATGACTCAGAGAATCTAATAACAAATCTAACAATAACTCAATAAATGGCTAATCTGGAGAAGTTCTTCTCTGGTTGTGCTGACATTTTCCAAAGTGGCCGTTTGGAAATGCTGTGAACTTCAAAAAGCTGTCATTCATGACTAATTTTACAGTCAGTCACAGAAAAGTTCAAAAAATGGTAAAATAATGTTTCAGAAGACAGTGTTGAGCAAAGTATACATAAAAAACTCCTTGGTGAGTTATATTTAAAATGTCCCTGCTAAACAACCGATAAACAAGCTGTGGCTGTCCCACTTACTGGTAAAGGACAGAATTCTCTTTTACTAATTCTTCCTCTGTTGAGTGGATGAATAGCAACTGGTCTGGCTTAGGACTGGGAAATAAAATGATAGCATTGTCGATTGTGGTAGACACATGATCATTATCAATAGAAAATACATCTGATTGAATTTCAATAAAGTCGCTGAACCCTGATCCAGAGCTGCATGGCATTCTAGGAAATGCATGCAGAGGAACATGCTCAACCTGTCATGGCCCGGCTTTTTCATCAAGTAACTCAGTCACTCTTTGGTTACCTAGCAACAATCCCTGAGTAACATTTGCAGCAGCAGTTTTGTGTTGCTCCAAAGGTTCTTGGACGTACTTCCGTACGTACATACTCAAGGTAGACTAAATGCGGACAATCGTCTTACACATCCACACAAAGGTACATTTTCAAGCCCCCGGATGTGTATGAGGTGATGCACGGACCAGAACATGAAACTGCTCAGTGAGAAACAGTGTTCACGTTGAACTGTTTTGTACAGAACCTATCTGCTGACATGGAAGAACACATGTGGCTACAAAATAAATAAGTTGCTCCCACGAGATATTAAGTTGTATTCACTAATTAAAAAAGTTGTTCCCATGAGTTAAGTCGTGGCCATGATATCTATTTTTTTTCTGATGTCATCAAATGGACTCTGTAGTTTTGTATGCAAAGCTAAGCTAATACTGTAATGTTTGTCAGCGTAACCAGTCATAAGGATGCACAGAGAGACCACTGCTCTCTGTGCAGCGATGACAGGTGTGTGATGAATGTCCAGGCAGTGAAGAAATGGGGCTAGCCGCTCAGCTAGCTCATCAAATTCACTAGATTGTGGGAATGAAGAAATCTGTCATAAGAAATGTATTCAATTAATATGCATCACTATAAAACTTCAACTATCTGCTGACAGTTTGCACACAGTCCGCACTGTCCACTAAGTATAAACAGTGCACCAAAGTATGCGGGACCCCTTTCATGCTTTGCCTTTGTGCTTAAAAATAGTAAAAAAAAGATCACCATGGTGTTAAAGTTAAGTCGATCGGCAGAGCAGATTAGGAGCCTTAACGCGCATTTGATCCAGGAGACATAAAGCCAGCTCTGGTGGATCATGCACAGCTGAGAGGTGTGTATCATTCAGGTTTGGTGGTGAGGGTGGAAGGCTGAGTGTTAGGAATTGTTGGATGTCGAGACCACAAGGAATGCTGACTGGGTTGGATCGAGTACTGGGCAAGCACCCAGAGAATTGAGGGGCATAGGATTTAGACACTGGCAATTGCTGGAGGAGGAAGCCGAGGAGAACTGACTTGTTGAGGATCAAGTATTGGGCAATCTTTGGAGGACCAATCTTTGACCGGAGGTCAAGGCCACCTTGATGCTATCAATTTGCACTATTATGCAGCAAGGCTGCAGACAGATTAATCTAGTCCATAGGAAACATCCATGGATAGCTCCCAGGAAAAAAGACCTGGAAGTTATCCATGGATGTTTGTGTTTTGGCTTTTTTCTGTTTCCTTTCTGACCATTCCTGGGTCATTACATATTCAGTAATGACCCATATGTAATGACATATTCATTCTTAGTTTTTAGACTTTAATGTTTTCCAATTGAATTGTATAGATAAATGTCACATTGTATCCAGAATGTATGATTTAACAAACTCTAACTAAATTTACATCACAAATTCACAAATCCATTTTATCATGGGGGTGCAGACTGCATTTCCTATTTCCCTCTACTATTGGTCATGCAGCTATGTAACATCATGGAGACAACCTGAATTTGTCCTCCAAAACTTCCCAGCAATACACTGCAGATGTATTCCAGTGTATAAAATGCTAAGTATTTTTATCATTTCTTTATGACATCAGTAATTTTCTCTCTCAGTAGTTGGCTAATGTGAGAAGGCTTTACTGTTTAGAATCTCAAGGTTGAAATCCAGTGTCAGGTTGTGCATTGCGCTGTAAAGCAAAGCACCGTGATTAAATGTTATCAGTGACAAACTACATGGTCCAGACCACTGCTCCTGTTATCTGCTCACTGTTCATTTGTAACCATGAGACATCTGCACTGTCAAAAAGCATTACAGCATTTTGCTTTTGCGAAACATCACTGGAAGAAATCAAGACGTGTTTCTCTGAAAGTCTCATTTTCCATCATGTTGAAATTGTCAAATAAGAAAAAATACACAGACAGAAATTCAATTAACGGTATTTAAAAAAGGATGTATCAAGTAGTTCTACAAACATCCATCCATCCATCCATTATCTATACACCCTTGTGCGGTCGGGAGGGTTGCTGGTGCCTATCCCCAGCTACATTCCAGGCGAGAGGCGGGGTACACCCTGGACAGGTCGCCAGTCTGTCGCAGGGCAACACATAAAACAGACAGGACAAACAACCATTCACACACACACCTAGGGAGAATTTAGAGAGCCCAATCAATCTGACAGTCATGTTTTTGGACTGTGGGAGGAAGCCGGAGAACCCGGAGAGAACCCACGCATGCACAGGGAGAACATGCAAACTCCATGCAGAAAGACCCCGGGCCGGGAATCGAACCCAGGACCTTCTTGCTGCAAGGCAACAGCTCTACCAACTGCGCCACTGTGCAGGCCAGTTCTGCAAACATTTAATCTAAAAATGACCATTATGGTTTAAGATAGAATGTATGATTTTTTAATAAAAAAGGCCTATGATTTTATATAATTCCTAGGAGCATCTGTGGACATTTCTTTTGTTGTTGTTTTTATCTGCATTGCCTTGCCTGCTTAAAAGTCTTTCATTAAGCAAAAGGCTAATTAAAGCAAGATTAGAGTATGGATATAGAATTAAATATTGAGTTTATAACTCAAAATATGCTTTTAATATTTAAAACATATTTGCAAATCATGCACAGAGTTTAAACAGAACATGACAAACAGGTATAAATGTGAGGAAAGGAGGAGGACTTTCTCAAATGTACATTGGTGTTGTAACTCTGAATAGTTAATGGACATTTTTATTCCACTCCTTGTTTGAACAGTGCATGTGAATTGGGCCCTAGGGTATGCAATACACAGTGATTAACTGTACGGTTAGCGAATGTTACTTTGGCTATTCTTTTATAATATCAAATTTATTTTATTTGTAATGTCTACCTGCAAATAAAATTTCAATTCTTATGACAGCCTATAAGTGTTCATAAAAATATCATCCTAATTAAAAAAAAATATATAGATCATGCTGTCAGAATCACTTTTAGTTTCAAACATCCTGCCATCATATTGCTATGAGTAAATCTTCATTGGTGGATTGCAGAACGAGCATCTTCACATATGAGAATATGGAATGTTATTTAATATTGCATAGGAATACTTATTTTACATTGCTAATAAAACACAAGAAATATAGTGACAACAGTGTGACAACTTTTGGGTGGTTAATTAACAGCATTCTTTCTTATCGAGTCAAAACCCTAGTCAAGAAAAAGAAAACAAAAGAGTTCAACCCAAAATCAAGAAGACCACAGTGAGGAAAATAAGTATTTGAAAACCCTGCAACTTTGCAAGTTTTCCCACTTAGAAATCATGAAGGGTCTGAAATTTTCATCTTAGGCAAGTGTGCCCTGTGAGAGGCACACAAAAATACAGTCAATGAAGACAGTCACCAACTGAAGCATAACATTTTGTGTGATGGCATTATTACACATCAGAATGTTTATCAATATTTCATGTGTAAGACAAACCCATGAATGAGGTTCTCTAGATCTTGCTGAGAGAATAGTCCTCTAATCCTGGAAATGTTCTTCTGGTGATAGAAGGGAAACTTTGAAACTGTCTTTATGTGACTCTGAAGGTTCATGTCAGAGTCCATCACTACTCCCAGATTTCAGGGCTGATCTCTAGATTCTAGCTGTAATATCTGAAGCTGTGCGTTGACTCTAGATCGTTCCTCTTTAAGTTCAAAGATAATAACTTGAGTTTTGTTCTCATTTAGTTGGAAAAAAGTTTTTTATATCTACACATTTATCTCTAAGCATCTGTTCAGTGATTGAATGGTTTGAAAGTCAACTGGTTACATCGTAATGTAGAGCTGTGTACCATCCACTTAGTTATGGTAGGGTAGCTAATCTTTTTTTCTGTTATAACCTATGCTAGTGGAAGCACAATGATGTTATAGAATTTAACCTTGGGTTATTCCGCATGTGTCGTCTGTCCACTTTGATGCTACTGGTAAAGAAAGTAACTGGTGTTCTTTAGCTCCTTAAATAATACATAAAATAAAATGAGAAAATTTGTATGACATACACCTACTCAAACAGTCTAAGATATTAGAAATTAGCAGAAGAATCTTTATTGAGGAGAGCTGTATTTGTAAACATTATGCTTATCCTCATTTTCATTCTGGCTTTCACAATAAAGGTTTTTGTCTGGATCGGTGGATTCATAAATTAAGCCTCTTCCTTTTTCATTGTCGCCAGTTTATTTTACCTATAAAGCTCCAAGAATACTTTCCCTAGCTCTTGAAACTGGACATACCGACAAGAACGGGCAAAATCATTCAAATTAAAATTTTGAAGTAAAAGATGACGTGGGTGGCAGGGCGTGTTTGTTTACAATGACAAAAGTTTTTGTCATGGCTGTCCTTTAAATAGCCACGATAAATCAACCCCACTGGCAACTGTTTTGAATCCCAGTTTAGAAGTGTTGCTGCTGCTCAGTCCTGCTTGTGAATATTACAATCTGTAGAAGCAAATAGCCTGCTGCTTAACATGCGCAGCACTGTTCAATGATCTGGCAAGCACGCACAAGAAGTGTGAGTGACCTCTGATCATAAAGCAAGCAACGCCCTGGTAAACAACACCATCAGACGATGTGTTATCAACTGGACTCCTGCCATTGAGTAGGTCCTTTTTAATGGAGATTGGCTTATCTGTTTATGAGGATTTATTGGAAAGATATATATTACCATGAAATTTGATGACAAGACCTGAGGAAAACGTGAATGTTGAATGCATGGTTCTCTTGAAGTACAATAGTATTTGCCACCTACAGATTTCTTCTGGATTTGCTAATTTCTCACACTGAAATGTATTTGGAACAAATTTTAATAACAACCTGATTGCTAACAAAATGCTGTTTTCAAATGCCACTTTCTCATATCAATAATAGCATTTTTGGAAATTGAGATACCCATCCTATACAATTTTCCAGTCTGTTCTGAAATGTATTTAGTAAAAGCAAAACATTTTTCAGTGGTACTATTTTGTGTTCTATGTGGAACAACACCAAATGTACTGGGGTGCACTGATAAATTGGCCCTGATTTCCTTTATATTGGGAGATTGATGATTGGTAAATATTTACATTTGAAGCCAATTTTAAACCGATTTATGTATGATCTTATCTACCACAACAAAGGTCTAAAGATCAACTACTGTCCTCTGTTGCTCTGCGGTGAGAGGTTGGACAGACATACTAACCCATTAGATCATGTCTGCATGTTTGAAATTAACAATAGTCACCCCACTGTTGCCAGCTCAGCCACTTTCTCGCTATATTCAGAAAAAAAATCAGTAGTGGCCAAAATTGCAATCAGCAGGTCAGGATCTTTAAAGAGCGTAATCAACGATCGGTCAGAAAACTACGGCACAATCAGTGCACCCCTATTTGTTCGTTTTGGTGCTTGTATAATGAGTTACCAAAATGGCTCACTCAAATGGCCGTTTGCCCAAGATTGAATATTTCCAATCGTTTAACAAGAGATTTGTCTTATGACGTTAGTTGAGTTCTGTTCTTCAGGTTAAATCAACTTTATTTTGCAACTTTTTTTTGCCAAAGCTTCATGGTTGCACTCCTGTGTGGTTTTCAAAGCAGCCTACCATGCTTTCATCTATGAACATGACACTTTGATGCTACTGGTGAAAAGGCCAATCAGAGCCTTTTCACTCTCACACCATGTGGCAGAGATTATAAGGTCTAAGGTGTAAAACATCAGGACTGAGGAGCAGCTTGTGTCCTAAAAAAATTCCAAATATTTAATTTAAACTTCCATGTAAAAAAACCACACAAATCTAGCTTGTACAAGTTCACATTTAAACTTAGGCAGTCTACACATTATTTGCTTTCTACTGCTTTCATGTTCATTCTGTTGCAATATTTTCATGATTAGACTTTCAGATTGGTAGGTGAGAAAGGCTTTAATAAAAAAACAAAAACAAAAAAACTTCAGTCTTCACATGGTTATTAAAATCAGAGAGAATTTTCGTGCATAAATCTTACATGCATGTTAGATTATTTCTCAAACTGGCACAGAGCAACACACATCCCTCTATGCACAAAGAAGCTTAATCTGCGTTTTAGACTAATCTGATGAAACTACAGCTAATTTGTTGTGCTTGATACCAAAACTGATGGTGGATGTGCAGAAACATCCCATATACGTTCAGAAACCATTGATGATGAAACTGATGTATTGACTTTGGAGGTGTGCTCACTTCTCCTCAAAATAAGTCCTACCAATCAGAGCAGCAACATGACAGTTTGTGCAATGCAGTTTCAGTGTGTACAAATAGCATGAAGTGCAACCCACAAAACATAACTACTGTTGGGTTAACAAGAAGCCAATAGCCAGTCCTGGAATTTCTATGACCATCAAGCCACACAGGTGCACCTATATGAGTGTCTGAACACTGGGAAAATAGAGGATACATTGTGTTTTATCCGAAAATAGAATAAATAATAGTCTGGGAACTCATGCAAAAAGACCTATACATAATGTTGTGGAGAGTGTTATTCTTAAACACTTTAATACAAAAACTATGGCTTTTTGTCCTTGTATGAAAGAAGGAGTCCAAAATAGAGGTTGGGGTTTGGGGGGGGGGTAATTGCTGATTGGGATCAAAGAGACAAAACAGAGGTGGTGCAATTGCAACAGGGTTCTCTATTTATTATAACAGGTAATAAGAAATAAGAATGATAGTGCTGAGACGGAAGCAGAGACACAACTGAACCTCAAGATGATAAATGGTAGTGTGATGGCCAAATCCGTGGCCACTCCTGTATTGATAACTCTTTTTATGCACAGTTAATTTTTTTCATACAAACACATCAACACTTTAGTTTCAATAAAAACATTTAGTAGTTAATATAGATGCATTTTTTCTATTTGTTACATTTAGTTAACATAAGTATTTATATCAATTTAAAGTTAATTTTGTTTACTTAAGATGAACTCTTTGTTTGTTTTTCCTGCTGGTACTTACCTGCCTTGGAGTTGCTAGACCAGGAGTGGGCAAACCTTTTGGCTCAGGGGCCACATTGACTTTTAAAATTTGACTGCCAGGCCGGGCTAGCAGCAGATGCATACATATCAAACATAAGTATAAGAAAGCATTACAGTATTAATACTTACATTCACTTTTATGGGAAAAGTGTTGTTAATCTCCCTTTTTTGCCAGTGCATCAAAGTCAGGGGTTAGTTTTGTTGTGGTAATTCTCAGAACAGATCTGAGGTTTTCATCAGTCAGCGATGCTCTGTAGGGTGTTTTGTTCATCACACTAAAAGTCTGTTCGAAGCACGTAAGTAGAGCCAAACAACACCAACATCCTCTGTGCCATCTTCTGGATATTTGGAAATTTAGCTGCACTTCATGAAGCATAAAACTCATCCAGTTTAAGATAATTAGACTTCTCCTTTAAGACAGAGTCACATTGGAGATCAATCATTTCCTAAGGTTCCGTTTCAGGGTCTTGTGTGAAGGGAGATGAAACTTGCTGCCATTCTCAGAGCCATAGACGACCGTCCTTGCGTTGACTGGTTGTAGTTACCATGTCCAGCCAGGGTAAAAGTGGCGGCTGACAATGTTTTCTTTAAAATCAGCAACCGTTTCTTGACAGATAAGGCATACAGCTTTTGACTCTTGACCATGGCAGCCGCCAGGCTTATAGTACACTAGGGGAAACCCTGCTCAATAACTGCTTTGGCAAATATTTTTGGCCTTTTCTGTGCTGTAAACATTTTGCACCCAAAGACTCAGAAGTACACTCTTGATGTCCTTCAAAACATATTCGTGGAAGTTGGTGTACACATATAACCATATATGTAATTTTTAAGCAACAGGTATCAGTATTTTCTATTTCTCATGTCAACATGTAGTCTTCAGTTCAAACAAGAACTAAAGACCACAAATATATACACAATTAAGAATAAAGAGTTGAGAAAATTTAATAAACAATGTAAATGTAATAGGCACAACAACAAAATTATACTTAGGAAAATCAGATGGCAATTCGTTGAGAAAACTCAAAATTCTTACTGCATAAGGTTGTGCTACTTTTTTAAATAAGCTCAATTTTTATTATTATTATTTATTTTATTGTAGTGATGTTAATATTGCATACAATCAACAAGAAAGAAATTTTTAAACAGGAACGTCAGGCTTCTAAAAATTTGCTCATTTCCAAGTACTATTATAAATCTATAAATAAATCTGTACTTGGTCGGAGCTCATTTCACTGCATTAATGCAACATAGCATGGAGACGATCTGCCTGTATTCCTGCTGACGTGTAATGGAAGTCCAGTTTGCTTTGAAAGCAACTTTTGGATCATCTGCATTATTGAATTTGGTGTTCTCATCCTCCACTTTTCCTCGTTTAAAAAAATAACATGCCATATTGTGCCTCCTTAGCCTGCTGTGAATAATTGTTCTGAATTGATGCATGTGTTATACCTGCAGACCATCTCAGACATGAAGCACCATATGGCAGCAATAACTGAACTGAAGACATTATCTTCTGTTTCATCAATCAGACTCAAATTAAGCCGTGCCTCTTCATCGATTGATTGAAGTGAATAATGACGAAGGCTCAATCCCACGTGTAAAATGACAAATGTCGGCATGACTGGCGGCACCGTGGCTATCATGAACTAATCATAATGGACTGATCCATTAACAAGGATCCAGCGGCAGAGGTTCATTAACTGAAGTAGACGTGTGAGGCTCCAACTTTTATCGCCCTGCTCGTCTCCTCAGAGAGAGGGAGGCGAACATTAGTCCTCTGTTGTGCTTGAATGCCAGCAGAGACTGTGGCTTATCGTTTCTATGCTTGGTGTTGTGTGTTTGCATGCATGAGGATGAAAAATACTTAAATTGCAAGTTTTGAAAGAATTACCAGATGGCTGTGTTCTTATGGGGGTAGTTGCCAAGGTTAATGATAATGAAGAATTAACTGGATTCATGTGTAGTTAGACTGATGGATGGAGTCAGACAGGGCATATTTGTGAAGGTGTGTGACCTAAACACACACGCATGCACCCCCACACACACACAAATCAATGTCATTACTGAACACAATTCCCTCAGGTCGCTTATAATCAGCTCATCTTCAGAAGCCCAATTTGAGTTTCATATGATGAAGGACATGGTTTATGACCATCAATGGAACTTATATCAATGGAAACAAGTTCAAATGTGAATGTGTATTCATGCTTACTTTTTGAAGTCACATGTCAACAAGTTTCAGTCTAAGTTCACATGGATAAATCAAGACTTTTATAGTTTCATTGTTTACCGCTGATAATGGGCACTAGTGCCCCTTGCGATCCGACATAAGGGTGTATAATGATGGGTGGATTGATGTTACATATTATTTTAGGCACATAGATCCATTTTAAAACACAACCAAGTAATGGTGTTACCTTCAGTTGTTATAGAAATGCTGTACATATAAAAAAAAAAAGACTTGAGGCCTCTGTCTCTTTAAGAAACTCCTGCTCTTTCTGAAACTCCACCTGTAGGAAGTCATCACAAAATGGCCCCTTTATCAATGTTTTTACCAGTGCTGAACTGAAAAGTATTTTGTATATTATGCTCCACTTGATGGAGTAGAGTTCTACCAGGCAGGTGTTTGCTAATTGATGCTGGCTTGTCTGAAGGAGCTGAGGACTTGTTTGCAAAGGAAGCTCTGTGAGGAGGAAAGATGAAAGAAATCTGTTCAAAATGGAGTTAAATGACACATCTTCACTTTAATGCAGAAGCTAATTTAATGTCATCCAGATTAAATCACTAACTAAGCCGATTGTTTTTTCTGATTCTGGCCCAAAGACGACAACCTCTGCCTTTTCTGAATTTAAAAACGGGACGTGTAGAAGACTAATGGGTTTTTGGTCTCATCTCCTCAGGGAATAATGTCCCTGAGGAGATAAGACTGGCAAACTCACTTTCATCTTTTAAATCCCATTTAAAGACATATATACATAAGCAGGCTTCTTCTGTGCTTTTACATTTTAATTTAATTTAATTGTTGTCTGCCATAGAAATGCATAGGAGAGCATTCACATGCCTTGCGAAGCATTTCAAGTCATTGAAACACACTTGAAACTTGAAACACGCTGCAGCCTAAAGTGATCCAATTCCCTAGACCTAGAGCAGAAGTAATCTTCTTTTTATTTGAACAATGACAATTTTTGGAGTTAACCTGTTGCTGAGACATAAGCACGTGTTATGGAAATGTTACTTTAACAAAGACTGAGGGAAGACTGCTTCAAGAACCATAGAGAGCATATATTCTTAATCAGTATTTATTTGAAGACTCCAGAGAAGTGGTCCCCAACCTTTTCATCACTGCACACCAATCAAGACTTGGCTATTTTACTGGGCCCAGGTTGGTGTGTAAGCTAAAGCCTAGATCATATGGCACAATTAAAAATTTTTTTTCGCCTGGTTTCCCTTAACTGGGAGCGAGAACGCGACCTGTTGAATGTTACAGGTAGCCAATCAGAAAACGCAGTAATGGAAGCACGGAGGGGAATACCAAACCGTGCAACCGAGAGTCCGGCAGACATTGAAAATGATATGTGGAAAATAACATGTGCTTAATAAACATGGATGTTTATTTGGGCAATTTTGGAACTCTTGTTGACTATGTTAACTATGAAAAAAAAAACAATCACCTCCTAATCACAGTGCAGCAAATAGAGTGGCTGCTCCCATCTTTTATCAAATGCCTTTTCTTATAGTTACGTCTTTTATCGCTTAAAATGAGTCCACAAACTATCAATACTGCTTCTACATCGTCATTCGTGTTTGATTATTCTAAATTAACGTATGGTATGTTGGGGTTTTACGGGATTTTCTTCTGGAATCGGGATGTTCATTAGAGGAATCGGTTCATCAGTGGTTGTTGCGCCTGCCGTGTGGCTGGACACAAGAATCGATAGAACTTTTACTTTTATCGGCTCCTTTGTGCTCACAGTGGTTTGGGAAATCGGCTGACAATTCTTAAAATATGCCATGTGAACCAGACATAAGACTCACAAGCTCTACTCCTCTACTCTCGGCCACTGTCCTAATGTGGTAATGTGGACTCGTTTTCTTTCTTTTTTTTTTTCAAAGTTAATTTCATGTTTCTTACTTTGCTGTTTGGATTGCTTGTAATACTTTGAAGTAATTTACTTTTCTTATTAGATTTAGTTTGGATTAAATTCTTGGTTCATTGTTTTGCATGTTTTTCTGATTTTGTTTTGCTTTTGAGGTGACATTACCACTCATACCTGGAGACGCCCACTGCAGCAGCACAGATGTTCTCCATTAGCGGCGTGCAGACCAAGAACCCAGTAATAAAGAGGCAGCTGTGCAGCTGATGCGTGAGACGGAGCTGGACAGATCACAGGTTTAGTAGTGGAGGACCGGTGGACTGGATGACTGGTTGCCGTGGAGATTTATCCAACTGGTCACCATGGAGGAACTGACGACCGGGTGTTGGAGCACTAGTGGCCGGATTGCCACTATGCCACGCATAGATTCAGCTAATAATCATAGTAACCTTAAAATTTTCCCACTACACACGTCTTCTTTTAACAAATGTCACCAAGTAAATGTTTGATTTTTACTTTTTCAAAATTTATCAACTGTAAATTTCTTGTGTATAAGGAGTGTCAGATCTATTACCTGACATTCTCGCTGGACAAAAATACACAGGGAGATGGTTAAATTTCCTTATACAGTCTTACAATTGAACGGAGAACTCTGCCCAGGGACATCTCCTTATCTCTGTCTCTGGACTAGTTCTAAAGTGTTCCTTTGCAATTTCATATTTATTACATTGAGGCGTGGCTTAATTTACAAATCATTTGCATAGAAGGAATGGCAAACAGAAAACAAAGCTGTCAACACAGTCAGTTACATGTCCCCTCAAACAATGGTGCCATCCTGTCTTCTTAAAACACACTTGTAATTCTTTCTACGACAAAGAAGATTCCTGTCATCGCATATCTAAAGTCATAAAACTGCTGCTCCAGTGGTCCTCTAAGTCAGGGGGGCCCAAAGTCGGTCCTCAAGGGCCGGCATCCTGCATGTTTTAGTTCTCTAACTGGTTTAATCAAACGGTGGCTCGTTAGAAGGCCTAAGAAGAAGATTGACGTGCTGAAAAGGTTGCTGGTACTACCAGGGAGATAACTAAAACGTGCAGGATGCTGGCCCTTGAGGACCGACTTTGGGAACCCCTGCTCTAAGTCAGAAACTTCAATTCTTTGATCCACTCTCCTGCTAGGTTTCAGCTCTTATCTCCAGGCCATCTGTCTCCCAATTCTTCTCGCCTCCTCCTATCAGGGCTGTTGTGGCTTCAGGCATTCTGCTCCAAAAAGGAAACACAGATCCTGGGGGCAAATAAAGGTCTCCCAGCCTTTAAATATTTTTATAGATTATTAATTAAATCTTAACAAGAGATAAGCAGTATTTCAATAGAGCTTATGTTTTATAAACAATAATATTAGTTATTAATTGGGTGCTGAGATGAGGGGTTTTTTTTCTGGCAATAAACTGCCACAAAGTATAACTCAAAGTTTTACTTTTAGAGAATATTTTCCACTAATGACAAAAAAAGAAAAATAAGTCTGCAGGTAGCAGAACAGTGAAAATGCACAATTCTTATTAAGCAGTAATTAGTATACAATAAGTAGTATTTAAAAGAGCAGAAAAAAAGTTGTTTTTGGAACAATAACAATATTTGTTATTGATCTGTTAAGATGTGAGCATGTTTTCTGGTTACAAAGTCCCACAAAGTAAACATCAGATTTTTACTTTTGCAAAATTTACCAATTGTACATTTTTTGTGTTAAAGCTGATGAGCGGTATTTCAAGAGTTAATGTTTTATAAACAATAATGTTATTTTTTATTATATTAAGAGATGAGTTTCTTTCTTTTTTTACTGGTAACGAACTGCTATAAAGTACTAATATGATTTTTACTTTTGTCTTTAATGTCTGTTTTATATATAGGCTACATATATATATATATATATATATATATATATATATATATATATATATATATATATATATATATATATATATATATATATATATATATTTACCACCAATGGTGTCATGAAGTGCGGTGTGAAGTGGTGAGGCAGAACACGGTGGAACCAGGATGAGATGAAAAAATGTGGTTTTAATGATGAGAATGAGGTACAAACAAATCCAAAACAGTCCAAAATCATGGAAGCAGAACAGAAGGCAGAGGCTTAGCACTGGTAGCAACAGGACATACGAAGGACAAACGACAACACACGGCTGCTTAGACAAGGACCTGGCAAGGAACAAAGAACACAGGTAGGGTTAAATACACTGAGGGTAATCAAGGAACAAGATACGCCTGGGAAACAATCAAGGGGAAAACAGGACGACATGGGGACTCAGAGACACAGAAAAACTCAAAATGAAAACAGAAAAAAACTCAAATCATGACAAATGGCAAAAAAAAAACATTTCTGACAAATTTACCAAATGTACAATTCTTGTTAAGAAGTAAGTAGTATATGGTAAGTAGTGTTTAAAAGAGCAAAGGAAATCTTATGTTTTTTGAACAATTACAATATTTGTTGTTAATCTGTTGCTAAGAGATGAGCTTTCTTTCTGGTAACAAGGTGCCATATAGTGGACATCTGATTTTTACTTTTACACAAGTACAAATCGGATGGTAGTACATTAGCACAAACATTAGCAGTCCACTGCCCCTTACTAGCACCCTAGTAGTAGCCTTTTTACCTAAAATAACCTTTTTTAACAATCATTTCATTTATTAGCCATGTTTAGCACACTGAATGGAGGAAGTGAATATAACACAACATGCTAGTTATACCATACATTCCATTGCCAGCATTTAGGTTAACATTAGCATTTTGTCTAATTTTAGCTTATACACTAGTTTTGACATATTGAATGGAGTAAGTCCATGTCACAACATGCTTGTGACTCTCCACATTGTAGCTTACTTTAACGTTCTGATGCTAATTTTTAGCATCAGAACGCTGGGTTCCAACCAACGGGCACACTTTGGCAGGTCTTGTTTAAATTTCTTCAGAAATTTTCTAGTTTATACTGTTATGGTGAATGTTTCCGTTACAAAATTATATCTAAACAAAGTAGATGTATCAGAAAAATTACTTGTGACTCTACTGTACTCTGCCACGAAGTACTTTATGCACTATATTCTGCGGACACTCCTGGCATGAAAACTCTAAGGAAGAGGGACTAATGACACAATCTGCAGCTGCAGAGCAGGTGATGTATCCTGAAACTGCAGCAACTTGCATCACTTTATAGATTTTGTATATTCCCTTAAGCTTTCTGGTCATGGAACAATAAAAACTAAAACACAACTACTCTGCAGTTTCCCTAATAGACAAACAAGTCAGAAATAGATGCAGTTATAATGAGGATCTCACTGCTGAACTTTCCCTACAGACACAAACATAGTTTATGTGGACTTTTCAGCTCAGCGTCATCAACCTTTCCTGAAATGTTATCCACCTCATCGAGCCCGCATGTCATGCACATGTCAGCAGTTTAGGCGAAAGTATTCCCTTTCTCTCAATACCAAAAATGTTGAGACAGAGATGACCTAAATACCAAAAGCATTCCAAAGCTTTCACAAATGCAGCACACTGAATGGAGGACTTCTGCACAAACTCAGAGAAGCATCTAGAAGGAATGGCTGGTTTTGCCAAACTGAGATGGATGCTCAAGACTATTCATAGTTTCCAACAAGATTTTGTCCAGCAATTGCTATGACTAGTGACCAGGGCTTAAAGGGACAGAGTCACTAATCACTAACTGATCAGAGGTCCACAGGGCTAAACAGTGCCATCACTGCTGCAGGCTCAACAAGTCTGAACTGCCACCAGGGACCTGTATTTTGAGGTTATAAATATATTTGTGCTTTCCAATTGAGAAGTGACATGCAAAGGATTTTCACTTTCTTCAGTCTGGTTTGCAGTCAGTCAGAGATGCAACTATGATATGACTCCTTGTTTTTACTTTTATTTGAAAGTAAAACAAATACTGTTGGGGAACATGTTTCCCATGTTGTTGGAGGACATGTTTCCCTCAAACTTCATCATATGTTAGTGGAATGTTGTGACTAATCAAGTTGGGTTTATTTGTACAGCAGATTTTGGTAACAAGGCAGTTGAAAGTCCTTCACGTGATAAAAAATATAACACAGTAGCCCAGTGGTTTCCAAAGATTTTCTTCTGGGCCCCCCAATGGATTACAATAAAATCCCCCCCCAAAAAGAAAAAAAATCAACTGGGCACACACTTCGTTCAACCAGACATAAACCTATGCACATATTTTGTTTCCAAACTCCACTGAAGTTTATTTTATACTTCAGGTTGCAACAAAACAAACTACAAACTATATTTACAGTGAAACACTTTTGTGTAACTGATTTGTTTAGTTCTATATCAGGTGTCCCCAAGTCCAGTTCTCAAGGGCTACCATCCTGCTACTTTTAGATGCATCTCTGTTGAAACACATCTGGATCAAATAAACTGCTCATTACCAGCCTATTGCAGAGCTGATTGGATGCTGGTGAGGGAATTTAGATGCATCTCTACACATTTTGGAGCAGAGATGCCCTTGAGGACTGGACTTGGGGATCCCTGTTCTAAACTATAGAATAGTATTTTTTGCTGTCAGTGTTACAAACATTTTCTTTTTTTTTTTTTAATTTGTAACAATTTTCAGCTTTGCTATCATATATACCTTTAATAAAGCCTCTGGACCAAATGGGGTTAAAACATGAACAGTTGCTTGAGATTTTTTTTTTTTTTTTTTTTTTTTTTCATCGTGTCCCCCCTGCAAGGGCACTGCCCACTTTGAGAACCACTGCAATTTTGACATAAGCAACAAACATTATATTTTGTTAAATGCTATTATGATGGAAAGGAACTAACACTAACTAACACTCTTTAAAAGTAAGTAGTAAATAAACAATAATTCAATTTATTTCACATGTATATCTATATATTAGAGCTGTCAATGAATAAAAAATCTGAATGAGATTAATCACATGTAGTGCCATGATTAATCACGATTAATCACACTGCCTAACTTGGAAACTTGAAATATATTTATGTGCCCAGTTATAGTTCTTACAGGAGTGGTGCTCTGGGAAAGTCCCTCCTTTTGCCACACCAACAAATTACAGTGCAAGCTATCTGATTTAAAATTTTTATTTATTTTTTTATTTTTTTATTATAGCAGTAAACAGGTAATCTAGTCTTGAAGCACTCAACATCGACAAAGGATAACTTACTGTCCTACACATGCATAGTAGCAAGCATTCTAGTGGGACAACTGACAACATAACATATTTTATTTTCTAGTTCTCAGGTGCTCCATCCCTTACTGATGCTGCCTTGGGCAACTTCCCAAATGTCAAAAACTGCCACTGTATTTACGTTTTCAAAAAATGCCTAAGAAATTAATGTATTGTCTCAAATCAAACATCTCTAAAGATTCTCGGTTTTCTGTGTTGTTATATTGAGGCAGGTCTAAAGGAAGTCATTTTGTTTTAAACATTAATTTATAAATGTCCCTCTTCATTTATTTCCTTCTGAACTTCCCTAATAACAAACCCTGGACCATGAGTCAGCCAAAGGAAGTCTGAAACAATAAAAGAGCTTTCATGGAGGAGGCCATGGAGTTACTGAGTATACAGAATTGGCTCAAAGTCAATGTAATGAGTTTCACAAACATTTAATTCCCCTTTGCTATCAATAATGTATTTTTGAATTTAATTGAATGATGTGTTGCTGGATAAGATCTGGATAAGATCGGCTTCATGTGTAAATATCAGTTGATCACCGATCGCCCAAAATTAAGGTAATCGAATTTTCCGTTGCTAGTAAAAATATTGTAGAGTTAGTAAAATAGGCAGTAAAAAGTAATAAATTCAACTCTAGGATTCCTGTATAAGTAGTATAAACTCCGTTTATACATTTGTAGGTATCTTCATATTTTTATTGTTTTTATTGAATAAAGAAATAAAGATAAATATTTAGATTCTAAATATATTTTTTTACACTGGGTAGCATACCAATTTCTTTATTAGCACAATTAAGAAAACACTCAAAGAGTGATCATGTCTTAAGAATTGGATTTGTACACATTTAGAAGTTCTCCAATGAGAAGTGAATTATTTCCTGTCAGAAGAGAGCAGAAAAGACAGAGGTGTGTATGTCAAACGGTGGCGGTGTAAAAATAGAAAGGACCTGCTCTGACATGTGAGTGAGTGTGAGGGGATGAAAGCTGTCTCAACATGTTCCAGAAGCCACAGCACCTCTGCATTGTCACAAAGAACCAGGATTCTCTTTGTACCCTGCATTCAAACAACCCGCACTTTTGAGTTTTTTTCAAAGGCATTAGATACATCAAAATTTATTGTAACTCACTTTTAAAATGGAGACAGAGAGTAATGCATGCATAGTTTTTTTTTTTTTTTGTTTTTTTTTCTGGGCACCTAGTATTAAAAAAAATTTTCTCTTTGCTAAATTCCACAATATTGATGAAGAGAATAAAAAAATGTAACAAAAAAATGTAAAAAAGAAAAGGACTGTAATTGGGTCAGGGTTGGAGACTGCTTTCGTCTTGCATTGTCAGCTATTTCCTGATATTTCTATGTGACTGAGGTCAGGGTTTGTTATGACCGTTGTCCTTAAGCCATGTTGCAATGGTCATAGGCCACTAGAAAAGATCAATCGATGTCAAAGCTTCAACTTTCTGGCTGTGTTCAATGTTGCGTCAAAACCTCCACTTAATTGCATTTTCATTCCTTTTAAGTACATCAGCCAATCTTCTAGACACAAAATCTCACATTATACCTCTTTACTTCACAACGGAGCTTCCCCACTTTTTCTCAGGATGCAATGATGGTCATTGTTAATCAACAGAAACTTGATTAACAAGTTTCTGTTGGGCCCTATCCACTCAGGAGAGTTTTTTTTGTTAACGCAGCAAAATGTTTACTTGTTAGTGCTCCTGGTTCACATAAAATTCAATATATGAATGTGGAGCACACACATGTATTTTAGGGAAATATATAAAGTTTTTGTTTTTCCCTTAAATGCCATACTAGGTATTTATGTGTGTATTTACCAAGGTTGTCTTTATTTCATTATGTGTTTATGGGACAAATACTTCACTAACTGCTATGAGACTTTCATTTCAAAGTTGCAAGATTAGAGACAAGCCTTTAGCTTTGGTTAGCTGTTAGCTGGCAAACATCCAGCCAACAGCTAACCAAACTCATTGAAAGGTAGCTTTAAAAGTTACCGACTGCCACTTCTTCTTATTTTAAAATGATTTGACGATTCTAATTTGCTTGCAATGATAAAATTAGGCAACTAAACTAGCTCAACAAAATTGGCCAAATTTGAGTTGAACAACGTTTTGTAATTTCTGTACTGATGCAGAAATTTTATTTTAAAGTATTTGTTGTCAGTGCAGAAGACATACTGATTGTGCATACAATAAAACCTTACAGAATATGATAACGGGCTAAAAGCAAAGGCTGGGGATGACTAATGGTACAAAAAAGTGATATGATGTTTAAATCTGAGCAAGAGCCTTTTTTTCTGCATTCTTGCAGGAGTAATTTTGTGGACCTACCAAAATTAATTGTCAAATGCATTTTTCTTTTTTAATATACACAAAATAAAATGCATATTTTTACCTCTGAACAGTTTCAAGGAAGATTGCTGCATTACATCAGTGGTTGCCATGGGGATGGGCATAAACAATCCTTAAGATGTGCTGGACACATAGAGGAAAATGTAAAAAAAATATATATATATTTCAAAACTTCTCTACAAACTAACTGGGTCTTCACAGATCCTTAACTGACTGCTTATCCTCTCTCATCTGCTGTCTTTGTGTAACTGTCTCCATCATTAGTCTTCATGGTGATTAATGATGCCAGAAGGATGCACCCTAATCCTTGTGGTTTTATGAATGTCTTCATCATGTAGGAGTGGAGCATTTCATCTGTGACAAATCTGTCAAGAAAAAAGCCAAACACAGTTTCTATGATTTTTGTGTCTGTGTTCTACAGAGTTCCTGACATCTTCTCTCTGCTGATCCCCTAAAACATCAAGCATGACAGATGTGGTTTTTTACAGGTTACTGTGACACAAAACCTTTTCATGTCTATTTTGTTGTACATGTCTGCCCTGTGATGTTTCTAATGGGAAATGAGAGGTGTCAAAAAGTCACAAAGTGCACAGCAGTGTCTATTCACAGACAGGGCCGATGCTGCTGCTGCCCCTACATTTTTTCTGCTCGCAAGAATCAACAGAGCAACGTATTCCTGGACCAGAGCTGAGCTTCATGAACTTTTCTGTTGCTACGTGAAATGACGTTGGTGAAATTCTCCCTTTTATTGGCTCAGTTTTATTCTTTCCCAGTTTCCCAAGAGTGTTTAGTCAGTTGGTACGTTATTAAAAAGTAGTCCGTATATTAGAATTTGTGTTCCAATTAAGACTCACGCACAAGATTAAATGCACTTTTTGAAATAAACAACCTATCAACTGGTATTAAATATACTTTTTGTTATGTTTTGAGTTGCTTTGAGGTTTATTTATTTTGATCAGTCTTGTTTCAGTTTATTTTAGTTCATGCCTTCTAAGTGATTCTAGTTTATTTCTCATCATTTATTTCCTAGTCCCCTGTGTACTCTCCTTCGCCCCGAGCTTCTCTCTCTCTGTCTGTCTCTCTCTCTCTTTCTCTTTCTCTCTATCTCCTCAATCTGCCTTCTGTTCCCCTCACACCTGCAATCAGCTAGCCAATCAGCACAGGCCCATTGTTTTATATTCACTCCCCCAGTACTTAAACACTTCTTCTCTCTCTTTTTTTCTTGGTCCCTCCAGTTATATCTTGTTATTTGTCCTGTTTCTTCCCCGTGTTCTCTACTGACTTTTATCCTGGCTTTATGGTTTTTGTTCTGCTCTGGCTTCCTGTTCTCATTTGTGGCTTTTTGTAAGGTTTTCTGCATTAAAAAAAGTAAAAAAAAAGCGAAATCTACTTGCCACCACAGCCTCTCTGTATTTGGGTCCACCATCAAACACACATATCATGGCACTTTTGATTAAACCCAGATTTTTGTTTTGAAATGTTTTTTGTTTTTGTCTTTCTGAAACTGTGGTGCCCAGAGCACTGGTGGTCTGTGGTCCGTGGTCCCCCCCTAGTGGTATTGCATTTTAACTATCGTTTTATGACGTGAGCTTAAAGTGCTCAGACCTAGCTAAAGAGAGAAAGTGAAGGTGGCAGTAAACAAATGGATTAATTGTAGTTATTTCATTTACCTAAATTTCTTCAATTATGTTTTGACTTGTGCAAAGGTCTAAAAGTTCAATTCATGTTATTTAGCTCAGTGTATAACATACAGAAAAAGGAAGGAGTCATACCCAGCACTTGCTTCTCTGACAAAGGTCAACTCAGGTGCAGTCA
The DNA here is from genome assembly GCF_019740435.1 of Gambusia affinis. NCBI lineage: Eukaryota > Metazoa > Chordata > Actinopteri > Cyprinodontiformes > Poeciliidae > Gambusia > Gambusia affinis. Next base: position 21,962,563 of record NC_057888.1, on the reverse strand, counting down.
TGTTCTATTCACATTTCAGGTCGTGTTTCCAGGAGCATCATGACGGCCGCAAATGAATTTCCTGACATTTTCACAGAGTGGGAATTTATCGTCTTGTCTACCATTTACAAGCTGGCTCCCACGTGAACCTATAAAACCACGCTCCAGCCACTGTGGGTCAAACTCAGCAATTTTGTAAGTAAAATAAAGGTCAAGAGAGAGAAGCAAGTTTCCAGCCTGATATCCCTTCATTATTTCTCATCTCATAAGTTATAACTTTAAAGTTTTCCCCATCCATGAGAAGCTTTACATGGATGCAGCAGTACAGTCTGTCCTGCAGTTATTAAAGCATCTGAGCTGCAGCAAACTTACATGACACTTGCCCCAATTCATACAGTCCTGAAGGTTAGATCGAGCATTAATTTAGCCAAATCAATATCCTTTTATTTAGTATAGTGCTCTTAAATGCCGACTCTCGCCTTGTGAGTGAAATATCAATGAGACTCTCCCAATAACGTCTTAAAGCACTCCATTTTGATCCCCGAAAATATTCATCAGAGGGAAATGCTTGCCACACAAGTGTGAAAAATGGATATGTCAGAAGAGAATGCGTCACCAGTGCATCCTTTTAGTATAATTATTAACTTTGACTCGCTGCCGTTTTTCAAAGGATGTGGAGCTTCCGCCTCAGGGGATTTTCAGGAAATTTCTTTAGAAACTTTCCTGGAAAGGGGCAGAGTTCAGTTGTTTACTGTGCATCTGCTGATAGTATGTAGGCCACATGTAATTTGTTTTTTAGTTACATTGGTTAAAAATTGCCATGCCAAAACCTATTTATATTTATGTTTCAAAATATAAGCAACCTCCATTTAGGCTCTATTTTTTGTCTCTTTTGTGCTTAAATTCATCCATCCATCTTCTTCCGCTTATCTGGGGTCAGGTTGTGGGGGTAGCAGCTTCAGAAGGGAGGCCCAGACTTCCCTCTCCCCAGCCACTTCTTCCAGCTCTTCCGGAGGAATCCCATGGCGTTCCCAGGCCAGCTGAGAGACATAGTCCCTTCAGCGTGTCATGAGTCTTCCCCGGGGCGTCCTCCCGGTGGGACGTGCCCGGAACACCTCACCAGGGAGGCATCCAGGAGGCATCCTAACCAGATGCCTGAGTAGATCCACCTCAACTGACTCCTCTCGACATGAAGGAGCAGCGGCTCTACTCTGAGTGAGCTTCTCACCGTATCTCTAAGGGAGAGCCCAGACACCATGCGGAGAAAACCCATTTCGGCCTCTTGTATCCACGATCTCGTTCTTTCGGTCATGACCCAAAGCTCATGATCATAGATGAGGGTGGGAACGTAGACTGACCAGTAAATCGAGAGCTTCGCTTTTTGGCTCAGCTCTCTTTTCACCACGACAGACCGATACAGCGCCCGCTTGATGGCAGACGCTGCACCAATCCGCCTGTCGATCTCCCGCTCCCTTCTTCCCTCATTCGTGAACAAGATCCCGAGATACCTGAACTCCTCCACTTGGGGCAGGACACCCCCCTGACCCGTAGAAGGCACTCTACCCTACCATGAACTCGGATTTGGAGGCATTTATCTCCATCCCAGCCACTTCACACTCGGCTGCGAACCACTCCAGCGAGAGCTGCAGATCACGTCCCGATGAAGCCAACAGAACCACATTGTCCGCAAAAAGCAGAGATGCAATCCTAAGGCCACCAAAACGGATAACCTCAACACCTTGGCTGCGCCTAGAAATTCTTTCCATAAAAGTAATGAATAGAATCGGTGACAAAGGGCAGCCCTGGCAGAGTCCAGCCCTCACTGGAAATGAGCACAACTTACTGCCAGCAATGCAGACCAGACTCTGACACCAGTCATACAGGGACCCATAAGCCTGTATCAAAGGGCCCGGTATCCCATACTCCCAGAGAACCCCCCACAGCGCTCCCTGAGGGACATGGTCGAATGCCTTCTCCAAGTCCACAAAACACGTGTAGACTGGTTGGGCGAACTCCCATGCACCCTCCAGGACCTTGTTGAGGGTATAGAGCTGGTCCAATGTTCCACGACCAAGACTAAAACCACACTGCTCTTCCTGAATCTGAGGTTGGGCTATCTGACGGACCTGCCAGGGAGGCTTAAGAGTGTGACCCCCATGTAATTGGAGCACACCCTCCGGTCCCAATTTTTGAAAAGGGGGACCACCACCCCAGTCTGCCAATCCAAAGGAACTGCCCCCGATGTCCCCAGGTCTGACTGGCAGGCCCCTCTCACAGGTGGTGGGCCCATGGGAGGGGGGACCCATGTTTCCTCTTCGGGCAAAGCCCGGCCGAGCTCCATGGGAAAAAGCCCAGCCACCAGACGCTCATCTTCATGCCCCCCCTCCAGGCCTGGCTCCAGAGTGGGGTCCCGGTGACCCGCGTCCGGGCGAGGGAACGCCAAGTCCAATGTTTTTAATCATCATTGGGGTCTTCGGGCTGCGCTTTGTCTGGTCCCTCACCTAGGACCTGTCTGCCTTGGGTTACCCTACCAGGGGTTACCCTACCAGGGGCATGAAGCCCCAGACAACATAGCTCCTAGGATCATTGGGGCACTCAAACCCCTCCACCACAATAAGGTGGCAGCCCAATGAAAGGTGCTTAAATTAAGATTTTGCATATTCTGCAAATGATGTCAAGGAACTTGAAATGGTTTAGTTGTTAAATCTGTCTGGGTCTAGAAAGAAAGACTTGGAAGAAAAAAAAAATAACAAAGCATGTTATTTTTTTGCAGTTGCAGTGGAGTCAGGTCTGCTGAGGCCGCTGTCAGAACAGAAATTGGTATGTCTGCCTGCTATGTGATGGATGTTCCACCGTAATGACAGGAACATCAGCACAAAGTGACATCTACAGATAGAAACTTTGGCACTTTGATTCTAAGGCAGACATTAAAACTGGATGTTAAATTCCTATTAAGCTGAAATGTGTCACATGGCACTGAGATGGAAATGCATCAATCACTAAGAGCAGGAAGCTTAAAATACAAGATCTAACAAGCTTTGATGAAATAAAACTTCCAGAGATGTTTTCAACCATTATTGGATCAGACATTGGATCAGATCATGTGGTTGTATGAAAGCTACACCATAGATTGCCCAGAAAATGGCTGAATGTTAACATTCAGTCATCATTACTACAGATGTTGTATTAATTAAAAAGCTTCTGACAGAATGACTGGATGATAACATTTATTTGAATTGTTTGGTTTCATGCCACATACTGTCCTTCTAGGAATGGACCTTAAACTTCCTGTTGGATTCTCCACCAATGGACTGGTGCTCATCACTGTTAGCTTCTGTTTTAGTTCTCATGTACATAGTTCACTTGTCAAAAGTTACATAGAATTATTCAAACAGATCAACATTGAACCTTCTAGCATCTGGAAATTGTTCCTCAGGATGACTCAAACTGGAACATGATTTTCTTGCCAACATCTTAAGTATTTTCTGCAGTCTTTTCAATCGGATCGAACAAGAAAGCAAAGAGTTTCAGGTACAGCCTTAAAATACATTCACAGGTCGATCAATCAAGTCAATTCATTCATACCATTAAGTACCAATATACTTTATTCATGCCATTAGATACATTGATTACAGTGAGGTGAGTCATTTTTCTTGCCTTCAATTAACTCAAATGTGTGTTTTTCATTAAGTCAGTTATCAGAAGCTTTCAAAGCCAAGACTGCATCATCCCTCATCGTTTATAGATGCAGTAAACATTCTGTACGTAAACTTTTGAATTTGAAGATATTAATAAATTAAACTCTGGCACATTATTTCCATCATTATTGAGGAATTGAGGAAATAGAAATATTTTGGGGCTTTTAACTGACCTAAAACAAGAGACAGTTGTTTTAAAATAAACAAGAGATTGGTCTGATTAGGCCTCAGACAGTAAGAAGAAAAGAGTGTATGTAAACTTCTGGCTTCAACTCTATGGTAATATTTGCCTTATGCAGATGTTGTGGAACATTTTTTTGTGACACCTAATGTATTCATAGTTCTGAAGAGTCAACAGATTCATGCTTATTCGCAACGAACAGTTGCAGCACCAAACATTCCAATAAACTCTGACCATAGCCAGCTGGAATCAGTCACAGAGATCAGACTGACAAAATCTAACAATTTAACAAAAACTTCCCTCATCCTATTTTTATATTGTTTTATGTCTACAATAAGAAGAGAGTCATAATATGGAGTTATGAGCACATGTTTGTTCTGTATCTGGGCCTTCTGATTCACCTGCACTGATTTGATATGAATCAGGGCCATCATTAGGACTGGGTGGCAGTAAGAGATTGCATTATGTATTTTTTCCATGTTTTACTTCACAGTCATGAAACATTTGTCCAGTGGCAGCAGATGTTTGTGTCACGGTAGAGACGGTGGTCACACAAGCATGACAGAACAGATAGAGCCTATTGTAGAGAAAGCTCTGTCTTCCATCTTCATAACAACCACGCTATCATTCAAATGTGGGTCCATCAGCATCAGGGTGAGCAGCGGTGTAAGGAACTGTGTCTTCATTAAGGTCTAACTCTAGGTGGCCGTTTTCCATTGACAAGCTGCAAGGCTTTTCATGGCTAAAGGTTGGAGCAAAATTCTGCAGACTTTAATACACACACTAAAGTAGATGAAGGAGCAAATTGAAAGGCATGCACACCGTTGGTTGCTAGGTGATGTAAGATGAAAATACTTGTTTTATTTTTTATTTTTTTGATTGCATGTCACTTGTAAGACTGCCAGCTGTCAGTTTCCTGACCAAGAGCTCGTCTGTGAGGCTGGATACGAAAACTTTTGTTTCTCAGTAAACTTTTAAATTTAAGCAGCTTGGTTAAAATGTACAGCACAAACCCCTAAAGCGAAAAGTATCTTTAAAGGCACAGTATGTACATTTTGTAATAAATGTCTTTTATTACATACTTGTTGAACCTGTCACTGTGTTGTGACAGTGTGGTATGAGAAATATATCTGTGAAAAAAATCACAGTCCTTTGTCTTTTTCCAGTGTTAACTAGAAACAACCAGAAGGAGGGTTTTAGCGCTGTCAGTCACAATATTGTGTGGCACTGCTCATCTTCCCTTCCCCTCCTCCTTGATCTGTTACACTGCAGTTAGCAGTCTGTTGTGAATGCTATGGTAGTGAGCATGGCCACCAATGACAGTGGATAAACGGTTTTCCTGTAATGATAAATTGTTTTTCCACCATTAGCATATTTAGCAGCATTAAGACCCTTCTCTAGACATGGGAGTTAAAATCCTGTCTCACAAGAGACTCTACCAGACATTACCATATCCACCTGGATGAGTTGTTGATGTGCTGTTGGAGTCATTTTTAGAGGTTGTCCTCTTCTGGGAAAGTTTCACTGTTCTGTGTTTTCTCCATCTGTGGATCATTGTTCTCTTTGGGCTTTGCTGTAGTTGGAAATCCTTAGACATGAGTTTCTAATCCTTTCCAGGCCCACAAATCAGTTACTTTGTTTCCGATCTGCTCTTGAATTTCTGTAGTTTGTATCATGAACCGTTGCCTTTTGTGATATTTTAGCTTACTTCAGATTCTGGTTGAATGATTAGTTTAGACTGTAATCAGACCTGAGACTGGGTAGTCAATATAAAGGCATTTTTAGTAAAATGTGGTTAGTCAATGGAATTATTCATGACAGTATTTACATTGATCTACATTGATAAACCAATTAAATGATTAATGATCCAATTACGTCAAGTCAAAATGAAAATATTGATCCACAATATTATCTGTACGACGATGTAGGATGATTGAACTGCATGTGCATTTGATGAAAATGTCTAGTGGTGACCTTAATGAAGCTCTGTTAAAATGTTTTGTTTGAGACAAAATATTTTGTACTTTAATAAATATGGACTTCAAAATATGTTATTCTTTTGTGAATTTATTGAAGTTTAAAATTTATTAGGTTTGCTTTGTAATGGCTGAAAGCTCATCAAGAGCACTTTTAAATTAACTGGTAAAAAAAAAAACACTTAAACAAATAGGTTAATTGTTTTTATATTTTATGTATTAGGAAATTCTTTTATTTTTCATTTAAATGCCTGGAAAAAATAAAAAGTAATAATAATGTCAAACCTACATAGCTCTTTTTGGAACACTTTATCATATTTTTATGAAACTGGTGATTTACACTCCTAATATTAGTCTCATATTTTTGCTTATGATGAAGTTAAAGTGTGACCTAAAAAACACAGAAGTATACACAGAAGTAATTTCAGTATGGAAATTAACACTCTTTCACAAAATTTTTAGATAGTATTATGTTATCAAATCTGAATGTGATAACAAAATATAATTTCTGTTTTATTCAGATCCCTTTTAATACCACAACGTTTAATCTCCATCTGTCTCATTTACCACTGTTGGTCGGATCATTTTTATAATCCTTGTCTGTTCTCTTTTTCCTGGTTCTCCACTATTTTGTCTTTTGATCATAATTAATTGTCCTAACTGAAGGACCTTCAACCTTCTTGCCAGATCAGACTAAAAGTGTCAGGATTGATTGCCCCTTCAGAGGAGAAAGAAACAATTAGAGCACTCCAGGCAGGATTAAAATGAGGCAGGATGCAACAGACTGGAATGGGGCCTTTTAAAATTCCCTCAAGAAGAGCACAGACCACTTGAAGATCTATTGGGACAAGGAATTGTCTCACTTGCAGGAGTACAGAAAATCTACCAAAAACTTGATGGAAGGAATATCAAGAGGCACGACTGATGTGAAAAATGATTACTGGCTCAAGTGTTGAACACGGCAACTAGATGAAGGAGGCAATGGCTCATTTGAATAAAGGATTAACCAGCAGTTCCAGTCATGTTTTCTGATTTTATCAGACCATCTGTTGGGGCATGTAAATAGATGTAGCCAAGAAGCTTGATCTGCCAGACATGCATGAGGACAACACTGCAAAACAGAATCTCAGTGCGTACCAGAGGCTAGCTGCTGTAGATGGCAAATATTGTTATAGGAATAATTTTAATTCATTTATTTTTAAAAATGTCAGAAACAAATATTTAACATCAACTACGCATGTAGAAGTCACCAAGGGACAATTAGATATACCATCAAAGAAAAAGAGAAAAACATAGAAGTGCTAACTTTGGTGCAAAATATCCTCATCAAATAGGAAGTGTGCAATGTATGAAAGATAAGAATTTGGATGCGTGTGTACTGTGAAAGATAAAAAAATAATAAATCAAACTCCACACCCATGGTGAGGCTTGGTGGTATGCAATCCTCATTTAGATGTTTTCAATGTCATCAATGTTATAATGAAGCTAAACTGCACACTCCAAATGCTTAGAGGTTTTGGTGGGATGTTTGTGTAACTGCGACTAAAAATATAAACATTCCTTCCGACAAAACCAACAATACTACAAAAACAGATTAAATTTCAATCCCAAAACCTAAAAAACAGTTTAATTTGCATGAATTAACTAATTTCATCCTTTTATCAGTTGCAGAAGTTATATTAATGCAAAAACAAGAGAAAAAGGAGAGAATAGGGGTTACTATGACAACATATTACACATCTGTATTGTTATGACAGATGGAAACAACCATTTTTATCTAAATGGTTTGTAAACATGGGTCTGTACATCGTGATTCATTGTCAAAGTCTTGAGAGATGGATTTGAGTTTTTTTTTTGTTGTTGCTCAGCTTAATACCCATTTAGATCCATAACAATTTCATATAGGAGCAGCACTTATGGCCAAGTTGCTCATCTCACATTTGGTCCAGTGCTGACAAAGCATCTCTAAGCCAAACAAGAAATGGAGTTTAATTTGTATTTGTAAGAAAAAAAAGCCATTAGTTTTAAAATATTGGCAATAAACTATGATTGGTTTACATATATGCACCTGTGTTAGGAGCTAAGAGCACAAGGCATTTTTATGCTTGTCAGTCTTGGCTAAAACTAGTTTTCCTTCAGACTTCTAATAAACATAAAAAACTAATTTAGATATCATAAAAACTGTCGTTCTTTTATTTTTCTTTTATTTTCAACAAAAACAAAACTACTTTTCCAATTTTCAAATACTACGCTATTGTGTAATTTCCCTGGCAGCAGGTGCTACAGAGTCCAAATGCAACTTGTAGCATCAACAGTTGTTCTTGATGAGCAGCTTTAGGAAGTGTCTCCTGGAGCAGATTCAGTCTAAAGATCAGGTAGCACATGCCTGTGTGAGTCTTTTTATTTTTTGAGCTCCTCTAGAATGGTAATCTGCCTGTATATGGCTGCATATTAGAAATTACAGCAAAGAAGTCAATAAAGCCTTTTAGTCGGCTTTGGCCACACTTCCAAATATTGAACTATTAAAGTCGGAACAGGAAGAATGGATAAAACATTTTGTTACTGGTAAAGACGTTGTCACCCATGGGGTTGTTTGCAATACCCACAATTTCCGGTAAGCTTCATTAACCATCCTTTTATGATCCAGGTCAAATTGACCCGTTTTAAAGTTTTTTGGTTTTTGTTATTTTTTTTTAAATACTGTAGTTGGAAGTTGTTTTTTTTTTTTTTTTTTTGCATGAAACTTCATCAATTTGTCTTGATAGGTGCACTCTACATATAAATTGAAAATGTATTCATTTTACACACTTGCAACCCCCCCCCTGCATCTACTTTTTACATAGATACTGTGCGGGTCAATTTGACCCATCAGTCAGGTTAAAGTGCAAAAAAAGATTTTAAAATTTTTTTATTTTATATGTCTCCTTGCAGCTATGAACCATATTTCACCACACACACACAAACACACCATACACATACATGCACACAACAGACACACACAAGCCCACTTTCTCACTATTCTCTTTACTTCACTAGGAAACTGTGAGAAAGCAGGTATTCAAACAACGTTTGACGGGAATCTTTTCTGTTCCTGTGGATAAACTCCACCCACACTGAGTGGACACTAAGTAGAAGTGGAGAAAAACATAAATACTCTCTACATGACTCATTTATCTTGATTTTAATCAGTGGGTCAATTTGTCTTTGAACAGTATATGTGTCTCAAGTTGACCCATTGAAAAAAAAATCAAAATGTAATCTAATTTTTTTTTTTTAACAAAGATCAATTTCAAGGAAATTATTGTCTTATTTTGTGTCTAGGTATTTTTTAGTGGACATAAAAAATGGAATATACATTTTTTATGTCCAAATGACTAAATGAGTAGGTTCTTGTCACTGATCCTTAATTTCTGAGAAATTACAAAAAAAACATAATTGCACAAATATTGATTATAATTGTTAGTATTGGAGTTAATAATCAGATGCAAAAGTGTTTTGGAGGAATTTTTTTGCTTTCTGACACTATTGCAAGATTAAACACTCCCTTGGTCAAATTGACCCAGGAACATTATTGCTGTACCTCAGAAACAAACATAACAGCAGGGTTTAAGCCACCACCTTACCTACATCACGGACAAACGTTAGCGATTGGGTATAATTCAAAACTTCGACAGAGACCCCGCCTCCAGGACGAAATTGCTTCTCAATAGCCGAGGATCCAGATCCACTATGAAGCAAAACATAGAACAAGGGGCTGGTTTTTACCACACAAAATTAGCACTTCTTTTTATGGGACCTGGGCAACAATAAGGAACAGTTGGTCCCCACAACGCTGGATGTGTAAAGAAATTGGTCATTAAAATGCATCGAATACAAGGACGCACACAAGTTTGTATATCTTCCCATATGAGGTATTTGTATTGACTTCCTTTCATTTTAGTAACTGCACTTATGCCTTACCCAGATATGTTCACCATCATTATACATTAGTAGTCTATTCCTAACCCTGGTGTGCAGCACAGGCTTAAAATCGATACAATACAGAAATAATAACGTGTTTTCAAATTCTGGTAGACTCGGTTCGATTGGCATCAAAATCACAACAGTTGTTATATTTTTAGCTGCTGTGATTTGCTTTCACAGTCTACTATGTCAAATCAAACAAAGAAATAAAAAAAAAACATGTTCCCTCCCTCAGTTCTTCACCAAAAACCACTGAAGAAAATGATACAAAAATTTCTGATGAAGACACAAGAGTAACTTACTTCTTCACAGAATATAAACAAAAATGGAGTGACATCAGATTTGTTATAGGATTTCTCTTTTGTCTTTAGCAGAAGAAGCAAGCCATTTTTCCTGGTAGCTCTAGACTCTCTGGTCCTCTTGAGATACACATATACATTTGATTTGTGCTAGAGTTCACTTCAACTGAACCAACACCGAGGTCTGTAACATGTTCAATTTTTTCGCTCTGTTTTCACATTTCATATTTACACCTCCCCAAATGACCTGGAGATTCTACACAAATGAACAAGAGGACTAAAGAGCTGTGGTGTAAATGTACCATATGTGTTTTTGCTGATAGTAAAAGATTTTCCTTTAACACGCCAAATAATCTGAAGAAGTGCAGCAGCTCAGGCAGAACACTGAGTGCCCCTGCTGGTACTGAAAACCTGTCCTGAAGGCTGCACCACATGGTTTTTTTATTGTTTCCAAATGTTTGCTGTTGTTTGCAAATAACTTTGTGTGGCTTGGCCAAAATGTTACTGTGTGAACAAAAGAAGGCTAAAAAACATTTGTCTGCATGTTCCATATTCCTTTTTTAGCACCACTTACTGGTCTACAGGAGCAAAAATTTCATTTCTGGCCATTCTTCTCATTCCCATGTGGATAAAAACAGCTATTGAAACAAATCACTGTGCATGTGACTGTTTTGAAACTGACGCCCATTTTAAAAAGAAAACTTTACTCGTGAGCGGAGTCATAAAAAGGTTGCGCTTTCCTATTCCTCTTTGCTTTAAATTTGTATGACAGCTTAACCAAGTAAACATTCCTCTTTAATATTGTAAAGACCCTTTGCTGAAACTTTTACTGGGATTTGCTCCATGAATTTGCTGGTAATGAAATAAGTTTTCATGGGAGGAATTTACGTTTTGCTCTCTGCTGTCCTGGTGTTCTGTGTTTTCTGGTTACTGCACAGTACAAATGTCTGGCAGATATTCAAGAACTGTACAAATGCAGAATTTTTATTGCTTTGTGTCATAAACAGCACTCAGCGTGGCGGTCAAAGCTGTTGTTCCCGGACCTGAGCCCTTGGCCACATGCCTTCTCCTCTTTCTGCCTGTTTTCTTTCTGATTACGGTCGATGAAGGCTTCTGTCGCCAAGAGATCCTCTAGAGCTTCTCCATATTTATGAAGAGTACAATCAGTTCCCTACAACACATTGATATATTGGTTTCCATAGCACCATTGTAGCCTTATGAAGTTTTAGCCAAAAGATTTCAATTGCAGCAATAGTTCAAGAATAATTAGAATGTTATTGAATTGCTATAAAAATAAATTTTTGTTCCAAACATGAATGTGAATATTTATTTTTAAGGCTGCATGGGGTTATCTCATTAATATTTATGAACACAGTTAGAGTGGCAGAATGTAAGAGAATAATGGGACTGGGCCCCCAATAAAGAGACATTTTTGTGTCCAATATTCTTAATCTTACAGAAAATGAAAATCCTAAAAAGACATTATTAATGCTAATTTTCACATCAGCTCCAACCAGGATGGAGGTATTGATCTCCATGGTCCTGTTCATGATGATGTGGTTGAAGAGGAAATTGTTCTAATCATGATAAATAGCAATTGAGTGAAAGCCAGTCAATAGTTGGTTATTAAAAGCGATGCAGGCAGCATTGCTACTGTTCCTGTTCTGGCTGTGATATTACACAGAGCTGAGGATCCATTTCTGTTCTAATCAGACAGGATTATCACCGGAGCCAATTTTGAATAATCGTTACAGAGGGTTTGACTCTGCGCTTTGACTGATGACTTTATTGACTTCGGTGCTGACCCTGCTCTTTGTCATAGTGGATAAGCCTCAGTATGCAGCAGCGGCGATAAGCGAGGCCACTCTTAAAAACAACAAAAAGATGGAATCAATAGTTGAATGTAGCAGAAGAGGTGGAAGTTATGGAAGGGTCCAGTCAGAAGATGATGTCAGCTGATCCACAGTTCAACTGGGGATCAGGAGGGCCAACGACCTTGATCTTGGATGCTGAGTAAGAAAAAAAAAACAAAACATTTTTAGTCTTTAGAAAAGACATACAGTATCCTCCACATATTGGAGTTTATTTATTCAGAACAATCAAGAAATTGTGTTCTTACTATAACACCGAAGTCATAATCATTGGTATTTGCTATCTTTAGTATTTCCTACAGCATGAATGAAACTGAAGCATTTTTACTCTTTACCTGCTTTTTTATATTAATTTGCTATTCTTGGAACTTTTACATGTTAATCAATGACTTCCTGTTTCCCTGGAATATAAGTATGCAGTGACTTTTTCTCTCAGACACAATTTAAAAAAGGAAAGCCAAGAAAATTAGGCCATTTATGTAGAGTAGATGTGGTGAAGTCAGGAACATGTGTCCTTGCTAAACTTATCTAAAGCTGATAAGATACATCTAAAAGTTGCAGACTGTTGCATATGTTTAGATCATATGTACCCAGAATGCTGTGTGCTATACATTTTCTTTTTCTGGAGCTGTCTCTGTTCGCATGTTCATTTGAACTGCACCAGAGTTCACTTCAATGATCCTAGACCTGGTTTGAAGTGGGCTAGAGATCATTTCTTGTTCCACATCAGCGTTTGTTTACCCATTCACACATCACCAAGCAAACTGGACTATTGGGAAAACGAACTGAAGTTTAAGTAAAGTGGGCTAAAGATTCCTGGTGTGAAGGTAGCCTCTAGCCCCACTTCTTTTATAGGAAATAAATCTATTTTAGGACTTGTTTATAGAAACTCTGTATATGTGACTCCATAAAAAGGAAATGAAAGTTGTTTTCTGTTATCAATGTAGTGATTACCTGACACTTTCAATTAAGATTTCTGTGATATTTATTTAAATACATTACGATAGATACAGATACTCTGAAAAAAGTATGTTGCATTGAAGTCACTTCAGCTAGCACTTCCCAGATTATCAGTAAGAAGCACAGGTCCTGCTCATGAAAGGAGTTTCCTCTGCAGCCCTGCAGGTGAACAGTAATAGAATCAAGCTGTGAGCTCTGTAAAAATTCAAAGCTCAAGAAGAAAAGGAGCAAATCTGAGCTGCTGCTGATGAGCTCCTTTGAACAACTGGTACGACTCATTGAGAGCTGGAGCTCATTTCACTGCTCACAAATGTTTAACTTAGCAAAGTTATTTTGCTAATTTTTTTATTTTATTTTACAGTTCACGTCTCTTGGACTTTTCTTTGTGTTTTAAAATCACAAACCTTAGTATATTTATTGGTTTTATGTGACAGACCAACACAAAGCTGTGTGCAATTGAGAAGTGGGAGAAAATAGTGCAAGGTTTTACATTTAACTCCTTAGTATTAAACCCTGCTTGAATGGAGTAAATCTGTAAATCGGGTATGGACTTTGACGAGCTTGGATCAAATCATATTAATGTGTTGGCGTAAAGTCTGGTTATAATTCCAGGGTTGTTCTGCTTTTTGTGTCTGGAACAACTTATCTGCACACTACTGGATATGAACTGCTTCTGTTTATTTTATAAAGTGTTTTGAGGTGCCAATTGTTACAAATTGGAGAGACTGTAAATCAGTGGAAATACATTTTATCTGAATGTGAACTTCTGACTCAGTCTCAAGATTTTTGTTCACTCCAACAGATTTTTCTTGAGATTTATTTTGTATTTTACTTCATTCACCTCCTGACTTCTCTGGATCCTCCATCCCTGCAGCATCATACCACCACCACCATATTTCGCTGTGGGGATGTTCAGGGTGATGAGGAACATTAGATCAGTCGTCCAAAATGCAGTTCTTCATCTTTAACAGGTAACAGAAGGGATGGCCACAATACCCTTGTTTTAACGGGTTTATATTGGCTGCCTGTTTGTTTTCATGTGGATTTTAAGATTCTTTGTCTTGCTTTTAAAATCTTGAATGCTTTGGATCCCACATGTTTTGAGTCCAGAAAGAGCACTGAGATCTTATAGTTAGATATTGCAATTGATGACTAAAGTAAAACTCAGTGGAGATCAAGTTTCTGCCATCGCAACAACATGACCCTTTAATATTCACGGTGCAGAGTTTGTGCAGTATTTTAATTCTCTTCTGGAAACTCATTTCTTTAAACTGACTTTCAGTTTGAGTTCCATCAAACCTGTTTGGTTTTGGTGTCTTGTAGTTAAGTTTTTTTAACTACAAGCTCTTAACTTTTAACTACTTTTTGTTCTTGTTAATCTTCATCCACACTTGTCCCTAATGGGGTCGGGAGGGGTGCTGGTGCCTATCTCCTGTTAATGTTCCGCGCGAGAGGCGGAGTACACCCTGGCCATGGTCGCCAGTCTGTCGCAGTCTTAATGTTGTTTCCTTTAACTTTTGTAAAGCACTTTGATCAATATTGTTGTTTTTAAATGTGCTATATAAATAAGTTAGGCCTATCTAGAGTCAACCCCACTGGAGCAGTGGCTCTCTGCAGCTCCGGGTCATCTCATTTCTCTACTGGTCATTCTAACCATACAGCCAAAACTGTTGATGTATGTTTTGGCATGCCATACTAGCATGTTCTGTACTACAAAACATGCTAGCATGGAGTATCATGAGCTGCTAGCATGTGATGACACACACCAGTCTTCAGTCAGAATCTTCTCCCTTATGACTGCTACAGGAGATCTTTCCTGCTCACAGCATCCACATCCACAACTCTTCATATATACTTGGATGATATGAGTTATAATGTTAATCTTCGTTTGGGATGAACTAGAGTGACCATATTTACATTTGGGAAAACATTTGGGGGGGTTGGAGAGACACTACGAAAAAACAGGACATTTCCTCACTTTCTAAAAATATCCCGGGATGCCCGGGACAGGACATGAAATACGGACATGTCCTGGGAAATACGGACGTTTGGTCACCCTAGATGAACAGAGTGTTTTGGAACTGAGGTAAAAGCTTTTGGAAATTATCTTATCACCCAACTAGGTATGCTGTGTTCTTTGGTCTCCATGGTGGTTCTTCAGCAATGTTCGCCTGCAAAGGATTTTGCTGATGGAATCAGTGTAGAGGGGGCAGAACACAAAACCTTGGCAAGACTGCCAAGGTATTTTTTCAAAAATGAAAAGATAAATGATGTATCAGTCTGGCACTTATTGAAAGTCAAATTTATTAAATATACTTCAAAATCCTAATGTAATTCTTAAAACACCCTTTAAGACCTTGTGTCTCCTTTTGCATTGACTTCTGTTGATAAATCAAATGAAATATAAATCTACAAGATAAACAAAGCTTGGTGAATCACCTGTACATAATGGCGCATTCCTTCCTGCTGATGCCTCAGCTTGTCACAAGGTTGTATGGAAGCTGTGTAGAATATCTCTGGTTGCACCTTGAGCTGAGGGGTAGAAAAAAAAAGATCATCCCACATTTAAATCTTACAAGTGGCAAAACGGCGCCAGGAAAATATGATTAAGGAACTAGTTTCTGCACATATAACATTCACACATGATGCTGCACAGATGCTACAATCTAATGCAGCAGAACTGCGAAGGCAGCAAGTGAAATGTGTAGCCCCAAGCTGTTTGCCATCCATGTACCTTTCAACTAACAGCATTTTCTTTCTTGAAGCAATGCTTCACGTTAGGCAGGACCATGCAAACCCAAAAAGAAAGAAAAAAAAAGAAAAAAAAGCCACACAGACAAAGCTAAATTTTAAATTTGGAGAATGGTGCGTTTGGGAGGATATTGTTTTGCTGCTGCATTGTGAGCGGGCCAGATTCCGAATGTTTACAGCATCAAGTGGCCCCCGGGAGAAATGTGAGGATTCAGTGAACCTAGACACGCTGAGGAATTACATCATTGGGCCTCTGCAGGGATTAACCGTCCTATGTAAACATCATGACACACTGTAGGTGGAACATCTTCATTCCTAAATCTGCTTTGGCTTTGCAGAAATATTTTAAAGCAAGAGCAAAAAAGAAAGATTTCTAAAGTACATTTATCAGAGTTTTCCTCTGCATCATCGCGTATGCCTGAATTAAATTGAGGGAAGAAATTCAATTAGTCTGACTGTTGATAAATTTGATGCTATGAATAACAATAACAGCAAGACAGAGAATAATTGTATGAAGAGTAGGCAATAAGAATTTACCTTCAGACCTAGAACATTATTTCAGGTGATGTTTATGAATGCTTCTAATTGCAAGTCTGGCCTCATTTAAAAATAGGAAGCAAAAATGAATGCTGCTGTTTTTTATTTTTTTATTTTAATTAAACGTTTGTTCCAAACAGGGTATTGGAAAAGTATTCATACCAGTGGAGCTGGTATGTGTATCATTTTCCATCTACTAGTGGATGGAAAATGATACACATTCATTCTTCAGGGCTCTGTGGAATAGTCATCTTGTAATCGAAAGGTTACAGGTTTGATTCCTGCTGCCACTTGTTCATGTACCTGTCCAGGGACCTCTTGCCTGTTGATAGCTGGAGATAGGCACCAGCAGCCTTCTCCTCCCCAATAGGATAAAGGTGTAAGAAAATGTATGGATGGATGTTCATCCATCATAAACACTATCCTAAGTACAACTTCATTTTTTCTGAACAGTAAAGAGCAAAACCTCTTTAAGCAGCATCAACACCCAATAAAAGCTCTGCACTAGTTTAGTCCTACCTGTGATGTGATTATCAGTTCATATCACGCTCCATCAGCACCCACTGTCCTGCCTGCAGTAACATAGGCATGAATATATTATTCTAACTATTTAAACTATTTATAATTAGGCAAAAAAAAATAATTACAACTGGCAGTCAGAGCAGATCACTTCTCTTCACCCGCCGTAACTCCTGCATGCAGCTGTACAGCGTCCGCTGAAGTCAGAGGTTTTATTTTTAGCCCAACTTCTCTGTATTTAATGTTCACAAACTGCTACAGCTCCATGTGCAATACAGTGACACCGGTTTCAATACTGAAACATGTTTTTTTAAATAAAATTTCATGTGTTACCTTTGCAAATGGCTGTAGTACTTCGACTGTTTGTTTAATAAAGGACAATTTAAACACATTTGGGCTCAATGTTTTCTTCCCTAACAGTCAAAGGACTGATCCTAAAGGTTTTGTTTGTATGTAAAAGACAGTTTACAGCAGGTATTTACTGTTTGATGTAGCTTGTGCTCTGTCCCTTTCAGCTGTTTATCGCTCAGCTTCTCTGTGGCCTTACCTACACTCTAAAAAAAAAAAAAAATGAGTCGAACCAACTTAATTGAAATACTTCAATTGGTAACAAGCAATTAAATTAAGTTTATCCAAGGTGAGTTGGATAAACTTAATTTATATATATATATATATATATATATATATATATATATATATATATATATATATATATATATATATATATATATATATATATATATATATATATATATGATGTAATCTCTAATCACAAAAAAAAACAAAAAAAACATTCTCACTACTTCTTTTTATTGTAAATACATTTTCTCAGAGTTAAAAATCAATACCTAGCTTATTTAACTTCCTGTTCCTGATTGGTCTCTGTACCTCTGATCTGTTGACTCTAAATTCTCTTGAAACACGATGATGACAGTATTGCTCTACTTATGAATCATTTAGTAGCTTATGTCTGATATTTGTCTCCTCCCAAATAGAGATTTATTTGTCATTGGTTAAATCATTGGGATCATGCCAGTTGTGAATTATTCAGCTGTGGTTTTCTGCTGAATGTTTAATTCCTGTTAAAAGCCGTTTGTCCTTCTCACTGTCCCTGTGTACTTTCAGTGAAAATTGATGTGATTTTCTTGCCATGTAAATGTTTTATTTTCCTCAAAACTCTTTCAATGTTGTATATTTTGGACACCCAGCTTTAACAAATCTTAAAGTTGTCTCATAGCTCTTAACACATTACAGCATTCACAAATATATTTGTATTCCCAGCATACCTTGCTGTGAGTGGGCATGAGTGTCCTGTTGGGAACAGCACTGCCTCCTCTGCAGGAGCCACAGCACTTTCACAATATGAACCCTCATGGACAAAATTAATAGGCCTTGCAGTCTGCTTGCTCGGCTTCGGAAACAGCAAAATGCCGCTCTGCAAATTGTGACCCCCGTACGGGTTTTTCTCTATCAACATGTTATTTACAGATCTTCTCATAAATGTTTAATTTGTTTAACATTGCACCTGTTGTATCTGTGATGAGGCAAAAAGAGGGGACGGAAGCATGCGAGACAAAAAAACACATGGTAATGGTACAGTGAGTGGATGTGATCTGCATTTCAAATTAGAAGGCAAAATGCTTGTAAATAATTAAAAAGGCAAGCACATAGAGATGGCCAATTTGAATAAAACCACTCCAGAAAATACTGCCATTTGATTGAAGGATTTGAAATAAAACTTTCTCTCAGAGCCAGAAAAGTAAATGGAGAGCAACAAACAAGCAGAAATAATTTTGAATGTGATGAGAAGGAATAGGTTTGGTCATTAACTTTAGCTAACATATAAGCACAAAAGGAAAACCGATATGGAAGCATTTGGCATGCACCCCAGGAGAGGAACCCTCTTCTCCACATTAATCCAACTCTCCACCACGTCTGCCTCATTCCCTTCCTTCTGTGATGCAGTACTACATTTATTTTCTTTCTCTTGCCTCCTTTTCAAATGTTTTTCCTCTCCTACACTCAGCTGGAGAGCCAAATGAAAGAACATCTGTTTCCCTTTGAGAAGTTTTCTTCAGCAACATTGCAGATTCTGCCCAATAGCTGAAGAAGTAGATGCAAGTGAAAGCAGACAATGGTGCAACAATAGCTGTTGTGTTGGAGAGAACCCTTGTGGAACTTGTTGGTTCTTTCTTGAACAGGGGTGGACACTTCTGGTCCTCGAGGGCCGGTGTCCTGCAACATTTATATGTATCTCTACTTCAACACACCTGAGTCAAATAATGAGGTAATTAGCAGGACTCTGAAGAACCTGACTGCGCTTGGGAGGTGATTCAGCTATTGGATTCAGGTACGTTGGACCAGGGAGATATCTAAGAGTTACAGGACACCGACCCTTGAGGACCAGGAGTGCCCACCCCTGTTCTTGAATGATCATAATCAGTTGTTTCTCAACAAAACGCTAGATAACTTAAAGGTAAACTTGGAATTCCATCTTAGAAGTGTATATGAATAAGGGTGTAGTTACTAAAGATTAAACAGATATATTGAACATTATGTCAGTTGTGAGCACTGCTAACAAACATTTGTTACACAAATTCCAATAACGCTAAAGCAATACAGAGAATGCTAAAGCACTAACTTCAACCATGTTGATTCCTGTCATTTATCAATGAAACAACAAAAGCTGTATCATAGTTTGTCATTCCCAATACACAGGAAGTGATTCTTTGGGATAGACCTTTCACTCATGGTTTCAGTCTTCTAGTTGTAGAGTATTGCTAACTCTGTTGTTGATTCTACCTCATCGACCACGGTAGGGCTTTGCTCAAAAAGAACCCAAGACAAAAGTATACTCCAGCCAGGAGAACACCAAGTACATCTCATGTCTTTCCACATGTTGCCATGGACTTTTTTCCCCTCAAGCTTTGTCATAGCAATTATGACTTTTTTTAGTGACAATGGCAAAAAAAAGATCAAAGCACGTCTTGATGTCACTTACTCTTGTCACAGCAAACCTTGTGACCCCAGGGGTCATTTTGATGATGTTTGCAGCTGCTGTCCTTCCATGCACATCAGGAGGAACTGTGCTCCAACGAATGTTGCCACGTTTGGATTGGAATGATTCAATATAATTGAAAATTTTAACCGGGTCACAAATGACCCGAACACCACAAAAGTCATTTTTTTTCACCAGAGCACTTTATAATTTAGTGAAAAAGAAAAAAATGATTTTACTTTGTTTAAATGGAAGTCCCTGACAAAGTCAAAAAGTTTCAACACAAAAAACAAATGTATGAAGTACTTTTATGCATGCTAAAAATCTAAACGGGTCCATAGGGACCCTAACACCATAGGAAGGTTAAACTGTTCACTGTAGAACTACCGGCTAGTTCTAAGGCAAAACATTCTGTGTACAGAATAAATCTCATTTGTTAGCCGACTGTAAAGCGACCAGGATGAGGATATGTGCCTCCAAATCTGAGGTCATGGTCTTGACCCAGAAAAGGGTAGAGTGCCTTCTCCTGGTCTGGGAGGATGTCCTGTCCCAAGTGGAAGGGTTTCAGTATCATGGGATCTTGTTCATGAATGAGCGGGAGATCGACAGCTGGATTGGTGCAGTGTCTGCAGTGAAGTGGGCTGTCTGTCATGATGAGGAGAGAACTGAGCGCAGCTCTCGATTTACTCGTTGATCTACTTTCCTAAGTGGGAAAGTAGACATGTTACCAGTCCATTACAGGCAAATGGAGAGACATACTGTAGACACAGATGGTAAAAATGAAGCTAGGCTTTGGTCCCCTTGCTAGTCAGATGACTGTTTGATGAAGGTGAAACATTAGAAGAAACATGGAGAGAGACTGAAATATGCAAACAGTAGGCCTACTGCTGCAGAAATCCAGGGCTATTTGTTAGTTCCTGGGTGAAAGTCAGAATATACAAATTACTAAAGCTGAAGGTCATGACCTAAAGACACCAATAGAAACCACATCTGGTCCTTTCAGTCCTTATCCATACTGATAACCTTATCAGTAAATTGAGTCCTTTGCCTTTTGTCTGCCCCGGTCTTCATTACAAAGGCAAAAGTCCTCCTCTCATTACTGCAGATGAAGCTTCAATCCATCTTCCCCTCACCTTCTTCACCAGCATACCTGAACTCATCCACTGTAGGTGGACTCTGTAGGTGGACTCTGAGCCCTAACACAGGGAGAGCCATCCACAGTTTTCCAGTTTCAGTGGACCCGTTTCTTCTCTTTTTACCTGACTGCAAAACCTGTGAGTGCCTGGAAGGCTGGAAGACACGCACAGCATCCATCCGTCCAATTACAATATGTTTCATTGAAAAGTCTGCAAGTATTGCATTGCAAATAGACAATGGAGCACCATAATACATAGAAAATAGATGTGGAGCAGGCAGAGGCTGAAAACTGGTCAGAGTCTTGATCATAAATGAGGACAGAGGCTGTGACCAAGATGATGACAGGTGATCTCACACTGAGGAAATGAAGAGCAGGAGTTAACCTGGGCAGCAGCACAGGTGGCAACAGTCAGCAGCAACGGGGAAATCGTGACTCTGAGCAAAATATCTTTTAGTAAAACACTAAGACCCTGTTAAGAAAAATGATTATTTCTAATGCTTTAAACAGTTAATTTTATGTCATATGTAAAAGGTATCTTGAACATTCTATGTTGTATAAATTTCTTAGTTTTAAACAGATATTCTGTGAAGAATTTACAGTTAAATTATCCACCAGAGTAAATGTCAAAGGTCAGGAACTAGATGCAGATCAAAGGAGATCTTTTAGTATTGTTATCAGGGCTCAGGAAGCCACGAAATTAGCATCTAGTGCAGGGCAGAAGCCGATTGGCTTCACAGAACATCAAAAGGTTTTAATCACATCTGGTATGGTTTAAACTAAAATGCAACATAGAATGTTGAGATCACTAACATTTTTCTAAGTATTAATAGCAAGTTTATAATTAAAGTGCATTATCTAAGTTTAGAATGCTGAATGCTGAATGTATTTGAAATTGTACTGTCTATGATAATATCTGAATCAAATGGAAAGCGTTTCAATGAAAATATGTTGTTTAGTATTAGAAAATTGTTTGAATGTTATGTTTTATAGGTTAGAAAAGGAACTGTACCTCATTTTGTGCTGTTGATTTTATGTGATAAAGCAAGGACTTAAATCTTTGGAAAATGCTGAATGCTGTAGACCAGAATTAGGTTTGTGAAGATAATCTTTGACTGAGCTTAACTTTGTGAAGGAGACACTCCGAATTTCACAGGTATCTGTGAAGTCTTGTTTTATGCTTTTGTTTGCCCAAATGGCCCGGGGGGACGGAAGACCAGGACGCAGCTGCCCCTGCTCCTTTGTCCTCTCGGAAACCAAATGGCCTTTGATCTTTTGCGTAAATTAGGGAGGCTCTAAGTTTTTATGAGCCTCCAAGGTAACTTCTAATTGGTCATACAGAGCTACGCCTTGATTGAATACATTAACAAGGAGAGGAACGCCTTTACTATAAGAAATCGAACGCAGTGATAATAATTCAGAAAGCTGTCCTGTTTTGGTTTTTGCATCAGCCTTCTCCAAAGACGCGTCTTTGTTCTTTTTTCTCTTTAATTTTTGTCTCAGGTAATGAATGTATGTCTCTGTAACTCTGCAGTTTTCTTGTTAACTCATACGCTTCTTGTTGTGAGATTAAACGCTGTAACTCTGTGACGTCATCACGCATGTTGCTCCTGATTGGCACACACTCCTCGCTGGAAGAACCCGGGAAATAGGAAGGAAATAGAGAGAGCCAAGCTTTTTCCAAATTAAGCTAACTTAGTAATTTTATTCCTTTAACAACCCCCATAAAGTGGCCTTTGACCCTTTAAAAGACAATTATAACATTTTAACAAGATTATTAGTAATTATTCAAACAAGTGAAGTCCACCTGATTATACAACCTAGTGTATACAGGTTTTGGTTGAGGTTCTTATGATTCATCTCTTAAATACATACTTCTTCTAGCCCTGCAGAAATTGTCCTTTCACTTTCTCTGATTCGGTATCAGGGATGGACCTTGAATAATACAGCGTGATCAATACTTGTCTTGTACATGTGAATACACGTAGATCTCTGAGTCCTTTGTAAAGGTTCTTGTCTCAAGAAAATCAATATCAAGCAATGTTTGCTTTTACTCATGTCAGAGATCTTTTAACACAATGCGGCTCTTTCTTTCTGGGATAGGTGAGCATTGTGTAAGACCTGCTGACTAAGCTCCATCAGTACAAAAGTAACTGGAAACAAATCTAATGGATTGAAAGCACTGGGAAACTTTATGCAAACTAGTGTCTCACTTTGTTGGATTTGAATTGAGCTCTTAATAAACAAAGACTGAGAAGCAAAGTCTGTGAAAGGACAGCCTTTCATAGAAAAGGGAAACTTTCTCTGAGCTTTTTAAATCAATTTAACTTTCATCAGCAGGTGTGTTCTGCATTCTTGTCTAAATCTCATGCATAACTTGAAGTTGATATTAAATGTCAACATGATGTTTCTATTGCGGCATTCATTTCTTCCTTCACTGATTAAGTGGTCTGTAATTAAGTAAAATAAAGGTTTGTTTGCACTAATTTGCACTGACATCTTATAGTACACTGGACACTGAGCAAAATTAAGTAAAACTGCTCTAGTCTTCATTAGGTAATGGTAATGGCTGAATGGCTCTTGAGGAAAAACCAAAATGTCCAATAAACCCCACAATTGTTTCAACTTGTTAAAGCTCTGACCTGTTCAGATCTACACAACCTTTTCAAACACCCATTCAAAACGCTGATCCATTATATACATATTTATTATTAAGGAGCCAGATTGGACAAAGATTTAGACAACAATAATTCAGAGTCAAACATCTCAAACCGAACAAACACTATATGTGGGCTCCCTGCTTTTAAAATACACTGCCTGGAAAAAAATAAAATAAAAGCTGCCACCCAAAAAAGGTCACACACGCATATCTGTTAGAAATCCTGCCAAATATATTTGCCATGGTAATGCAAGGTTTCCCCCTGAAAATTTGCTAAGCCCGGTGGTTGGGGCGCCATGGTGGTCCACTGTGTTTTTGCATTAAAAGATGTTACGAGGACAGGAAATGTAAAAATATTACTGGGTAATTATATATTATGGGAAAACATCACCAGGGAAACACTATTCTATAGAATCTTGAGAAAAACAAAATTAGTCGGCCTTGTAAAGTTTTTAGCAACCAAGAGTCAACAATGACTGGGGCAGCCTACTAGTAGACTGTAACTACTGTGGTCCAGCTCCTTTGCTGGCAGTTTTGGCGGGTGATATAATCCTATATCCTAGCATGATATAGGATTATATCATGATATATAATCCTACATACACCATACTCAACAGGAGAAGGCCCGCTTTCTCCAGCTCTAATTAGACGTGATAAAGGCTTGGATCCCTAAAGTCATATTCTGTCTCCCATCTGGGTCCCCTCTTGGCCTGGGCTGGGGCCCCACCTGAATTTTGCAAAATTCAGGTGTTTTGTTTTTTTGAGGGTTTTTTTTTTTTTTGGCCAGGTATTGTATTATGTCATGTGGCGTGATGGTGAGGTGGTGAGGCAGCAAACGGGAACCCAGGGTATGGTGAAAAAATGATATTTAATGAAGGAAATAAAGCAAAAACACAGTCCAAAAACAATCCTAGGAGCCGGGCAGCACGGCCAAGCCAAAGCCTGGGCTCGTCACCGGTAGCAACCGGAACACTCACGGAAAGACGGACTGGGCGACAAGACGTGACTCGACGTTAGAAGATGTAGGACCCGACAAAGACACAGAGACACAGGTGACACTAAATACACAGAGGGTAATCAGGGAACGAGACACACCTGGGAACTAATCAAGGGGAGACAGGACAACACGGAGACTCAGACGCACAGGAAACTTGAAATAAACATACAGAAAAACACAGAACATGACACATTAGTGATGTATTGTCTTGTATAACATATTGTTTAAAAGTTGATAAATTATGCTTAATTTTTTTCAATGCATCCAGATGTGGCTCTCTTTTCATTGGCTTAGACCAGTCATGGCATTTTATGAGTTGCCTGTCACTCTCTTTATACTCTTTTTACAGTCACTGTCCTCCTTATACTGCTGCGTTCTATGTAAAGTCAACATTGGCAACTGACATAACATTATGCTGCTTTTGTAATTAGAGAAGTTCTGTACATATGCCATTTTGGGAACTATTCCTTGTGTCTGTTTTCTGTCTCACCTACTAAATAAGAAAAAAAGTTGGTTATACATCTGTTTGACACAGCAAATAAATTAAATCCAAAGTTGTAAAAAAGCTGGTCATAAATCATTCATAAATACCACATCTATTATTCAGTTCTGTAGCTGTAAAAATTTGAAATTGTGAGGAGAGAAAAATTTGGGAGCCTAAAAAAGAAAAAAAAATTATACATTTTCTGAAAATAATTCTAATTGGATAAGCTCAGGGTACAGTACATATAGTGACTTAAATCAAACCGGTTTGAAATGAATTCACTTGGTTTAATAAAGCACAACCGACTTTCGATTACATTGATGGAGCACCAGTCAACACTAGAAGTTAAACAGCATTTTACAGACGAGTTAAAATTGATGGGTTTTGGGTAGAATATTAAATAAATTCAAAAATATTCATATCCTATTTTATCCAAGACAAGTGACTTTAGTGACCTTCAACTGTGATTTTAAATGTATTTCACTTTCTTTTGGTGGCTGGTGGAACAACTGTTATCATGTTTATTAGCCTCATCCCTCCCGTCTGTCTTACCCACCCTATCACCACTTTAGAGCTGCAGTCACAGAGATCTTCATAAACACTCCTGCTGCAGCAGAAGCACATTTTTCTTTATGCTTCCATCTGTGACATTTAGCTCCAGATTTAACTTGAGTGGCATCATAAAATATGCATAACTGATGAATGTTTATCCATCTGGTTAAGTTTTGATGAAAAACAAAGCTAATTTTTGGACAAAAGCATAGAAAATCATTTCTGACTTTTTGGTGGCCTGGACACTGTAACGATTGCACTAATGGGAAAGTAGAATTCTTTTTATCAGCAATGTTCAATATATTATAAATTTTTTAGGAGACATATTTTGTTCTAATCAGGAACAAGGTTTTTGGTTGGATTAAAAATTATTTTAAATCAAAATCTCCCTGGGATAAAAATATTTTGGGTTGTTATTGTTAGCACTTTTCCAAATGAGGCCAAGTTGGTTTGAAAAGACCATCACTGGCTTTAGATAAATACTTACGGTAGAGTCTGTGTCTATTTGTTGGCTTCAGTCTGCATTAAGATGTAATGAGAAGCCGAGCATTGCTTTAAAATGCATTCCAGCCTTTCTGTATTTCACAGGAAGACTCCAGAACGAACCTAATAAATCAACAAACAGAACCTCTCAACATCAGTTCAGTATCATTTCCACAACCACCCTGTCCACCTAACACACCCACACATACACGCCCACAGACACAACTTTTCCTCCTCCTTATGCAGCACTTTGTTTGTTGTCTCTGTCTTTTTATTCCATGTACATCGCTCTACAGGGAGGACAAGGTAAAGCTAATGAAATGATCAATTACTGTTCTTTTTTTCCTTTTTTTCATTCCTGCTGCAATGCAGAGAAGGACTATGATTATAGAAGGAGTGTGAGGTGTCTAGCAGGGACCGGGCCGATGCTGGTAATGATGCTGTAATTATATTTGGCATGAGAAGGTGGCCAGGGGTGGGTGGGGATTAGGGGTAGGGGGAGGCATTAATGTAGCGTTTGGGGAACCTCATCAGGTTTCTGCACGGCCTGACAGTTTTATTAAAGCCCAGCCAGTCCTGTCTGCCTCATCAGATCCCATGTATTTATAAAATAAATCTTTAAGCACTGCACCCCTTCCCTTTACTTGCCTCTCCACGGCTTCCTCTGATTTAGTTTGTCCACATGGAGACATGCTGAGAACCTGGATGTGGCTAATCGATGGGGAGGGCAGTCTCTGACTATCTCTCTCATTTGCGTTAAGGGCTCTTTTAATATCAGCCCCTTATCAGTGTAATGGTTAGCTTGCTATTGATTGGCTCTTTATGTATTGCCTGCTGTCAGCTAGCTGGACACTCACTGGCCAAACTTTTGAGAGTTCTGTTCGTTTGAGAAGCATTGTATGGAAATCTAATTCTCTGACCTGCTATGCCAGAACTGCAGGATGTTGCCTTTTTTTAATGTTTCTGATGCACCAGAATTAGCAACAGTCCTGATCTTTTCTGTAATCTTTGGAACACAAATAGAATCTAGAGAAGTGTTTTCCAGTTTCGGCCTCCTCTCTGTGTGAAAACTCTGATGTCTGATTTGTTATGAAGGCCCAAATCGATCAAGAATGACCTCCCCTGCCTCTCTCACCTCTCTGTCTCACCCTCCACCCTTAGTTCCTCCTCTTTGGGATTTGATAAGTGAGGAGCTCAGTCATATAAAAATCTGAGGTCGAATGAAGAAGCTCACTGTGAGCTGTCTGGGCACAGTAGTTTTTTTTTTTTTTTTTTTTTTTGTTAAATAACTGGATCTGAGGCAAATCACACAACACCAAGAAGGTGGAGCGCTGGTATTCATGGAGGTTAGGGTCCACAGCTGCCTTGAAAGACAAATGCTTGCAATCAACAGCTAATAGTGTGTTGATTAGCTAAGGTCCCAAACAGCAGTTTCTTCCAAATGTTTTAAAAATGCTCTATAAAGAAATCCGATGATAGTTTTGTGTGAATAATTTGGTTCCACAGCAAAATTGGCTAATAATAATGACACACCAGTAGTCTGTGGTCCACCTTTTAGCATAAAGTTGGGAGCTTCAAGGTTCTGAGCAAAAACTTAACTAAAGGTACAAAGCTGCTCTTGTCATAAAGTAGTGTGACGAGGTGGTGAGGAAACTGCAGCAGACTCAGGTTGAAATGAGATGATAAAGTTTAATGATGAGAATCCAAAATACACTAACTAGACATAATCTAAGAAGTCCAAAAACCTGACAGCACAGTTGAACGGAAGACCAGGGCTCAGCTCTGGTAGCTAGTGCTGGGACATCTGAAGCCAGGCTTCGAGGCTTGTGCCGAGTAATAAGGGGGCGTGTCCGATGAAGCCCCGCCCCGAGGCTTGCATTGTCTTGCTGAAAACCATGTAACTGGCTTCATAGGTTATTGCAGTGGTCCCCAACCTTTTTAGTAGAGCGGATCAGTCAATCCGTAAGGTGGGGGTGTAAGGATCAAAACCGTTGCCATTGTTTATTACTCATTCTGCTGCATCTTGGTGCGCAAGACGTAACCAACTGCATCTGGTGTAGGATTTTCAAAATAAAAGCTCCTCCAGACTCATTACATAGAACGGACATATATAAATATTTCTTGCGCGGCCCGGTACCCGGTGGTTGGGAACCACTGGGTTATTGTATATGATCGCATCAGAGGAGTATTTGTCTTCAGCAGTGGCCGAATTAAAAGGAACCTTTTATAGTTTATGTGTATTAACGATTTTGATGATGGCACTCATCAAAATGTAATGTTTGTTATTGGTTTTCTCAATTGTTGATTATGGCATATTTTGTGACTTTATATTTTTTGTGTGTTTTTTATTATGTAAAGCACTTTGAAACTGCACTGTTGCTGAAATGTGCTACACAAATAAACTTAGAGCCAGAAAGAAGACAAAAATCTGACATCTGCGAAGACTTTGAGAAGATCTTTCACAAGATTCCTAAATAAAAAAATAATTAAACCTTTCACCTCCAAAATTCGCACCTTCTTGAAATGTCCCCTTTTTCTTTGTGCTGATATATCAGTCTTGCACAGCAGAAGCAGACTTAAAGCTGTTGGAAGAGTACAATTCTGGCCTGATGAGTAAAAATATAAGGGATCAGATCAGAGAGCCAACTAGGAATCCAAGAAAATGAGAATTTGTGAAGAATTTTAGTTTTTCAGGAGGCAAATCAAAACTGAAAGAAAAGTGTCTGCCCCAACTAGCACTGCACTCCAAATACATTAAATGTCTATTGTTAAATCAGTCAATGACAAAAGAAAACAGCCACTGTCAGTCAACACATAACAGGATTGGCTACAAATTATTTGAATAACTAAGAAAGATTAGTGAAATAGGATTTACTTGACTCTCCTGTTACTAAACATGAGTTTGACAAAAAACTTTGTGACAATATAGCGTTTACTAATTTTTAATTTTTTTTTAAATATGTCTATCTGAGTGACAAGGCTGTCACAGTTTGAACACAGTTCAGTTCAGGCTGTCACAGTTCAGCCTGTCTACTAGTTTAACCTACTGGTATGCTTTTATAGAAAACTGCTAAATGAAGCCACTGAAATGTAATTATTGTGGAGTGGAGATGTCAACACTACGGTTAATTTTGGGTTCATGAAAACCTTTAGAGCTTTGCAGGAATAGATCAAGATTGCTGAAGTGACAATCTAGTTTGTTAGCAATTATCATCTGGTGATTCACATGTGAATGTGAATGACTGATTTCATTGTGAAGTGCCTGAATGTCATAAAAAATCTGATGCATGTCCTTACATTTTAAGGGTAAGTGCTAAAACAATAAATTCCGTAACAGACCCCCAGCTTCATACCAAAAACTATTTTACAAACCATAGCACACTGAGCTGTGTATCGTCTTTCTGCATCCTGAGACAGACAATACAGACGTTACAGGTACTAAGCAAATCTCTATAACTCACTATGGACCCAACACTGAATTAATAATTATTGTTAACATATTTCTGTTACAGATGTTTGCTCTCACTGTGGCTCTGCATCGACCCTAACTCTGACCCTGAGATGATTTTAGTTTTAGGCTTTACTGTATGTGACAATGTGCCTGCATAGTATGCATAAATTAAAATATTTTTTTTTTATGTTTTTTTTTTTTTTTTTTTTTTTACAGTTTCCTTCTAACATGATTAGTCAGAGATTTTAGAAGCTTGAAATATTATTTCAAAAAGTAATAATAAAAAAATGCTACCAACAGAACTCATGGTACTATCTGCCCTGTCAGAACCTTTTTGGATTATTGCATTGGATGCAATTTAAACAAACCCACAATAAATAAAATGTGCTGCTCAGATTCTCACTTCAGGGTTTTATTCCCCAGACACTGTGTGCTTGTTTGTCGAGACTATCTCATCTAACACCTCACACTGCACTTTCAATTTCTGCACGGTGTGCACTATGTTTGTCTTTCATATGTTGCAGAAGCAAGCACAGCTTAATTCAGGGACCAGCACTATCCTAACCCTGCTTTTTTTTTGTTTCACCTGTCAAGGGAATAAGACGGATAGTTTAGACGTTTGATTTACTTTGTTTTCTATTGCATAAATAAAAGTGGAAAAGCATTTTCTTTCCTAGGGTGGAAATAGTAATCTTAGCAACATCCGAGCCACCATTGGGTCAGTTATGTATGTTTTTTTTTTTTTTTGGCACAGTGGCAACCTTTAGAAATGACATGGGTTCCTCTGTGGATTACGGAGTACCTACTACAGCAGTGTGAAAATGGTAGGAAGTTTATGAGCCCACCAACATCAGATGTCCCAAAGGTACAAAATACTGAATGTATGAACAAATTATGCGTAACAACATAAAAAATAAATTAAAAAAAAATATCAATAAAGAACAAATATCAAGCCAGCTTTGATTAATTATTTGTTATATCTTCAAGAGACATGTTGCAAAAACTAAAGACCTATTAAAGTAAATAAACTGATTTAGGAGAAGATTCATAGAACTCCTACATCAGTTTTTCTTTCTTTTTTGTGTGTATGCAATGTCTTCTCAAACCCCAGGTCAGTCTCAGCAGAAGCACCAGATTATTTTGTTCTGTTCATTTAGCGTACAATAACTGATTTGACTTTGAACTGAAAATCCTGAGCAGCCATTGTTCTCCAGAACAGCCTTTTTTTTTCTACAGTATCGACTGCTGTAAAACACAGAAAATAAGAGGTAGTTACAATATTCCAGGTTGGAAATTTAAAAGAGGTAGCCTACCTGTAGATAGGGATTATAGCTTTGTGCTCAATAATTAGCTTATTTGCTTTTGTTAAACTCTATTTACTATATCCTGCATTCACACTCTACTTTGATGTATTTTATAAAAGCATGAGATGGTCAATGACACCTTAACTGAGAGTTTAGACATAAATAGGGTGAAGGGAGGCATCAGCTACCTGCATTGTGATCAAGTAAAAAAAAAAAAAAAAAAACTTACAAGCTCTCCAAGTAAACCTTCTACTTGTGCATCTGTAAGCAGCAGCTTATCACCCACACACAGGTTAGCTCAAAGTGCCATCATATCTCCACCTGCCCCCGTCATCTGGCTGGGCTGTCCACCCTTCGGACTGGCTTCCTTCTGCCCTCTCCCATACATCACCACATCGGGAGGCTCTGGATCTGTGAGCGCCAACACAAACCTAAACTTCCTGTCTTCATGTTGCCTCAGTGTGTGCCTCTGATTTCAGCATGAAGTGCATTACAGGAAGCCATTTTTGCCAAATCCCAATTTCAGTGTCGACATTTCAGATCTCACACTTTATGCTCCATTTGTGAAAAAATCCAGGCTCTAAAGGGGCAGGGTAATGTAAAATTGACTTTTTTGAGCTTTATTGTTATAATGTTATCCCTTCATCAAAAACATACCTTGATTCTTTCATGCTTGTTTGTGAAATTATTTAGTCTCCATGGCAACCATTCATCCAAGCAGAATGCCTTCCTCCTCAGAACTGCAGTTTCCCAGCTTCAGAGCTTCCATCTCACAGAGCAGCCCTCCACCACTAAGTTCCTTCAAACTAGCAGGAGTTAGCAAACAACCAGTGGAACTGCACATCTCCTGAACACATTAGGAGTTGCTTCTTACTGCAGTGGTCTTCTCTTTCTCAATAGGTCATGTTTACAGTGCAGGCCATTAGACCCTAAAAAACAACCTATAGGGATGAAACCAGATGTTTACATACACTGAATAAAAAGACACATTTTTTTCTCATTGTTTGAAGTTCAATCAGACTAAACATCTCTTGTTAAGACTTAAGAGAGACTTAAGAGAGTTTTGTATTTGTGCTAAAAGCCACAATTTAAGTTCAGCTGCACATGATCACGTTTGAGTCTTGATAGAAAATGTTGCAAGCTTTTCAGAATCACTACCCAAGAAACTAAAAAGTGGCATAGGGAGACAGCACTTATCTGACCCATTCTCTGATGGAACTGATGGAACATACATGTTAAAGCCAAACTGCATTATCAACATAGCCCTGAGAACACAAAGTTAACTGGTCAGTTTCTGATTGTGACAAAAGAAAAGTGCCACCAACAGTTCCTTAAACAACTTCAAAAATCAGACAACAATGGAATTTGTTCACTCTCTTCTAAGCATGTTGTACTTAATATTTTTGTTGACAGTTTTGTAGTTTGTTTGCTTATTTTCACAGAATATGCAAAGAGAGATAATTTGTTAATTCAGAATGAATGAAATTAACTGATTGGGTGCTTTTTAAGTAACATCTAACTTATTTTTAAACTTATTTTTAACTGCATATTCTTTTGCTTAAGTTGATCAAATAAAATGAGAATGTAGCAGCAGTAGCTCCATTGATGATTACATTATTTCAGGTTTCTTATTTTCACAGCTAAGAATGCAGAGCTAAGCTTGGCCAAGTGACTCGTTCATTTCTCTTCCAGCTGCTTGTCAAAACTTCATCCTCATTCATGGAGCTGTGGCAATACTTTCTCACTGAAGTGTTTTCTAGATCATCTGAAGCTAAAATCCATGTTGGTTCCCTCCGG
This sequence comes from Gambusia affinis, assembly GCF_019740435.1. Classification (NCBI taxonomy): domain Eukaryota; kingdom Metazoa; phylum Chordata; class Actinopteri; order Cyprinodontiformes; family Poeciliidae; genus Gambusia; species Gambusia affinis. The sequence goes on along the minus strand of NC_057888.1, from coordinate 21,929,969 downwards.
AGCTGGTAGAAACAGTAGTTTGCTGGTTATTGATTGGACCTTAATGCTGTGTCTCAGCCCTTTAGTCAGTCCTGTACACAGCCTGATTGCAAATGACATCAGCAGCACAAAATGTCACCACCAGTTTCAGAGACATCTTGACGTTATTTCAGCTGTGCTTTCCAGTCATTTCTTTCTACAGCCGGGAAGATTCATGACTGCACATATCCAAATGAGGAGCAGCACACATTTTTAAAATATTTACACAAGTAATTTCCCTCTGTAAGCTCACTGTGATGCTTTCCAGAGCAAAAATAAGTGCAGTTCAATAGACTACAACAACTGTCAAAACTGACGGCTGTCCTTCTTTTGCAGGCAGGCTTAAAATAAAATGAAGCAGACAGTTAAGGGGTTATGGCCAGTAGCTTGCTGCTGACGTGGATAACGGTGGTGCAGTGAGAATCCCTAAAGCTAAAACTAAGGCAAGAGCAAGACCATGGGGAGGCCTGTAGGGACAGAAAACTATTTTCAAGAGCATCAGACTTTACAGCTTTTCAGCACTACATTGCATCTTTAATCTAATACACTAAGCCTAGCCATTGCCATGACATACCTAAAACAGTATCTCTTCTCATGGGCCCCGATCCCCATAAGAAGCAGTGGATCCACACAAATAGTATGTGTTAGGAAAATGGTCTTGTGCAAAACAGATATGGATGTATTTCAACCCATATCAGGACTTTGTATTGACTTCCATTCATTTAAGACACCAGATATTTTTCCTAACCCTAACCAATACTGGTTTATTTGATCTCCATTAAGCTCAGATCATTAATAAAAACACACAAGAGAGATCAATTACCCTAGCAGTCCTGTGTAAGGAAGGCAGAGAACCCATAGAGAACTCACGTTTGCAGAGGGAGAACATGCAAACTCCACCCAGAAAGACTGCAGTCATGAATTCAAACCCACCACCCACTGGCTGTAAGGCAACTTAATGCAACATCATTAAATACTAAAATTAAATTTGATTTGCATGACTTTTTTATGTGCTTCTATTCTTTCTATACAGTTTTTATGGTTCTGGAAGCCGTTTCCAAGCTTTTCCTCCTCCAGTTAGCTCCTCTGACGTCTTCTCAAACATAATGCACAGAAAACACTAAACTTTTTCCTTAGCAGAATTACTTCAGCTACAGGAGAGTTAACATTTTTTTTTAAAGCCAATGCCTTGAAGTCAGAAAGTATGATTCAACAGTTTCCCTTAACACAAGCAGCATAGCAGCTCTTCATTCTGAGAAAACCACAATCAACCACCATCCAGTCGTTTCCCTCCAAAGGTACCCTTTTGGTATAAAGCAATCACACAACTGTCAAGGCTATGGCCGTGCACTTACATCACCTTTCAGGATTGTCAGGTTACAATGGTCATATTTCTCAAACACTAATCTCTGGGTGTCATTTTGAAGTTATAAATGTGAAAAAATAACTGCTTCAGCTTCAGATATTGCACCTGTTATTGAAATCTTAAGACAGCAGGGGTGACCTGGTTCAGCTGAACTGTTTTAAATGCCTGCTCTTTAAAATCTGTTCATAAGAAGCAGCAGTATTAAAAGGTGGATGTGATAACAATTACAATGTGGAGACAAACCCGGACACTATCGCCTCCACAATCTGTCCAGATAGATTATTGGGACACATTCTGCACTTTGAGGGTGAACTTGAGTGTTTGTTGGCTGGAGCGGAGTCAGTGTACCGTTTCTATTTTGAGAGTGATGGTTGCTGGATCTAGGAAGCTGGGTTTCCTCCTAATCTCTTTTACTTCTAGACAGGCAATCACGGACACAGAGATGTGTTATCAGGGATGGCCACTTTGATGGCGTGCTCAGATACATCCTTACATGTTCACTTCATTTCAGCTCACTGTTTCTCTATCCAGGAAGCAATGGCTGGTTGGCCACTTGCAGTCACCGCGCAAAAAAGAGACATGACCGTTTATTTTTTTTTCACATCATCTGACATAAAATTACACTAAATGTTTCCTTTCTTAGGTCAATTATGATTATCAAAATTATTCCTCTTTGCTCAACAAAAGACAATCAATATGTTTTTATGACCTTTTTTCAAAGTTGTAAGTTTACATAAACTAAAATATGTTTAAACTCCTGAATCCTCTGCCTTTTTTTAAGAAATCTGCTTGAAAGGCATGCCCAAAATCAATTCAATATGGCTGAGGAACTTAAAGGTTTATTGAAATGACCACGTATCATACACCTTAGTGTACTAATATGCAGCAAATAAAATTAAGCATAGAAGTTAGTTGACAAAACCCCAGTATATCTTTCCAAATTAGACATTTTGGAACAGTTTGTACAGGTGGAATTTTTGTTTTTTGTTTTTCAAAACTTTTATTCCACCATAGTAATTATCACTAATTAAAATGTTTTTTTTTTTTGTTAGTTTTTTTTTTTTTTATGACAATGGTATTTTTACATTTTATCTGACAAAATAGGAGTAAAAAAAGTACTTTACAAATAATGCAGGACAGTTTGGCTACTTTAGATGATTGGCACAGCCATCAAACTAACAGAGAATCTCGAGTGGAAACACATTTGTTGCCAAGTGAGATAATTAAATGTTTCACAGTCAGGAATCACATCAGTGATGTCAGACAATGGATTACAGATAAAAACAAATGGAAAATTTGACTCTAACTCAGATTATGGCCATCAAAGAGCAAATATAAGACATTATTGATGTTTTTGGTCTTAATAAAATTAGCCACCATTTTAAAAAAAAATGGTTTAGATAATAAAATACTCGTGCTTTACAATGCTCCATCAAAGTTATGACCTTAATTGAAAATTGGTGGCTTAAAAGTCTTGAAGATTGGCTTCGAGCTTGAATTATTTTGCAAAAAAAGTTGAGCATGAATTTTCATCTTCAGATGTATAAAGCTGGTAGAGACAAACCTTTAAACAGCTTGCAGCTGTAATTGCATTGGAGGGTGGATCTATAAGTATTGACTCAGGCGGACTGATAACAAATAAACAAATAAAAACCTTTTATTGTTTTCCTTCTACTTCATAGTTATGTTCTGCAGTTTTGTGGTCCTGTCAGGGAATATCCAAAAAGCAAAAATCAAGATTTGACAAAACTATGCGCTGGAATTTACACAAGTGCTCTGACAGCAGAGTGCTATAAACTTATTTTCTAATTAATTCAGCTGAGGGCATTCATGGTCTGTTCAGATACTGTTGAACTTTTACAATGAAACAATGAAAAAAATGATGACCTGTTTTGATGAAGGACGGTTTACACCCTTAAGCTAAATATACATCATTACAAAAACATACTTCACTTATAAAACACAGCTTGGTGGTCTGCCTTGCTGGGAGCCACTGCCTGATGCACAATGCCTTTGTGCAGGTGCACTCTCCTGAACACCTCTGTGGGAATAAACGGTCATCAGTTGGGGCCAGCAGTCACTGATTTTCACTCCTTTTAGCCCATATATATCCTGGTGGTGAAGCCAAGGCAGGGATCTCTCCTTGCATCTCCGACTACTCCCCCTCCTGATGCCCTCTGCATTATTTATCCCTATAACTATTCTCCTTGATCCTCAGCCATAACCAATAGCTGCCCTTCGCTGCGTGTTCCACCAGATCTTTCATGGCTTTTGGACACCCTCCTCCTGTGCGTACCAAAACACAGAGCTGAATACAAGTTGGAGACCCGACAAAAGCCTCTATACCAGGGGTGGGTACTCCTGATCCTCGAGGGCCGGTGTCCTGCAATTTTTAGATATATCTCTACTTCAACACACCTGAGTCCAAATAATGAGGTTATTAGCAGGACTCTGAAGAACCTGTCTGCAGTTGGGAGGTGATTCAGCTATTGGATTCAGGTGTGTTGGACCAGGGAGATATCTAAGAGTAGCAGGACACCAGCCCTCGAGGACCAGGAGTGCCCACCCCTGCTCTATACCAATAGGATGGAAGCTCATCCAACTGATCTCCACCAATACAATGGTCTTCTTAGTTCTGACCACATGACCAGGTCTGAGCTGCCTCAGCCAGTCCAATCAGCACCAGGTGAGAGGACTTTTGGTATTACTCTCTGGCAGAGAGGAGTGACTTTCTCTCCTGCCCTTCCTGGATTGGACGTCTCGCTGGAACAGAAGGTTTACAGTTAGCTTTCTGTCTGTTGATGAAAGGTAACTGCTAATGAAAGCCATTGTATTAGATTAAATAATTTGGTAGTGTGAAAAGAAATGACATAACACAGCAAAGTGGGAAATCCTACTCAGCTAGCCAAAAGCTTGGTCACACACTACTGTGGGATGGCGTTTCATTCTAACTAGCATTTCTCACAGTCAATGTGGTTGTTCATTAGCAACACCCAGCTGCTCTCACCAGTGTTTCATTGAGTAAAATAAAATATTTCTTTAAACTCAGAGCTGTACACCCTCTAGACCACAGGAACTTAAAAATAAATCTCAATGGTCCACAAAGACACTACTGTAAAAAAAAAAGAAAAAGAAAATTAAAACAAATGTGAGATTTAAAAAAAAGTTTAAAAAATAAATTTATTGTTTTTAATTTATTGTTGAGGAAAGGTCTCTTCAAAATACCACAGGAATAAAGGATTTTTCAAACATGAGTGAAAGAATCACAACAACACTCCAGGTGTGTTTTTGAGGGAATGACATTATAACATGATGTAAAGCTCAAATATATACATTTTTCATATCACTGGTCCTTATGCACAATGCTCTTGGACTGTACAAAGGTGGCAGAATAAATGCATTGGGTCTAAATCAGAATTAAATAAAAAACTTACATTTATGCTGCAATTTCATTGAGAAACTGACTGATTTTGACAAAAAAAAGGTTCCCTTTCCATCTCCTTCCTCTTCACTGCAACTTGTTTCAAAAAACATTTAGATTGACTCAATTCATCTCGTTTAGTGCTTTTAAATGTAAACTAAACGCTCTGGAGGTTGATTCAATGAATCGACTTCTTATTTATAGCTTGACATTTTCTTTTAACTGTATTTTTCTGTGCTGTATTTGTTGCTGCCTCTTGGCCAGGACTCCGTGGAACAAGAGGTTTTTTAATCTCAATGTTTTTTTGTTTTTTTTTTAAGTCTGGTATAATAAAGGTTAAAAAAACAAAAGGCAGCAGGACAGTCAAAACACTGATTTTTGTTTTGTACTTCAGTTGTACTGGTGAACTAGGGGTATGCCATACTTACCCAAACTCAGCAGAGAGCCAACTTCTTTTTGTTTTTCTTCAGTTGTACATGATGCATTCAACTGCCTGACCCAGTTACAGCCCATCACCAGATCGTTGTCACATCAAGCCAAACCAGAATCCTGGAGTGGTTATTTTTCAGACCTGGAAAACCCAGAATGTTTCTGTTGTGTTTTCCTGATTAACAACTGGACTGACTCCTCTTGACCCTTCACTTCTTTGCATCACACATCAGCTTTTCTATATATGGTGTCCATGATGTCAGTCTAACCACACCTGGGACAGTGAGTACCAAGTCTCTTCTATTTCACTCTATCCTCTTCAATGCTCCAGATCTTCTATTTTATGACTGGATTTTTTCTTCCCTAGTAACTTGATAAGAGTCATGTGGAAGAACTAAAAATAAATCACATGGGGCTTTTGTGAAGTATTAGCAATTATACAATGTCTACTGTACTAAAAATAGCTAAAAAAAATTAGACTAATAAATCTCTGTCTGAGTTACCAGGTACAGTAAGAAATGGAGCAGGGATTTTATTTTAGGAGTTAATAAAGTCACTTCAGCTAAACTACTCAAAGAAGGGTTGTCACAGTGGCTGAGGCTTATGATAAAAACAAGGAAGGAAAAATGGCAGGAAAATGTTGCTACTGGCAACTAGAACTTAAAGCCAAGCAAGGGATAAAAAAAAATACATAATCCCTGAAGTCTTTTAAAATAAGATGCAGTGTGTGACAGAATAGGCTTATCTGTCCCCTGACTCATTTGGATTCAGTGTTGACTGATTGTGAGTGAGGATAAATATGCTCCATCATACATCAGAGATTCAATTCAAAATACTTTTTTCTAAAGAAAAAATTAAATGTACTCATAACTCATCCAAGTTTCTCCAAAGAATCATTGTAGAGGGTGATTCTGTGGGCAAGAAGGATTCATGGTAGCAGTCATTCCTGTAAGAAATCTGAAGAGGTCTGTTGCTGAATGACAGTCTCATGACTGTCTTGACATGACAAAGAGAACACTGAAGATTCATCCAGGAGGTGAAACCCAGAACGACATCTGAAGCCCCGCAGGTCCCGATTAATGTCAGTTTTTGGTTTTTAACAACAAGAAAAAGGTTGCAAGATGGCATCCACGAGGGAATTTCAAGGTGACAACCATTGCCTGCCAAACAGAGCACACAGGCCTTGCTGAGATGTGCTGAAAAAAAACAAAAAAAAAAAAAAAACATTTTGATGATCCTCAAGGCATTTGGAAAAATATTCCTTGAACTACGAGATAAAAGCAGATCTTTAGTGGAAGTCGTGTCATACTACATCTTACCTAAACCTAGAACAATCATTTCACATTTAATTATTGTTGATCTCATAAAGTATAAATCCAGTTCTACCATTGGCTAGTTTTATCCCAGTTAATCTCTGATACAGTAGAGTTAGTAAACTTGCCTTCTGCCTCTTGAGCTTGGAATAAAAGATCAGCTGCACAGGTTTGGTCAACAATACTACATAACATACAGTACAGACCAAAAGTTTGGACAAAATGAGGGTTTAATTTTTTTCAAAATGAGGACAAAAAAGTGTTCAAAGTAGAAAAAATTCAATTTAATTCTTCCAAAATAGCAAACAAAACAAAAATTTAATGCAAAAATAAGTCAAAGAATAAAAATTTAACTGAGGTCAACTGAACTCTAACTGAACACAAACCAAACTGACCTGCCAACAAAGAACAAAAGGCTGCTTAAATAGGGGTGGAGTAACCTAAATCTACCACATGAGGGAGGCATGACATAACAAAAGAACAAAAAAATACAAAATTAATTAGAGCATTCTGTGAAACAAATAAAGCAAAAACTAACTCTTACTTAGCAGAAACAATAAGTGAATATTTAAGTGACAAAATTAACTAATTATAAACAACTTGAAACAAGTCTTCCCCTTCAGTCTTTCAAAAAAAAAATGGTATGCTCCAGGTTTCCTCCTCCAGCTGGTTTGTATTAGCACCTCAAACAAAAAATAAGTGTAAATAAACCATTCAGATAGACGTTAACAAAAGTGTGCACCCATTAGGAAATATGGGCTAAATATAATGTCTAAATGAAATAACTAAACTGTAAACTGCAATATAATATGAAGAAAAAATACTAACACAATGAGGTAGTGGGAGGAGCATCCACCACAAGCAGCAATTTAGCTTATTTCATAACTTTATAACCAGAGACCTTCTCTCCTCTGGTCTGTTTAACAGCTACAGTCTCAGATCAGCTCAGCCCTGCAGGACTGTCAGCAGCAGAAACAGAAACTTTATACCTGTTGGGGAAAATGTAGGCTAGATTTGCTTTGCATGTCCCCGCATGATGGCAATAATATAGTAGGATCCAATTAGATTCTTGATTAATATGGTTTGCTGCTATGTTGTTGTACGGAGTTTTTGTTCAATGTGCCCCTTTTTTAAATGTGAGCCCCTGCCCCTCCATAGGTCTCTGCACGGCCCTGGTCCATTGCATGCAACAGAAAAAACTTTCCATATGTGAAGAACAGTGAGATGGAGATGCTTTCAGGCTGTCATGTGGGATAAGATCAAATCAGAATTCAGAGAGCAGGCAATGACTGCAGGGCTTTCAGATTAAAGCTATGACTTTTCATATTGCCTGAAGACACAATCAGACGTTAGCAGTAGCATTTAGGATTCCTTTGCTGAATTGAGATTCTGTATTTTATTTATTTATTTTGCATGGATCAGAACACGCCTGGAGTTCCTTTTGGTCCTCAGTAATGTGGAGTACAGGGGAGATGACCTTTGACCTTAAATGTTGAAGCTATTGAAATTTACTTAGTTAGAAAAAGAAAACTTGAGTGAAACATTCTGTTCCCTTTAAAAAGGTACCTTCATGCTAAAATTCAGCTAAAGGAAAGTGACATTCAAATATTCTAGAATTTCAAGAAATTGTTTTCATTTAATTTGGTAATTCTGTAATATTTAGAAACTGTTACGGAAAATTATTATTTTGGAGTGCTTAATACAGCTAATCTTACCCCAGATGTAAAGGTTATAATGAACAGTCTGATTTTGAACAAATTTCTTAATTTTAAACAGGTTTTTGTAAAGGATTTGAAACTAAAACTACTCTATCGGTAAATATTTAGAAGTAGGTCAAATCTGTGATCTCTCTGTGAGGTTCCTCCTGCTGTGTTATCAGAGGTCAGGAGGCCATAAAATTAGTATTGCCTGTGAAACAGAACTCGGTTGGGTTCACAGAACATCAAAGGTTTTTTAATCATATCTGGCATGGTTTAAACTAAAATGCAACATAGAATGTTGAGATCATTAACATTTTTCTAAGTATTAATAGCAAGTTTATAATTAAAGTGCTTTATCTAAGTTTAGAATGGTGAATGCTGAATGTATTTGAAAATTGTACTGTCTATGATAATATCTGAATCAAATGGAAATTGTTTCAATGAAATGTGTTGTTTAGTATTAGAAAATTGTTCAGGATTTATGCGATAACGCAAAGATTTAAATCTTTTGAGATGCTGACTGCAGATGAGCAAAACCAGGTTTGATGAAGATAATCTTCCTTTAAAACCAAATTACTGAGTTAAACTTTGGAAAGGAGACACTCCGAAATTCACAGGTATCTGTGAAGTCTTATTTTATGGTTTTATTGAACCAAATGGCTACAGAGCAGGGAAGACCAAGATGCAGCTGGCCCTGCTCCTTTGTCCTCTCGGAAACCAAATGGCCTTTGATCTTTTGCGTGAAATTAGGGGAAGTTCTAAGTTATATTGGCGTCCAAGGTAGCGTCTGATTGGTCATACAGAGCTACGCCTTAATGAATACATTAACAAGGAGAGAAACGCCTTCACTATAAGAGATCGAACATGATAATAATAATTCAGATTGCTGGTATATTTCTGCCGTTTTGGCATCAGCCTTCTCCAAAGACATGTCTTTGCCTTTTCTTTCTCTGTCCTTGTTTTTATTCTTTGTCTGTCTCAGGTAATGAGTCTGTATCTTGGCTGCTTTGCAGCTCATGTTGTTACTTCATTGTGGTTTCCTATGAGATTAAACGCTGTAACTCTGTGACGTCATCACGCCTCGTCGTTCCGGATTGGCACACACTCCTCGCTGGAAGGACCCGGGAAATAGGAAGAAAAGAGAGCCAAGCTTTTTCCAAATTAAGCTAACATAATAACTTTCTTCCTTAACAAAACCAAGGAGATTTTCTTAATAAACATTATTATACCAGCAGAATGTCATACCAACCCATTTCTGGTACTGGACCTTGAGTTGTGCTGTCCATGGTGGCGTCTAGGGATGTGTCATATCGTCTCACTGAATTTTTTTAGCACAGGTGAAAAAATGAACATTGTGATGTCATTTAACAGAGCCTGACCTGTACACAGCATGAAGTGCTACACAGTAATGCTTCTTTATTGTTTGATAACCACCATTACAGAATAAGCTGGTCAGCTGGTCCACAGTCTGGACTGGACTGAATTTCACAGAATTAGCTGTTACCTGTGGTAAGGGAAGCAGTAGCTCATGTAGTGTTGTGGCAGCTGCAGCTTCTGCTCACCTCTCCTCTCCACATAGACATAATAAATTGGCCGGCCATTGCAAGAAAAAAAAAAAAAAGAAAGAAAAAAGAAACTTTCTGAAACATCAATGATCAATGAAACACCAAAGATTATTACAAGGTTCAGGGCCACTGACTTATATGAAATAGGAGAAATCTTTTCTGCAGGTGCCGGGATGCTACTATTCAGATACTTGTAGTTAGCTAGCTGCTGCCAGTCACATCTACCACAGCTTGAATATTTCAATGAATCAGATTTTCTTAAAAAATAAAATAAAATAAAAATAAAACATACTCATTGTTGGTAAAACAATAATTACATCTCCACGGGAGACAGTCCAAACCTGGAGGGAATAGGAAAGTTAATAATCAGTCTTTACATCAGTAGAGATGTCCATGATGGAAGAAATGAACACGAACAAAGTTCCAGAACATTAGGAAATGTGCTCAAGCTTTTACCGTTTATCTGAAATATTTTCATGTTGAGCATTTTTAAAAGGAAGATTAACAAAATTAGTTCCTTTGTACAAAATGTTTGAGTTCTTAAAAAAAAAAAAAAAAAATATGAGGGTGAAACACTAACATCTCGTAGAGAAGTGTGTTTCATTTGTGTATTTTTGTTTTATTTGTACTTCATAGATAATTCAGAAGAGTTTTGTTGGCCAAAATTAATTTGCGTTTATATGTATTTATCTTGTGTTTTTGGCCCATTAAATGTATTCTGTGATTTTGAATATATTTTTAATTCCATGGACAGTTAATAAAGAACATTAAAAAAAAAAAAAAAAAATGTGTTTTGATGTTATATATTTGATTGGCAAACTCCTACAACCCCTCACTCTCCTCCCAAAAACCCCTAAAAGGCAGAAAATATGTAATATTTTCTTTGATATTGTTATTGAGATATTTTAAAAAAGAATATATATTGTGATATTATTTTTTTTTTTTTTAAATCAGCCACCCCTAGTTGTGACTAAGCTCAAGTAGACATTCCATTCACTGTTATAACAGTCCAATAAGGGGAGCTTGTCCCTCTTTCTTTTTCCTCCCTTTCTTATCACTAAGTTAGCAAATTTAGCACTAAAAATATTGTAAAAGGTCATAGTGATCAGACTTCTGAAAATAAATAAATTAACTAACAAACTGGGATAGGTAAGGAATGGTCCTATTTTGGACAGACATGGCCCCCCACTGCCCTGCCATGTGGAGGCAGTGTAAACGCTCTCATCGACAATAATGAGCACATGTTTATTGCTTTTTATTGCTTTTAGTTTTACAAGTTTATTCATGTTTAAATAATAAAAATCAAGAACCACAGGAGCAACATGTCTCCTCACACCGAAAAAGAAAAAATAGTAGCACCACAGCACTAAGACTGAAATACAAGAAATAAAACATAATTTCGAAATATGCTTATGTGGTATCTCAGTATAAATATTGATAATTTTTAATTATTCAATCGGTTTTCTCAGCTGCTGAAATGGGAAAGATGCTATCCCTAGCAAAAGCAGCCATTTTTTATTTGAAGCTGGAAGCTGATGCAACAGAAGAAATTATCTCTCAGGCCAGGCAGTTTGGTTTCCCAGTGCTGGGGAACATTCCTGCATGTGAAATCATACCTAGTTGTGAAAATATAAACTAAAGACTATCAGTTAATTCCAAAACATCTTACTCTACAGTGAGCTTTTTTGAATCATCCTGATATTTCTACTACTCTAACTGATTGCACTCATTTTGCCTTTTGCAGTTTCGTTTAATAGCTTTGTTTAACTTGGTTTTTACCATGAACCAAAACTTTGATGGTAAGGATCAGGTAAGGATCAGCCCAGTCCAAAGGAAAAAAAAAGAAAAAGGTCATTCACACAAAAAAACTCCATTTGGTCATTAGCTCCCACTTTTTAAAGCTGGTGTGTTCTGTTCTTCATCTGCCTGTAACGTTGTAAGGTTACTGTGCGGTTACTGAACATTTAGGGCAGTAATTGCAGTTATTGCCCTAAATGGGCCTAAAAAGCTACCGTAAAGACATAGGATTAAACTTAACTTTCAGACAGTCCCTCTTATAGAAGACTTGTTTCCAATTTTAGCATTTAATGAAAAAAAAAAAAGTTGCATATATAGTGCAATGGTAGACAGCGAGTTAGCATGATGTACGTAAGTTGTAAGGTGTCAAAAAACCTCTAGAAAATACACCTGGTGCTCAGAGGACTAGAGTACTGATATAAGTTAACCTCTGCCTGACCAGCCTTGCTGGACTGCAAGGCTGGTGAACAGCTGGTTCACCCTCCGTAAGTCATGCAACTCCCTGTCTCCCACTGTTGGGAAACTGTGAGAAGAGGAAGAGACTGGAAACCCAGACCCCAGTTTCCTAACATTAACATTAGCTCCCCCAAAGATGATGGATATAAATGGCCCAGATTAACATCTACCCCCAATTTTTTTATTATTATTTTAACATTACAACTCACAACTAAGGGTTTTTTAGGATGGCCAATTAATCTAGCATGCATGTTTTTTGACAGGTTGAGAATACAAACTCCAGCAGAGGGGATGCAGCCAGGAGGCAACAAAGCTTACAAATTCTTAACTGTATATCCTAAACTTCCAACATATGTGTGGATATTATGTTTCACACATTTCAAATCTGTTTCAAGTCAGTCAATTTAAATGAACTGGGGAATTCATTTAGAGTGGCTAGTTTTGCTAGTTTTGTTTGTTTTGTTTTTTCTTTCTGTGACAACAAATTGTTGCACTGAGTGTCTGTCGGCCCTCTAAATATTGGAAAAATTGTGCATAGTGGCTTCTTATTCACTGTTAAACATATTTCAGTGATGATATGTTAGGTTTACTTTCTGCTGCTGGACAGCTGAGTCAGGCTATTGTCAGTGGAGTATCTCTGAGGAGAAGCCATCATTAAAGCACACTAACCACCCACCATTACTGCATCATGAAAAATAGTTAGGCATCCTTTCATCCACTGTCTTCCACTTATTTGGGTGTGCTTGTTTACCCAGTAGCCTCTCTCTCTCTCTAGACAGCACTAACAATGGATGGCTGAATAAAAACACCATAAGCTGAATGAATTGCTCATATTTCAAAAAGATTTTTCTGCAGGCTGTGGAACAGATTTGTATATCCGACAAATCCTCCAAATTGTTATGAGCCAGAAAATTTCACCTGAACATTGAGAGCATGAATGTCCCTTTCCCAAAAAGCGGAAGATGATGTGTTGCATAAACACCTGCCTGACATAACTTCTCTAATCCTAAAAGTGTTCCAGAGAAACATCCAAAGCACATTATTGATTACTGAAGCTTGACTTGATGCTGAGCTCATGAGACCTGAAATATTTTACACTAAACCAGGTAATTCCAGACTAAATTCTTCACTTCATTACCTGGCACTGATGATGTTCTTAGGAAGTGGTATTGCAAAGTTTGTAAAGTGCAGTGCTGTACCAAAGATTAAATAATTTTACCATAAAAACAATTGGCAACCTGATAGTGTCAAAGGTCTTCTTAATTTAAGACAGCAAGACTTTAAAATGCAGCTCAGCAGCAGAGCCTCATCCTGACAAGAACAACAGAACGAAATGCCCAAACTTTACTAACAGCTCATTCACATCCACTCTCCAAAGCAACCCACATCTTCAAATCCCCCCGGGTCCAATTAGCTGCACCATTTTCAAAAGTTGCAGGGTAATTACGTTGCCACTCAGCCTCACTCTTAATAAGAAAGCCAATCTTGAAGGCTTAGGGTTAAAAACAGCACAATGATAGAAAATGAAAATCAGAGGAAACTTTTTTCACCCCCAATTTCCCACTGCCATCTGCTTAAGATCAGATGAGCCAAACTGTTGCACCAAGTTTATGAAAAGATTGAAGATCTTAAAACAGGACCAGATCTCAGAGTCAGCCATAACAGGCAGCTGTTGATATATTTTATATTCCCCAAGCTATTCAATGGTTTGCCGGAGTTCTGGTCAATTCCTCCTGACAGATCTGAAAAGGCTAAAATAAACCGCTTTGGCCGTTTCACCCATTATATGTTGCTGTTAACCCAGTGGTTCCTAAAGAGTTTCTTCTGGGTCCCCCAGTGGTTCCCAAAGACTTTCTGGGTCCCCTTATGGATTACAATAAAATCCCCTCCAAAAACGAAAAAAAGTCAACTGGGCACATACATCATTCAATGACACATAAACCTATACACCTATTTTGTTTTCAAACTCCACTGAAGTTTATGTCACACTTCAGGTTGCAACAAAATACACTACAAATTATCTTTACAGTGAAACACTTTTGTGTAACTGTTTTTTTTTTTTTTTTTTTTTTTCACTCATCCATAACACTTTGGGAACCACTGTGTTAACCCAATACTTCACTGTTGGAATGATGTTCTCAGGCTTAGAAAGTGTCTCCCTTTTACCTATAACTTTAACAATGGGAATATACTTTACTCTAAATACATGCACTGTAGACCCTTTTCCAACTAATTTAAGCAACACAAAAATATCGCTTCCTTTGATTTTTGATTTATTTAGAATGATTATTAAGAAGACATTTCATGCCAAGCTTCAATGTTCCCCTCATGGTTACGCTGAATAAATTAGCAACACTAAATCTACTCTGACGGAGCTGCATCACAGTTCGGGCAATTTCTTTGGAAACATAAATGTCCCAAACTTCACTGCTCATTGTGTGGAGGACATGGTGAAGAATATGAATGCATTATAAGGACCTGTGCTGTTAGACCGGGATGCTTTGTGCAGCAACACAACCAAGTGAAGCACACTTCCAGATTTCCCTTTGGGGACAACGTAGCCCAGTGGAGTTTTTGACACCATGCCATTAGTCTTATTTACTTTTAATGTGACAGAGACAAAGAACACCACACTGCAGCCTTTTATTACAAAGCCTTGAAAAATTGGGGGTCATGCATCACTCTGCCTCTCTTCCCCCTCTGTCCCCTGTATTGTTTCTTCCCTTATCCATCTATCAATTCCAGAGCTTTCAGGGCTGAGGGTATACATTGTCTTACGTTTGCACATGACACAAAGAGGCTCCCTCCCTAACACTCACCTTTTATCAGTCTCCATTTTCCACCATAATTCACTTAAAGGTGGCATCTCCAACTTGACAAATGGAAGAGATTTAATTGGAAAGTGGTATAAAGGAGGTGGGGCTGTTCATAGCCTGCAGTGGTGGCTGGAGGAGAGACACTCAGAGTGATGGAGATGGAGGCCCTGCACAACAGGCTGGCTGAAAAATACTAATGTTTGGCCCCCTAGATGAGCTGCATCTCATGGTGAGTATGAGATGCTGTGAAGACGGTAAGAAAGACCACAGAGTGCAGCAAATGTCTTCTCCCCTCACATGGTCCACTGTACCTCATCATGAATGTTATAATATTTGGAGTCCTATATTATTCATTCCTCTCTCTTGGTTCAATTATTTATCAACACATTTCCAGCTAAAGTGAGAGAAAATTGATGATCCAGAGCTTTCACAAATGCTGGATTGTGGAGCTAGAAGAGCTTGGGGCTGGTGAGGGATCAGAATCCAGAGTCTACAAATTCTTTCAACATTTCAAATCTTTTACATTTCTCCAGGCACAGAGTAAAATCCATGACAGCATGGTTTAGCTCAAGCAGATACAACTTTTATTTTTTTTTTCACAGACACATACACACACACACGCACACCCACACACACATGCACAAATCAGGTAAAAACCAAAGAGTAAGCACAGAAGTAGACGCCTTATTAATAAATGTCTTACAGTATTTCAGAAAACTTGTGGGTGGGATGATAAAAAGAAAAATCCTTAACAGTTTCTTGCAGGCCAGTATGGCAGAATTGGTGATTCTGCTGGTTGATGAATCAAAGGCTATGTCCACACTGCAGCCTGTAGTGACTCCCTTCCAAATTTTCTACCCCTAATGCGACCTGTATCTCATCATTTCACAACAGTCTGAACACAGGTTGGATTTTTTCAAATGGAACCCAGACCACTGGGATTTCCGATATGTATCTGAACTTTTCAACTATGATCTGAGTCTGAATGGTCAGGTCACACTCATCTGACCTGAACGTCATTGATACTCAACTAGCGTCACTAATCTGAGTCCTGATGCGTGCAATTGGCAAGAAAGACAACAACCATGGCGGATTAATGAGGATTAAGTTGTTAATATGTTGGCACCGGTTGAATAACAACTTCAAAATCGTAAGATACACTCCACCATTCGCATCCATGTTTACTTCCTCAAACACTGAGCATTTCTTCTTCTTCCTTTCTTTTATGGCTGTTGGGAAAACACTGCGCATGCTCTCTATGTGTGATGTTATTGTGCCCTCTACTGCTCATGAGAGACACTTTTAGATATTTGCAGTTCACGCTGGAAATCACATTCAAGTCACATATATTTGGAAGTGTGAACGATCACTGCAATAAAGTCAGATTTCACAAAAAAATAATAAATAAATAAATAAATAAATCAATTCAGGCTGCAAGGTGAACAGTATTAGAATGCATTGTTTTGTTTTGAAGCATTAATTTCTCTATTGCAATGCTCTCTGGAAGAAATGTCAGTGTACAGCATTATAAAAATTTTACTTTGGTCATTTTGATGTAGTGGATGTAAAATATAATGTATTATTATTATTATTATTATTATTATTATTATTATTATTATTATTATTATTATTATTATTATTATTATTATTATTATAAGATTTTTTTCAGAATTCTCTGTGAATACCCAATGAGTTCTACAAGAGAAACTTATAAAACCCAATTTTGATGCATATTAACCAACATTGTGTTTTTGGTTAAAATGTAAAAAATAAAACTTCATTCAGAATTTGGCACATTAATTCAGCTCATATTGTAGTGTTTCATTAAGTATCACTTCAGTTAACATTCTTATGCATGAATCCGACCTGAGAAGCATCACTGACTGAGAAACCTTATGATCTTCAGGCTTTACCACTTTAAAACAGACACCAGCCTGTTAGTCTGTGGTGGAAATTCTTTACTACAGCATAAATCTGTAATGTGTGCTGGTGGCTTTACTGGTTGTTTTAAACTGCTCTTCAGACTGGACTGTTCTGATGAATAACAAAAAATGAATGTAATAATAAAAAATGTAACAATAAATGTTAAGTTACTGAGGCTATGCCATAATAGCTTTGGTGAATAATAAGAAACTTTCTGTGAAAGAGTATTAATATGGTTGAACAATGTATTCAAGATACTGATTTAACCAAGGATTAAACAATAGTTTTCATTTATAATTAACTATAAATGTATAATGTCTTCTCTCCGGGTTCTCCAGCTTCCTCCCACAGTCCAAAAACATGACTGTCAGGTTAATTGGTCTCTCTAAATTCTCCCTAGGTGTGAGTGTGTGTGTGAATGGTTGTGTGTCCTGTATGTCTCTGTGTTGCCCTGCGACAGACTGGCGACCTGTCCAGGGTGTACCCCGCCTCTCGCCCGGAGCGTAGCTGGGGATAGGCACCAGCAACCCTCTACGGGACAAGGGTGAACAGAAAATGGATGGATGGATGGATGGATAATGTCTGTCAACTTATTCTCTATTAGTTCATTGTGTAAACCCAGGGCATCCAAATTTTAGAACAATCCCAGGGAACCCTTGATTACAATTCATGGACAGACATATTTTTAAAAACACTAATTTAAAATTTGCAAACAAAGAAAAACCTTCTTATAAATTGAAAATATAAGTTGCAACACATAGTATTAGTTTATTATCAGCCATGTTATTGTGTTTAATTAAATACTATAGTAAACAGAACCACAAACAAATTGTGACTGTTCCCGAAGAGCGGAATGGGCCATATTCACATATTAATTATGAAAAACAACAAGCACCCAAGAGTGAGTTATATCCTGTTCTTGTTGCTGGAAAGGAAAAATACAAATCTAATCTACACAAAAATAATAAACCTGAAAAATGTATGGAACAGTTTTTCTTTGTGAAAGCCAGGCAAATCTAAAATATCTTTTTTTGGATTCTACATAATTGTAAAAATACCAGCTGAAATTCTTTTAATTTTAACATGTTTTTGCTGCAAATATAAAGTGATGCCTGTGCTGCTCCAATATTTAGCATTCATTCCTCTACTCTTTCCTGGAAAATTGACACTGAATAAAATGTTTGTATTTGATTGTGGGGATTTTTCTGTGTTCTGAAGGTTGGAGGTTAGGGTTAAGTCAGAGGGCTGCAAAGCAACATCACCTACATTCTGACATTTATGACAAAATTTTGGAATGTTATTTTTGATGTCACACTAGTTGGTGTCAGAACCCAACATTCCATTCGAGTTTAGTTCCTCAGAAATCTCTGATAGAGTGAGACATAACTACGAGAGACAAAACTGCCAACACTTGTATTTGAAGTAATTGACCCTGAAGTCTAGAAAAAAAACAAAGATGGTCAAAGAACATAAAAGGAAAGGAAAAACACTGGCCCTCAGCAGACAACGAGGTAACTGAGTTAATGAGTTTCACTTAAAACTATCAAGAAATAGTTCATGTTTCAGTTTTTAGAGAAATATAGATTTGTTTGGATTTATAAGTAAATTTTACACACTGATCAATGAAGGTCAGCCTATAGTTGTGCTCATAATACATAATTAGGTGGTTTTTTGATTTTTTACCATTCGGCCACTAAATAAAATGTATTATCATTACTCATGACTTCATTATTTGGTTGGGAACATTGAAATGTGTGAATCTGTTGGCTTCTCCCACATCTTGGTAAAAATCAGTTAAAGATTGAATAGTTTGTGTAATAAAGTAGTAGATCAAATATCTGTGAGGTGATTCAGAAATATTAAATATATGACAAAACCATTGCATATTATTTCCAATATCTCATTTTAGACAACAACAGCTGGATGACTCCATCAATTATCGAGTCTGTTCAGGAGTGCGAACCAAAGAAAAGGAAAAGAGTTCAAGATAAGACCCCCAGAAAAAGGATCAGGGTCTCAGTGACGACGGGAGCCTCCACAACCTGCCAGGACCACATCAAGAAGAAAATGACAGAAAAAGTCCAGGGATGTTCAACACCAACCAAGAAGAAGAAGGGAACCAAAGAGACTTCCTCCTCAATGGACATCAGCTCAGGTTGGCTGCTTTGCTCTACTTTATATTGACAGAACAAACTGATACAAAAGCATGGTTTCCATCTGAAAAATCGGAACATTTCGGTATTCCCTTGCATCCAGCCTCTTTTACTATAGTAAAATTCCCTTGTCCCCATAGTAAAAGAGGCTGGATGCAAGAGAATACCGAAATGTTTCGGTATTACCTATGAAAATGCACCCAGTGCCTTCACAGAAATTCATTTCCTGCGAAGCACAGCACAGACAAAGCAAATAAAGTCCACTTGACATAGGTCACATTTGAAAAGAGCAGATGCATAGCAATCTGATCGCTACATGTTGCATTAAAACATGCGTTAAAAGTCCATTAAAATGTAAACTTTGCATTAAAAGTGTCATTATTTACCCAATGACACTTCATGACAATGGTCATAAATATTCATGAAAACGTAATCGGTAATATGTAAATTCACTAAAGAATCAATATCAGAGCTGGGTCTTACTAACCTCTATTTAAACTGCTGGTGGTCAAATGCTGGTGCAGCCATTGTTGCTCCTTTGGCAAATGTGTGTGTTGCATTTAAAATGGTTCATCCTTTGCTTTAAGCTAAACTGTTGTACAAGAAAAGACGAAAAGTAAAAAGGTAACAGGAAGCAATTTGGTCTCACCAGCAGGAGTTTAAAAAGGTGTTTGCAAGACCTGGATTTTATTTTGGTATCCCACTTGTGGTTATCAGCAAGTAAACTACCATATAACATAAACATTTATTTTATGTTATATGGCAAACTAAATATTTAGCTCGCCAATCAAATTAGAGTTTAGATTTATGGCCCAAGCCCAAACCGATATTCAGAATTATTTGCTTGATGGCCTGGTCGGGTGTGGTTTCTGTGGCACATTCAACAAGCCTACAATACATACAGCACAGACAAAGCCAAAAACAATGCATAATATAAAGTTATGTTAATCTACTTACTGCAGTGTAAATAGAGAGAGATATTTAATGAGACCATGACAAATGCAGTGGAATGCAGGGACATGAGTCTTTTTTTTTTTCTGTCCAGCCATTTTTGCTTTATGGTATCTAAAGACTGAAGCACTCATGTTGTTTCTATTGATTATTCTAAACGTTAGGATCCAGCAACATCAGTCCAGTACTTAACATTACAGGAAATATAAAAAAGAGGAATCTGAAAAGGACCGCGGATGACTTTGAGGAACCACCAGTGAAGAAGAAGACAAAAAAAGAACAAGTGATTTCCCAAAGAGGTCAGAATTTAAGTTGACAGTTTTGAAAAAGAAAAAGTAGAAATCAGAACTTCTACAATTAAATCTGAGGTAACATTAGTGAACAGGGATTTATTCTCATGCTTTGTGAAACTCAAACATGTGTTCATGTGTTTAGCCAAATTCCAGAAAGAATATACTGAGCTGCATTTACTGGGAGAAGGAGGCTTTGGATCTGTGTTTGCCGGATATCGACAGGAGGATAAATTGCCTGTAGGTGTCTTTAGAATATTTAAGATATTACTGATAACTACAAAGTTACTGATAACTACAAAGTTATCAGTAATAGTTCTTCTAACGGTCAGTAGGAGTAAAAGTCTGTAAAATAAAAAGAGTTAAAATCCTCATAAACGTGGAAGTCTTACAGCTAGTCAGATTGACTCTCTGTTTCAGCTGATTGTAGCTAATGAAGACTCAAACCGAAAATGTCCATGTCTGAAAGATAAAACTCTACATCAGTGAAATTACTTCATTAACCAATGAGATTTTAAATGTAAATGCGTAGATGGGTAATATCAAGGCACACTGTGCTTCCCTGCTTCAACCTTAACCCACTTGATTCAAATGACTGCATTTTAGCAAACGTCATCCATTCAAATCAGCTGTACTGAGACATGACAATGTCCCTTAAGGACCAGGGAGGGGAAACACTGTATTAAGTGAGCTAAAGAGCCACTCAGGGTTCTGCAGGTTGCTGAACAATTATCTAATAAGATGAAAAGTGATATTATCTCAATTTTTATCTCAATTTATTTTTAATTCTTTGTTCAAGTAAAACTGTGAAGCTTTGATACCAAAATTGATCAATGAGATCACTTGGCTATGATTTATGTGGCAATGCACCTTACAGTATTACTGTTAACTCCATACATACTGACCAAAGGAAGTCTGAACATTCCTTTTAATGATATTCCCATTGCTGAACAATGCTTTGCTTCTATGTTATAGGTGGCTATCAAACACATCCCAAAAGAAAATGTGTTTCTCAAACATAAGGTAAGTGAGTAACAGCATTTAAGACTGACTTTAAGACTTTGCTGGATTCCAGGTGCATTGTGGAAACACAAATCTCCTGTTTGCTTTGATGTTTCAGGATGAGAACGGCAGGAAGATCGCGTTGGAGGTGGCCATCATGTTGAAGCTGAAGAATCTATGTACCAGTTCATCAGGGCAGTTGGCCATGGTGTCCCTCCTGGACTGGTATGAGCTGGAGGAAGAGTTGCTTTTAGTGATGGAGAGGCCCATGCCTTCAGAAGACCTTTTTGTCTATCTTGATGAGCATGAAGGTTGTTTAAATGAGGAGGAGGCCAAGGTAGAGTCCAATGTTTTCTCCACTTAGAAATTTTCCAATGCTTTATGTTAATCACATAATATCTCTAAGAAATACATGAATTTATGTGGTTTTACTGTGACAGAATGTGAAAAAAAATCAATATTATTAGAAATACATTTACAAGTTACCAATGTCCAACATTGAACTATGCAGAATTTTGAGCTTCAAATCATTTTTCTCTTTTAGATCATCTTAAAACAGCTGGTGGAAGCAACGATTCAGCTTCAGAATGCAAACATCTTCCATAGAGATATTAAAGTGGAAAATGTCCTGATTAAGAGCAGCTCAGAAGGCCCACAAGCCTATCTCATAGACTTCGGTCTAAGCTGCTTTGACCGCGGAAGGAAATTTGCACTTCTCCGTGGTATGATATCCCTCTTTTTTCTGTCTCTGCTGTGAAAACAGAACTTCTTTTTAGCCTTCTTCAACTTTTTGACTCTCTTTTTCTCATGCATCCTTTAGGTACCCGTGATCACGTCCCACCAGAGTTTTACAGACTCAAGAAATATACTGCTGGACCCACAACGGTGTGGCAGCTGGGAGTGCTCCTGTTTGAAATTCTCCACAACAAGATGTTCAAAACCATCAGTTTCCTCACAAACAAGCTGAAGATCAACAAGAAGCTTTCCAAGAGTTAGACAAACACTTGTATTATATCTTTTCACAGCATATATAAGTCTGTTCTCTGT
The DNA here is from genome assembly GCF_019740435.1 of Gambusia affinis. NCBI lineage: Eukaryota > Metazoa > Chordata > Actinopteri > Cyprinodontiformes > Poeciliidae > Gambusia > Gambusia affinis. Next base: position 21,907,722 of record NC_057888.1, on the reverse strand, counting down.
CTGCCACTCTAACTGTTGTTGCACTTTGACCTCTGACCCTCCAGACTGCCAGGATCTTATGACCAAGTGCCTGAAGGAACAGCCAAAGGAGCGCCCCACGCTGGAAGAACTGCTCAGTCACCCTTGGTTTTCATAAACATACGTACACAGACATTGGAGTTATAACTTTTTAGTATTTAGTCTAGTCTAATTTAGGATGAGAATTGGATTAAGGGTTAAATGACATGTTAGTATGTTGGGTTTTCTTCTAGAGCTTCAGTTTCTTCTCATATTCTGAAGAATGTCCCATATATCAATGTAGAAATGTTGGGTTTTCTCCTCTAGGTTAGGCTAATTAAATTTTAGTGGGTATTCTTCAGGTGCTTTAGTTTCTTCCTGCAATCTAAAAAATATCCCTTAGGTCAATGCATGATTTTGGATTTTCTCCGGGTGCTCCGGTTTCTCCTGTTATTGAAACATCCATTTTCAGTCAAAGATTTGTATAGAAAATGCTCATTAGCTTCCTTTGGGATTCAAGAATTTTCTCTGTGTGCTCTGGTTTCATTCTTTAATTGGAGATTTGAACTCTTTTTCCTCCTATAGTCTACACATAGTCTACTAGTTTAGGTAGAGATGTGTGGGTTTTTCCTGGATACTTTGGTTTTTATCACTATTCTACAAAAATATCAGTGTTAGGTCAATTGGAGAGTTGTGCAAGATGTATCCCACTTCTTCCATCACACCCAAACTTAAAAAAAAAAAAAAATCTTTAAATTGTGCGTTTAAATGTTGTTTCAAATTATATTTTAAATTCAATTATTTATTTCCAAACTTCAGTACATCATATTTTGTTTGTAGTGTGTAGTGAAGTGGTGGGAATTCCTAGTCCTACAAGGCCAGAGTACTGCAACTCTTAGACGTGTCTCTGGTTCAACACACTTCAATCAAATAGCTAAATCATCTCCTCAGTACAACCAAATTCTCTGGAGACCTGGTTTTGACCTCATTATTTTACTCAGGTGTGCTGAACAAGAGACACATCTAAAAGCTGCAAAACATTGACCCTTGAGGACTGCAGTTGTCTATCCCTGGTCTGGTGCTCCTCTCTATCTCTATCAGTGATTTGTTGCCATCTCCTCTGGTTGGGTTCACAGCATAGAAGGCTACTTCACTACCTGAATCTGACTTTTTTTTTTTTTCTTTAGATTGATCGAGTTAATTATGCAATATGGAGAACTGTCCGTGTTTGTCTTTTTTTTAGGTCAAATCCAAAGATTTGACAGGCACCAGACACAACAAACCTGATATGTTATTGTTATTGTAATGTTCTGTCATCTCCGGTGTTCTGTTGACTGTTTTCCTCCACATATAGGTCATCCTGAAGACATTTATGAGGCGATTTTATAACTTCATACAGACAACAATATCTAACCATTAACATGTTCTTTGTTGTTTTTAGGTCTGTTCGTCCATCAGAGCCAGAGATCCAGTGTATGTTTTATTTGTCTTGTCCACTTTCCTGTCCTCTCCAACCCCAGCCGGTCGAGGCAGACGGCCGCCCGTCCTGAGCCTGGCTCTGCTAGAGGTCTCTTCCTTTGAAAGGGGAGTGTTTCCTCTCCACTGTTGCCCTGTGCTTGCTCAGGAAGGGGGATTGTATTAATATGAAGCTTTGATGCAATCTGCTGGTTTCCTCCCCTTCGCAGAATCGCCACCTTAACGTGGTGGAGGGGTTTGAGTACCCCTCTGGTCTTGAAGTCTTTACTGTCTGTTGGTTTCACATCTGGTGGGGCCTCACATGGCATAAAGGCTTCAGGGCGGGGTCAGACCAAGAGCGATTCATAGACTTTGATGCAGAAAAACCATAAATAATGACAGGTATCAACTGCAGGGAAAGAGCTTCTAGCAAGCAACTGCTGGTCGACCTCCGCTCCATAATCTCAATGCATCATTAACTCCTCTTAACATGAATGCAACTGATGCCATGTGAGTGGAATATTTCTGTATTTAGGGACATAAATACAAAAGGTTCTTTCTCTCTTTATTAAAAAGCATATACTTTTGATTTTACAGCAGCAAATTTCTGAAAAGTGAGCATTTATACTTGGAAATTTCAGCACATTTGCAAAAACAGTGCCTTGCAAAAGTATTCACACATTCTAAACTTATCAACTTTTCTTTCATTTATCAAAGTATTTTATTTTTCCCATTTATTTTATTGGAATTTTATTTCATGGATTAACACAAGGTACTTGTGTTCATTGACTAACTTGTGTTATATTTTGGTAGAAATATAACAGTTCTATCAAAACTGCTATATTGGTGAAGTTGACAGGAAATTTTACAGTTTCTGGATTTTTATTTTTTATTTTTTTACAAATTCAGATTGGACAAATTTTGTATGCATCTGTATTCAGTCCCCGGCCTCCATGCATCTCCACACCGCAGGACAGTGTGGTTCTTAAATTTTGCTTTGTTGTGCTTTCCCGATTTGTTCATGTAGGGTTGGCATTCCATAATCAAGTTACCATTAAAATGTATTCATCTCTGGCCTATGAATAGTGATACAAAGCTAGGTCCTGGAATTTGAAAGGCTTGAGAAAAGTTCTTCAGTATTCACTCATGGAACTTTGGAAGTCAGTATCAGTCTTCCTAATGTATGTATTAAGATGCTATCCAAACTGTTAGTTTTTTATAGAAGGAGATTAAAGGAGGAGTTTAGACAAAATAATTTAAATGCTTACAGCTACAAAGAGCTTCAAGGGGACATCATGTCCTTTCTAGTTTAAAGTATTTAGGAGTACAAGTCCTCAGTTCATCTAAAATTCTGAGAATTGCCACTTTTGCCACAGTGTAAAAAGTCTGAAAATTTACAGTAAAAAAGTATAAAATACCAACATTTACAAACTATGATAACTAAAGCATTGTATTAACATATGTAAGATCTACCTTTCAAAGATGGTTCAACCAGTATCCCTTCTTGGTTACAAAAGTCAGTAATGTACCAATATTTCTTTCCTTTTCAATGTGTCCCATTGATTCTATCCAAATTTCTTCATGTTTTGTTTTTGGACTGGCAATACTCAAAAACACTTTTTAGCAAAACTATTCTGATGCTATTTATTATCTTCAGGCTCAATTGTGTCTCTGCTTCCCTCTCAGTACTATCATTCTTATTTCTTCCCATTTACCTGTCATAATAAATAGAGAACCCTGTTGTTATTGCAGGACCTCCGTTTTGTTTCTTGACCCCAATCAGCAATTATTCCCTCCAGTTTGGACTCCTCATTTAAAGAAGGACAAGAAAAGCCATAAAGTGTTTATATTAAAGTTCTTAAGGATAACACTCTCCTCAGCCTCCTTTTATAAAACACTATGCATTCTTTATTTTCCCAGAGTTCACACAGGCTCAGCTCAGTAGCACTGCAGGTATTCAGCTCACACTTCTCACCACGTTAAATACCGAGACTGCTTTCAGCATCCACAAAAAAAAACAATAAACAAAAAGTGAAGCAAACTGTAGTATCAGTGGCAGTCCATCATCGAGGTATGAACTTGATCATCATGGTTTGGCTTGGTCATCATAGAAACAGTGGGAGGACTGGCCACTGGCTTCATGTTAACCAATCATGACTGATACCCATGGGTATGGTGTGTTGTGTTCTAGATGCCGGCTTTGCTTCCTGCTTGTGGTCAAGAAGATTTGTTCCCCAAGTTTACAAAGTATGTATCAGCACGTCACAGTGGTCTGTGTCAAAGGTGCCAACAGGTTTAAAGTCCTTGTTTTTTGTTTTTTTTTTGGATGCAATATTTTGCACATGAAAGATTATATTGACCCATTTATTTATTTCTAAGTTTGTTGCAGTTACCCATCCTCTATAAATTATGTCATATCTAGTATAAAAGGAGAATACAATATCTCTAAGGTCCTAATGAATGGAATAACTTCTTGGGCCTTATTAGAAAATGTTCTTCACAAACTTTACAGAGAAAAGACATCACAAGACACCACAAGTATCCACTGCTCAATGATAACACTTTCAGTCATAGGTGATGTGATTTCCTGTCTTTTACACCCAGCTGTTGTAGAAGAGTGACGTAGGCCGCTCTGGTGATATATCACATGGGAACTGTTGGGGTTACAGAGGATAACTAAGAGGGTTATGCAATGCAAATTAACAATCAATCCTCCTTCTAAAAGCTTGTTGTGAGATGATTCCTGTTTCCACGGTGAGAGTGAACAGTTAACTTGAACCACAATCACCAAAAACATCAAATCAGCCACTTTTGGTGACAAGAGTCTCAACAAGCTCAGGCAGGGCTGTGAAAACTCTACTTTTCACTCTCACCTGAACATGCTGGTATTATTACATGTTATATAAGAGCTGTTCTTCAGAGAATCTTTCTCACTGCAAATCAGCAAATGTGATGGATGAGCTTCATTGTAATACAGTTCATGAAAGCCAGGCTTTTATTTGTGAAATCCAGATGCTCTTGTAAAAGTGGAACTCATACACAAAGTCAGTTACCAAGTTTTTGCAAGACACAGCTAAAGTAGTGGAGATTTTATTTATTTATTTTTTCAAATGTTATTGTCAAATCTAGGAGCTTTTATCAACAGAATAATGTGACAGCTCTAAAAAATGAAGTTCCAAAATTTAGACTGATGAACAAATTCAATCTACGAATCCTTCTCTACATTAGTGGATGGAGATAATGGGTAAAATGTATTGTGAACATGAATAGTTGAATGAATCAGTTCTTCTTCATCCACAGTCTGCTAAAGACTTTGTAATGAATGAACATTTTATTTATACTTTTTAAAAGAAAAAAATATGTATATTAAAAAAAGTTATTTGCATTAATAGGATCTTGATATTTTGTTCAAATAAAAACACAACTATAGAACATAAACAAATGTATATATTTTTTGAACCTGTGTTCCTGGCATGGATCCTGCGGATAACCTGTAGAGTAGGGGTCTTCAACTCTAGTTCTGATATTCTGCAACCTTTAGATGTGGCTCTGCTTCAACACACCTGACACAAATAATCGGGTCATTAGCAGGACTCTGGAAAAGTTTACTGGCTACTGAAGAGGCACTTTACTTATTTGACACAACTACTGTACAAGCGGCAGGATACTGGTCCTTAAGGACTAGGGTTGAATGCTGCTGATATAGAGTATTAAGGTAAGAGTGTGTTGGTCTGTGGACTACTGATGGTCAAATGAAGCCTCGTGAAGCAATGAAGCTTCCTAGCCCATTGCTTTGCCCAAAGGTTCATTATTCGGTGGTTCATTCATTTCTCACTAGTGACATCTTCTGCTGAAACTGTGGCAACCTTGTCACGCAGGTAGACATACTTAAAAAAAATAGTGAATGCAATATTGTGATCAGCCCATAGACAATCCACCTGTGTTTATGATATTGAAATACTTCAATCAAATATAAAGGAAAAATGCATGCAAAAATAAAAAATCTTGTGCATAGTATATGGGAATATTTAAACCACAGTTGGACTACTTCAACAATTACATTACAGGGGACAGCTGTAACTTACTGTTAAAAAACAATTATTTTAGTAATTTGTTTCCCGAGACAGTTACTCCACACAAACGTAATTCCCAGCTGATAATTTCTCTTAGCAAGAATCTCTAATAGTTGTGATTTGCTGCTGACCTTGGAATACTATGCTACTTACAGGTAAGTCCGTTGAGTTGTGGGATGCAATAGAAATTATGCGAGAAGGCATTTATCCTCCATGATGTAAATCAACCTAACATGTTGCAGTGGTTCGTTCAGCAATAGCTGATAGTGATAGCTGGAGGTCAGTGAATCCATTTTACCCTCTGCTGAGCTTTAATACATTTCAACTCTGTTGCTATTAGTCTCTACAAATACAAATGGTCGTTTTATCAGTCAGTTGGCCTCTTCAGCCAAAATCATAATTGGATAAAATAATTATCATGCAATACTTTTATTTTTTTCCTCATTACATGGTTCAGATATTGGTACTGAACCGGAGCATTACTCTGGGTGGACGATTGATATTACATATATTCCAAGATTTCTCCCATTTTCCATCTTTATATATTGTTTTGAATTCACAGTTTTTGTTTCTAACCCTGACTCAAATGAAGCTAGCATGAGGTGACGGTACACTTTGCAGCAGCTAGCATTACTAGATATGCTAACATGTTTCATCACCATCTTGAAAAATAGCTTTTAGACAGAATTTCTTTTTGCAAATAGAGATAGCAATGTTTTTTTCAGAATTTTTGATTCAATCCTAAGCCAGTTAACATCTTTAACTGTTCAAATATCATTTCTGAATTGCAAACCACTAAAATCAATTTGTTTGTTCTTCTGTATTGTCTACCATGCCTTTACTCTCAATCTTTATATCAGTTCTCGATATTATTTAACTGACTCAGTGTAAAGTTCTAAATTGTTATTATAGTTTGTGTGTGGGCCTGTGTGTGGGTGTGTTCGTGAGGTTCGTGTGCTGAAATTGAAAGCAGAGATCCTAAACGTAACCTTGAATGCAAAGTTTCAACTGGATATACTGAAAACATCCACAGAACTACCAACTCTTACCTTTTCTCTCTAGATCAGTTTTCAGCTTTAGTCCTCAAGCACCAAATTCCTGTAACTTTTGATGTTTCTAATAGCCCTGAGTCAAATGGCTGAATTATGACCTGATTATCTGAGTCAAGTTGATGCAAAGATACCTAGACATTGTAGGACCCTGGCTGGAGTTCAATGTCCTGCTCTTGATCTTGTGCTGACATGTGATGTTGAAAAATAAGTGTATTTGCTCACAACTTTGTCATGTCTGACACTTTTTAAAAAATAACCTGTATACATATTTTAACCAAATACATTGCCCGTCAGCTCTCAATGCCGTGACAACTTACAAGAATATGTTCCATTTTCATCTCTTCACCATTAGAGATCACCTCAAAGGTTGGCAGCTTAATTTTTACCACCACAGTACTGTGAGTGTGTCATTATAGTTGCTGTCATTTGTTTTGGCCTTAAGCATAAGCCCACCGTCCATCAGGCTGCCATCTTGTGATGAAGAAGAACTGAGCCAACTGAAGGCAGATGATAATCTGATTGAATGTTTCTGACATATGGATCCCCAGATCTCTGTGTATCGCTTTGGTGAAGACTGTACACCATGTGCTATTTGTTAAGCCCAAAGGCCTGTTTGTACTCTACAATAAGTTCAAAATGTGTTTATGTCAAGGTGGCAAGAACACAATCAAAATTGAGTCTGACCAGAAGATTTCATATGTGAATAGAAAAAAAACCCTGCAGTACTTCCATATCACTACACAATGTTGGACTTTTCCTCATTAACATGGGATGCTTACATTTTTTGACCAATCACAGAATAACTTCAGGGTGGTGTGCAAAAGGAAAAGTTCTAACCTGATGATGTGCTGAGAACAAACATTGGGAAGTTCTAAACCAGTGTCTAAGGCCACCCGGGAATGTAATAGCATTCCCGGGTGGTTTTAGAGCAGGGAAAAACATCTCTACCTGCAGTGTTTATAAGTTTATATGATACCTGGGGTGTTTATAAGCCTTTAATGCAAATTTCCACACTGAAGTCTTCCATTCTCCTTTGAGTCATTACAAATGCTTTCCTGGAATCTGTCCTTTGATAGAGATATGTTGTTTTCTGGCTGATGGCTGTGTGAGGTCTGTGTGAGGTCTGGTTGTTGTGTATCTTGCTCAAGGACAATTCAAAGTATTAGTTAGCAACTGAATGAGCTAACAAAAACAACCTCTCTGCCGCTATGCTCTGGCTGCCTCGGCAAAGAGGATGACAGAAATTGTTAAAACAGACTGCAAATAGCATGGGAACTGAGTGTCGGTAATTAAAGTTTATTATAGTAGTGGAAAGGAGAGTCATGTGTTCTGCTTAAGCTTGGGGCAGTATCAAGCTACCCACAGCCAGCTTCAGTCGGGTGATCTGAAGCTGGCTGTGCTGCGAGACAGCCGAAAATATCTCACAATGTTTATTAATCTGCAGAAAGACTAGCAGAAAATTCTGAAATCATAATCTGAAAGAACTTTGATCTGGATACAAAACATGCTTGCAGAGTGTGATTTCTGCCAAAGGGAAGATTACCAGGCAAAAACTATATTGGGGGGGGGGGGGGGGGGGGGCGGGGGGCTTATGTTCGCTTTTATTTTATTTTCCTTTTGGGTTCATGAATAGGAACAACCCCAGCATTAACATCTGAAGACTGCTTTAATATTCGTCATCTGCAAGGATTGTATTTACTTCTTACTTACTTCAAAGACTAACAAGAGATTTGCCAAGAGGTAACTGACTTTTTTATTTCTTTGCATCTCAGACAGTTTGAAACTATTACAAAACATTTACAACACTCTTTTTTTTTCCATTTGCTGATAGCATCAACAGTGCTTTGAAAAACTGTTTGCCTCCTTGCAGATTTCTTCATATTACTTTTGTGTCACACTTAGATGTTTCAGATTATCAAAGAAACTATTAGACAAACGTGAAGAAATAAACCATGACGTCAATATGGAAGCTGTGTTGATCCACTCTGCTTTGCAGAATGGTCTAATTCATCCACATTGAATAGTTTTCAAACAGGGACAGCTTGTTCAAAGGACATGCAACAGTATCTTCATCAGATTTAAAGTATGAACTATGACTGGACCAACCCAAAACTAATATTTTGGTTTTGTTGTAACCAACATATTAGTTAGATGGAAACTTTCAGATTTGCTTTGGATTATTGTTGCCTAACCCAAATATGCTTTTCCAAGTCACTAGAACTGATATTTCAACCTTAGAATTCATATTTTCATCCATAATGGTATGGATGAAAAACCAAGTAAACCTCCTCAGATTTTCCTGGTTTTCTGCTAGTGGTATTATTTCTTATTTGATTGTAAAATAGTTTCAATCAGGGCACCATGTGTAGATTTTTGAGTTCCTCAGCATATCTCATGTTACCAAACAGGTTCTATTCAAGTGATATCATAATAAAATAATGTTTGGGTTTAAGTTAATTTTTTTTAACATAGAATGATCTTGAAGCTTAAATAAAGATTAATCAGAGCAGAAAAAAAAATAAATAATAATTTCAATGTTTTCTTGTCTGGTTTTGGTGATCCTGTGGATTGGTAGTATTCTGTCCTTACACGGATATGCTAACCTGCCTTAGACAGATAGCGAACATAAGAAAAAACTTCATAAAACTCCAAGCATTGAGCCGTCTGAGCTTTAATTATTTTTCCTTTTTTGGGGAAAACTGAAAAAAACAAGCATAAAGAAAACATACATGAACAATTTGCACGTCTCAAGTATACTACATTGATATATGAAAGAATTTTTAACACGTAGTGCCACGACACGAAGGCTGGACACGTTTACCAAAGTTAAAAATTAAACAAAACTTAAATGGCAGACAAACTTTTATAAAACAACATTTGAGCACAATACAACACATAGGACAAAGATACATGAGCAGATTGTCACTCTACGGCGTTGCAAGCCGGAAACGTTGGACAGTCTGAATTTTAATGAAAACAAAACCTAACTCGAATCCTGCCACAAGGGAGTAGTAAAATAACAGAAACTAGAAGACTAAGAAACACTCTAAGGAATTACAATACAGGTAGCCTTATGGTTCCCACATATCCTGATGTACTGTACGTATCCTTTAACACCTACGGATTCGGCTCATGTGGTCCACAGTCACATCTCACAGCTGTCCAGCTCATCGACTCAGTGTTGCACACAAAACAGTTTGATGTAAACATAGGTTCCCCTCAAGCAGTTTACTGTGCGACACACGATAAGTCCTTGTAAAAGCTGACCTTGACCAGTAGACGTTTCCACCTCAGGTACGCAGGGACTTCCACAGAGTGAAGAAAGCTCAAGTCCTTCAGTTTGCAGAACTCCTTTAGTCTCTGCTGTGGTCTTCCTTCATTTAGAAATGACATTCTTCAAACCTTAGCTACAACATTTTAGCAACTTTCTCACTCACTTTTTGACATCAAGAAAGCAGTTACTATGTTCACCAAAGATGATTATTGAAATCATCTGTAGATGGCGAGCCAGTATGGCACTGCAAGCCTTGCCTCATTTACAGTCACTATTTTATTTGCCTTTGTAATGCTTGGTTCCAATTAAGCATTGGAATTTTACCACATTTGGATTCCTTAAGGAATTGATCAGCTGTGATAAACAACAACAATATGAACTGAAATTACAAAAAATAAAATTCCTTAATGGAAGTCTCATGGAAATGTTTATATTGTGATGTGTCCCTGTTTCACATATGACTATTGGTGCTGTAGTCTGATCATACAGGGAGACATTTTGAAATGTCAGGGAGAAACGGTCAATTCAAAAGTTCAATAGACACCTAATTTGAAAATTTCAATTTAATCTATATAGAGATGCAATAGCAGACAATCCATTCCAAAAACCCAAATGAGATGTAAATCTGCAACATAGGTATGTGATAATATGTACTTTGGGGAATATGTGTTGGGCAGACCCCTGTAGCAGGGATGCTGTCCAGGGATCGGGAACTACTCTATGATTGGGCCAAGATTTCCTCCAATTTGCTTGTACTGACTTAGGCTGCAGTTTGTAATAAAGTCTTTGCTGTTCCATCAAAGCCCAGCATCTTGGAGACACTGACAGAATACACCACACTGACTTGTTTTTTTTTAATGATTTTTCACGTGAGCAAGCTTATTCATCTGTGGTTATAATTACTTTTTTTAATGGAAACACTGCACCTACGAAATTGTCTTTTTTAAACATCAGCAAAATATAGACAAAGATTTGCGCACCTTTGTAAAGCTGCAGTAACAGACATAGGACATTGGTTTGTGTTCTTTGACAGTGACTTTGGCAGCCATGCGTGAAACGCAGATGACATGATGGTGCCACAGAAAAGCCTCCCCTCTTGCTCAGGAGAGATTGTGCTAAAGCACCACGGCCGAGCACATCCGTGGCAAATTCTCACCTGTCTGCGGCGTGATCACAGGAGTGGAGGCCATATTTATTTACAGGTGTAATCGCCTTGATGGAAATGAACAGCCTGGCACACAGAGGTGGCCACAAATGGCTCGGAACGGTTCAAATGACGGTAAGATTAACTTTGCGAGCTGACACATCTCTATCACTCCGAGTCATCTGAAATGAGGGGAGAGCTCACTGTTTGCCTTGCATCTATCATGCAGGGCTGGCGACAATAATCAATCTGACATGCCATCTGCCTTTGCTCCACAACCATCTGCATTTGCAATCACTGCCAGGTACACACATACTCTTTATTTCTTCCTACTCTTTCTTCTCTACCTGTTCTACATCTCACTTCCCCTGTATTCCCCTCCATCACCTCCTCAGATTTCCCTGCAGCACTCTCCCTCCAATGTTATCAAATATGCCACTAATTAATGGAATTGTATGGGGAGAATAGAAAGCAGATGGCTTCATTGCACAAACAAATGAAATCACATCCAAAACAGCGACACATTCTGCAACGATCAGCGCATATTAAGCCAGCTCAATAAACACAGCAAACTGCTGTAAATACTAACAAGTGGAAACTGGCTCACAAGTATAAAAAATGATTAAATGTATCTGCAGTTTATGATTATGATAGAAAAACTGTCCCCACACAATTGACTGAGGGTGTGGAGACGGTATAAGACAGCAGCTGTTTTAACATCTGGTATCCAATTACAGTATCATCTTTCCACTTGATTGTCATGCCAGTTTTTTCATTGGACAAGAAAGTTTTGAGACTCTTGAACCAAGATTTAAAAAAAAAATAAAAAATCTGATGTAGAAATTTGTATTTAGGGCAACAGTTTCATCAGCTGTGAGCGCAGGGGTTTCATCTCACTTGCTGAGAAATTTATGCTAATCAGGTTGTGGCACAAACAAGCCCACAGAGGAATCGGAGCAAAGGCAGAGCCCTCCCTTCATCATCGACTGCTTCAGCAGGAGCCGCTCTGATTGGGTGGGAGGACCCACTGCAAAGCCTCTGTGGATGGATTGTTTACTGTCCAAGGTGTAAGTGTATTTCTCATCCGTTCGGCTTTTTTTCACTCTCTGATATTTCATACTAATCTTTCTCATATATTAGTCCTGTTATGATCATATAAATTACTTGTGTGTGCAAGTAATTTATGTGATCACAGCACATTTAAAGTTTTGTTTTTTTGTTTCTTGAAGTTTATATAGATTTTCTTAAAGTGATACTATTATGTAAAATCAACCTTTTTCAGCTTTACATCATGTTATTATCAAAAGCATACATGCTATCTTGATTCTTTCATGCATGTTTGAGAAATCCTTCAGTCACCCATGGCGACCCTTGAACTGTGCAAAACACCTGGGTGGATCTAGCCCTGCTTTCAAGACACAGCTCCTCCCCTATGACTCTGCCTGTTATAATTAGCAAACACCTGTTAGAACTGCACGTCCGCTGAGTTTGTTCTAGGAGCTAGTTCTCAATGAATCGCTGGTAAAAACATTTTTAAAGGTTTTTTCCAGTGATGAAGTGATGAATTACTTCAGTAAGTCATCATATTGTAGTGATGACTTACTGAAGGTAGAGTTTCAGAAGGAGCAGGGACTTTTAAAGAGACAGAGGCCCAGTTATGATTCCAGATGTGTTTAAGTCATATTTGATGTGTGTAGCATTTAAAAAAAAAACTGACATATTTCTTGACACATTGACTTTCAATGTGTCAAGAAAATATCCTTTTAATGTTTGCAGAATTGTTGCCTATACAAGCTTCTCAGCTTAGTTTGTTGTAATTTTAGCTTATTCCTGACCAGGACAAAGGGTTGTTTTGTCTCTTAAAAGCATTACTATTATTGTCCTTCAGCCACTTCCTATCAAAATAGGTCATTCACTGAAGGCTCCACATACTCAGGCGTACTTCACTACTTGGAAGCCTGCATTTACTTAAGATGGACTCAATACCGACGTCCAAGCAAAGGTACAATTTTACACCCTGGTAAGCATACTTGGTGTTGCACAGTAATCAGTGGTCAAGTTGAACTGTTTTACATGTGACTCCAAGCTGATAAGCTTGAGAGTTGGCCCAGTCATGTGGATGAACAGCAGCTAGACTGCCACTCTCTGGTCAGCACTGACAGCTGCCCTGGTAGGGAAGAAATAGGATAAGGCATCAATGTTGCAAGTTTGGTGCTCATTGGATGTTTGTTAGGTTCAAAGAATCTGAGCATCCACAAAAAGAAGAGAGAGATAAGTGAGTTTTAGATTTACTTGCAAGAAGAACGGACAGAGACGTGCTTAGTTACAACTTCTTTCCGCTCTGAAGTACGTCCTGCCAAGCCCTCTCTTTTATTTCCTCAGGGCAGTCCCTAGTTACATAGGTTATTCGGTTGTCTTGAGTTAATTATATAGCGTTGCTGTTTCTTCTGTTCTCTTCAGTCACAGGCATGTTGCAACTACGGGCTGACGTAGTGCATAGTGCAGAGTTCAGTTCCTGTTTGTTTCCTTCTGTAGCAATAAGGAACTGATAAATTCACAGAACAATTCTTGTGCATTTGTGGTTTCAAGCACAGTTCCCGTGTCCCTGGGTTATAACCTTTGACCCTTTATCTTCCATTGTTTGTCCTGCCAGGTCAGTTCTCAGTTTGACACACTTATCGCTTCCTGCAGACATCTCTCACAAGGTACACATTACAGAAACAGACAGAATCTAACAGTCCTCAAATATAATGATTAGTATTTATATGGGTTATTATTTTAATTCTATCAGTGTTACTTCCCACTATCATTCACATTGTGGGAAATGAAGAAATTTGACATCAGCACGGGCAATGGGCATTATGAAGGATTACTGTTATGAAATCCCAGCTGTCTGTGGACAATGTGCGTAGGAACACAGGCGGCAAAGAGTTGGACGTACCCTCATTCCGTCACAAGATGGCGCTAGTTTTTATCCCAATTACTACAGATAAAAACTGCAACACTTTTCAAGTTACAGTAGTCTGTGAGAATAATGTGTTATTAAAGCTTTTGTGTGTACAGAATGAAATTTGAGTAATTCGTATTTTTAAATCATGTAGGCAATTGTCAGTGACATTTTAAGGGTCATTGTCTAGTTAGAGCTTTGATCATTTCTTTTTAAAGGTTTTATTGGCTCTAGTGGTCTTTATTTGATAGTGAATTGACAGGAAAGTGGGTAATGAGAGAAGGAGAAGACATGTGGCAAAGGTCACCAAGCTGGGAATGGAACTTGCGACAGTCATGTCGAGGACTAAGGCCTCCATATGTGGGTTGTGATTAACCCCTGCACCATCACAGCACACCCTGAGCTTTGTTCATTTCTACTGAAACTTTAACTTTTTGGCTGATTTCTTAATATATTGTTTCTTTTTCACTGTATTTATTATTTATTTATGAAGCTTCTTGAACTAGTGCCTGAGTCTGAATTGCATACCACAAACATGCAAAAGGGTCAAAGGAGAATGGGCAGGCTGGTTTAGGTTGATGAAGGCAATAGAAGGTCATATGACCTCATGTTTTAACCAAGATACGCACAGCACTATCTTTGAATGCTGAACACAGAAACCTTTCAATATTTTCAAAAAAATTCCATGACTTCCATCTTAGCTTCTACTAGTCTTTGTGTCTGTATAAGATTTTGTCTCATGGTTTTATTTTTCTCGTCTTTCTTCCAGAGAAAGCTCACAGATACATGAAGAGAGCATTTCAAATCATCTTGTAAAGGCAGCACAACTGTGAGGCACAAGTGCAAACCACAAAAGCTTGGTTCAGCTGACAGCAATCTCCCTGCCTGCTAATTACCGTTCATTGTCCCTACCTTTATCATATATATATATATCTGCACAAACACATCTCCAGTTTATGTTCATACAGTCCTTTGACCTGTACAAGCATTAGAGGCTTTCTTTTAAAGCTTCAGTTGTTATTTTCCAAATCCATGATTTCTATAAATGTCAGCAGCCAAGTTTTTATCAATAGTGACATGTTTTAAATTTAAAAGGGGTCATTTTTAATGGAATTTGGATAAAAAACCTGATGTTGCATCACATTTAATGCGAATTAAATTCTCTTCATGTACAGCATACCTCTGGTATTATATTTACCCAGGCCAGCTGACACCATACACAGTTTAATCTGATTGGTGAGCAGAGCTTTCAATCCCATTTTAAAATTTTTTACCTTCAAATTTTGGCATGCTGTTCATTACAATCTAGGACTGCATGTAGGTTAGATCAAATTACCATTTTAGTGTGTCACGCTCAACTACACTTAATTGAACATTTCAAAATAATAAAAAAATAATAATAATCAAGGAAAATGTAATCTAACCTAATCAAAGGGTTCTGTTCTTTGCTCTACCCAGACAGAAAAGCTTGTCTAATTAATAAAACTAGTCTCCTCTCAAGATTTTCTTCTTCCTATAGAATCCTTTCAAGGCTTGCAACTGGCTTCCCTCTGTGTTGATTGGTGCATCTGTTAGCAAAGCAGCTCTCCACAACTCAAGTTCAACTTGAAAAAAAGATGGCTGAAGGGCCGAAGAGCACCGCAGTATTTTACCTCACAGGTTTCATATCCTGGCAATTCACACATCCCTTCCTCCTTTCTCTTCCTCACCTTGTTCTCTCAGTTGGGTTGTTTACTCCCTCCAGTTGGTGGGAAATTGCAGTGACCACAGCTGTAACTCATCATCATAAGTAGAGTGTTGACAGTAAATTATCAAACAATTCCTTTGTACCTCTGCCAGTAGATGTAGAGTCGATCTGCTTGAAAGTGATCGTCCGCCCCGGTCTTGAGTCTCTTGTAGGCTGTGAAAGGTTTTGCTGTGGGATTATTCTGTCTTTAGCTCCACCCATTTTCAGTTATTAATCCCTACCAGCTTCATTGTCCCTACTGAAAAAAAATCAACAAAACTCCCTGGTGTTGCTACTAATGTATTTTCCAGTTGAAAAGTTGTGCTCAAAGTTTGGTTTCCAATAAACAATTTTTTGCATCTAGACAAAAAAAATTCTGTTTTGGTATAGTCTGACCAGATCTCTTCCCTCCTCGTTAGCAACGTCCCCTGGATGGTTTGCTGTAAACTTCAAAGTGAACTTCTGGTTTTCTGTTTGTCACTCTTCCTTAAAGATCTGATTGACTAAAACCTGCTTCTCAATGGTTTTGTCTCTGACTCATCTGCTGTGTTCCTTTGTGTCATGATGCAGTTTGTTCTCCAGTGTTCCTTGTCAAACCTCTGAGACCTTCACAAAGCAGATGGATTGAATTAAATCATACATAAAGGACTAATTAAGGGACTTCTGAAAGTTACACTATATTTTGTAAGAGATCAGGGTCAGGGGAAGGCCACTCTTTTCAGATGTGCGCTGATTTAGAGATATCTTTTTTTGATCCTGTTTTAATAAATGCCAGTTGATTAGACTGTTTTTGCAAATAATTTGAGGAGGATTCTGTCTGAGAGAGCCTTGATGACACATCATGATTCACTTGAGACAATGGGAATGTGCGTGTTGAGGAAATCATGACCTCAGGTATGTATAAGGCGGAAAATATTGCAGAAATCATCTGCTGGAAAGCTGTTGTGAGTGTGCCGAGAGGTCTTTCTACATTATTACATTCTCTCCGCTCCCTGTCTAAAACTCTGCGTGTGTGTAAGTTCTTATTAAGATACACAATGGTGTCACAAAGAAGCAGACATGGCTGGTAGCTCTTCCTTTGTGAAGCCCATTTCCTTATTATTCTTCCATTTATTGATGTATTATACTCATTCACATTGGCCAGGTTATTGTCTGTTTTATCATTTTACTCCTATTGCACAGTCAGCTGTTCTGAAGCGAGATCTGTTCCTCACTGAAGCATTCCTTCATTTTTCTACGTTTGCTCCTTGTAATTGTTTCAGGTCTGATACAGGGAGGATGTGGAATAGAGGTAAGAGAGTGTCATGGTCCATTTGTTTTTTGCTTCAATCTTTTTCTTTCTGTTTCTGGGTTAACCTTGTCATTTCAGTGTCATGGCTCTTTATCTTGGATTAATTCTGAAATGCTTCTTTCTTCTTTACATTTTTTCTGTCCCTGATTCATTTTGGACAGAAATTGTAAAATTGCTTTGAGTTTCACACCTGGATATGTACTGTCTTCTTGTTTATTTATTTATTTATTTTTTTGTAATGTACACAAACACCTCAGATTTGCCCTTTCATGAAAAAAACAACTCTTCTCCTGAATATATTTTACAAAACCCAGTAAACATATGTAGCTCGAATCCAAATAGCCCCTTTTCTACTCAGACTAAGGTTGAAAATGACCGTTTATTTCATTTAATAGGGAGGAAAACCAAAATTTTATGTGGGCAGCAGACCTCACCTCTATCAGGTGATAATCATGTTTTTCCTGTTTAGCATGAGCATAATTTATTAGCATTTGATATTTGTGAACTATTGACTTAAACTACAGCTTTCATAATATTTGTGATAGCTGTAGTTTCCTAGTAACTGTGCAGATGTGTCTGGAACCAAACACTGTGGTAGGTTGATTTAGGTATGAATTTTAATTACCTCTAATACTGTTAGCCTACAGCAAGTTATAGCCTAGATGTAGGCTTTGTCTAGCTGTAACTAGTCTACAGCTATAAATAGCTATAACTATGCTAGAGCTGGTTATAGGGTTCCTCTAGTTAAAGCCTAGATGTAAGCTGTGAGTACACTTTCAGCTCATCAAAACACTACTTATTCTGTTAATTCTGAAATTCCTTTTTATAATCTCTGCACTGTAAGTAAATTATCAGATGTCAGAGCTAAATCATTAAAATCTTTCACATGAAAAAAAATCTATTTCAAAAACTTTCAGCATTTTTGTTTGAATTAGATTTTGTCATGTTGTGCTCAATTGTTCAGAGCTTGCTTTAAGTGTTGTATTCCTAATTATTCTACAACTAAATTGTCTTTTAATTCCATTGCAGCCCAGCAAGCTATGCTACACACACTGCTGTTTTGTATATATAGTTTGCATACACACTTTTGTATGCACTGCATGCTAACATGCTCTCTGTTTTTAACAGTAGTAGTAAAACTATTGTTAATAACTACTGTCTCTTTGCCTTACTTGTAGGCAGCTCTTTATTAAACAATGTGGCGGAGATATTTAATTTTATAAAGAACATTTCATACACATGGGATCGGTTCCAGAAATGTACTCATCCACATGAACCTACACATGCCAGACCTATAGGGCAGTGTTTCCCAACCCTTGTCCTCAAGGTACACTGCCCTGAATGTTTTAGGTATTTCCTTGCTTCAGCCCAGGTGATTTCAACTGACTTTTTTTTTTTCTTTCAAAATATTTTATTGCTATTCGGGACATTTTAAAACATGGTATTGCACAGTTATACAGAATTTCTTTTTAATTTTATTCAATAATTACAATTCATCAATTAAATTAAACTAAAATAAGGTAAGAACAAGGATATTAAAACAAAATCTCTGTATGTTTAAAGGTTGATTAGGACTGGGGTGATGGAGCCGTCCCGTTCTTTCAAGTAGCACTGGTGCTCAGAGGGGATCCCCACCCTGAAGCTCCTTCCCGCCTGCCTCACTCGGAGAGCCAGGCCGCCGCCGCTACTGGAACCTGTCTGTGGAGCGCCCGCTCCTTCGTCCAAGGAGGCGCAGGCGATTCTTTCTACTTTTTTTTTCTTCTCTCAGCTCTGGATGTTTCTCTTCTCAGTGTCACCATTTGAATCACAGCCACGGGTGGCATCTGCCTGTGCCTGTAACCAGCAAGCTTCTGGAGGTCCATATGGCGTCTTTGATGGTGGCTAGGGAGAGCCACATTTCCGCAAAGTCCTTTATATTCCGGGGGCTCACCCAGTTCTGCACTAGCTGAGGGTCGAGGACCTCCCTTGCTTGCAAGTATGGGAATTGCAAGGAGCCGGCCTTAGCCCACAGGTCCACAGCAGTGCTGCACTCCCACAGCAGGTGCCTCACTGACTCGGACGTGCCACAACAGGGTCAGGGGCAGATGGATGTCGCCGACATGCCGCAGGAGGGCATAATGGCTCTGACCTGGAGGATCCCATGAGCCACCATCCATGACTGGTCCTGGAGTCTGTTTGGAAGGACGGGATGGCTCATGTTGCGCCAAACTGTGGTGGCATCTCTGTACAGGAGGCCGCACACTGGAGTCACTGGTGATTTCAACTAACAGGTGTTTGCTGAACTACAATCAGCTGAATGAGGAGCATGTAAACAGGGAAACATCTAAACATGCAGTGCAGTATGCCTTGTGGACTATGGTTGTGAAACACTCCTACAGGGGGTAGTGTAGAACAGTGGTCCCCAATCCCCGGGCCGCGGAATTGGTACCGGGCCGCACAAGAAATAATTAAATATTTCTGTTTTATGCATTAATTGAGTCTGGAGGGTCTTTTTATTAGGACTGCACAGTGGTGCAGTTGGTGGAGCTGTTGCCTTGCAGCAAGAAGGTCCTGGGTTCTATTCCCGGCCCCGGGTCTTTCTGCACGGAGTTTGCATGTTCTCCCTGTGCATGGGTGGGTTCTCTCCGGGTTCTCCGGCTTCCTCTCACAGTCTAAAAACATGACTGTCAGGTTAATTGGGCTCTCTAAAATTCTCCCTAGGTGTGAGTGTGTGTGTGAATGGTTGTTTGTCCTGTCTGTTTTCTGTGTTGCCCTGCGACAGACTGGCGACCTGTCCAGGGTGAACCCCGCCTCTCGCCCGGAACGTTAGCTGAGGATAGGGACCAGCAACCTTCCCGACCCCATTAGGGACAAAGGGTGAATAGAAAATGGATGGATGGATGGGTCTTTTATTTTGAAAATCCATTAACCAGAATCTCTCTGTTGCGTCTTGTGCACCAACATTGAGCCCACAAGCAGCAAAATGAGTAAGAAACAGATCAGATGTCTTTGGAAAGTTTCTTTGCGAAGGAGAAAAGGCCCAGAGAAGAGACAGGAGGATGTATTTATACTGGACTGACAGGTGATTCCCACATTCCAAGCTCTGCATGACATGGTGTCCGGCTTGTTAATGAGGCGATGAAGCTTCAAACTGATTCGCCATGTATAGACCAAGCACCCTGTGTATAAGCAACACTTCGGGTTTCATTGTCTCTTATCACTCCCAGATGGGACCGTCTGGTTGCAGACAAACAAGCTCAGGGCTCCCATTAGCCGTTATCGTGAGTAAAAATGTTTACAAAAGTAAAATGTTCGTTTTTTGGCACAACAGTATCTTATTTTGAAGGGATATGTATACGTTTCCATAGCGACCAGAGTCAGAGAGCATTAGGGCAGTGGTCGAGACGAGAGGAGAGGAGTAGAGCTTGTGAGTTTTAAGTCTGGTTCACATGGCACGATTTTCGACCGATTTTCCAAACCTCTGTTATCACACACGACACGGCAGGACCAACACACCACACATTAACCAATTCCACTCACGAATATCCCGATTCCTGAAGAAAATCCTGTAAAAACCCCCAACATATTATATGTGACTTTAGAGTAATAGAGATGTCCGATGATGTAGAAGCAATGGTGATAGCTTGTGGACTCATTTAAACGATAAAAGACGTAACAAAATGCACTAAACAGGAGTCTTGGTTGCACCATGTCAGCTATTTGGGATTTTTTCCTTTCTTACACCAACAGACTTTCTGATTGGCTACCTGTCACATTCAACAGGCTGCTTTCTCGCTCCCATCCATCCATCCATTTTCTGTTCACCCTTGTCCCTAATGGGGTCAGGAAGGATGCTGGTGCCTTTCTCCAGCTACATTCCGGGCGAGAAGCAGGGTACACCCTGGACAGCTCACCAGGCTGTCGCAGGGCAGAAAGAGACAGACAGGACACACAACCATACAGAAACACTCAAACCTAGGGAGAACTTAGTGACTGCCAATTAACCTGACAGTCACGGTTTTGAACTGTGGTTGGAAGCAAGAGTACCCGGAGAGAACCCACACATGCACAGGGAGAACATGTAAGCTTTATGCAGAAAGACCCCGGGCCGGGAGTTGAACCCAGGACCTTCTTGCTGCAAGGCAACAGTGCTACCAACTGCGCCATTGTGCAGCCCATTCTCACTCCCAGTCAGGGAAAATCCCACATGCTGCGATAAAAGGGCCAAGACAATCAAATATGTTGAATATGCCCGATTTTAGATGGGAGCGGTCCAACGTTCCACGTAACACATCACACAGACAGGATAATTGTGCGATTATCAAAAGCGACAATCTTAGAACTTAGAAGATTGTCATTAGGGGAAAATCAGGGCAAAAATTTTAAAATTGTGTCATGTGACCTCCTACCCACCTGTCCCCCCGGGCCGCAGTAACATTGCCAAGCCTTGACCGGTCTGCAGTGATAAAAATGTTAGGAACCACCGGTGTAGAACAAAGTTAAAACTTGTTAGCTAATCAGATTGCATCAAAACAACCACAATTTCCAGTTACAAATTGTACTGTGAATGAACTTGATGAATTATGGAGATCAGTTTCTGTCCTTTGCTGTGTGCTGTCCTTTGCGTCTCCTCTGTGGTTGGCTCTGCTGCATGGAGATGCTCCCACTGCACACAGAAAGGACTGCTAATATATTTCTGTGTTACCCCACAGATACAGACAGGAGAGATAATTGTTTAGCTCAAGTCAGCAGGAGTAATCTTTGAAAATGTATTATCTAGCATCCGCTTATTTTTCAAATGCTGTAAGAAGCCAGGAAAAAAGAATGTGCTTGTTTTCCATAAGAAGGTAGGCTTGGAGACAGTACATATTCCCCTCAGGCTCTTATTCTGAAAGTGAAAAAGACCAATAAAAACATGTAAAGGTAAAGTATTTCTGGAAGCTTAGTGTTAGCTTCCTCCTCCGTGACTCATGATTTGCTTGCAGAAAGTCTTGGAACAACATACAGCATTGATAAAGTCTTTTGTTCCGCGTGTGGCGCTCTGGACGATGGTGATTAGGCAGAACATCCAGCTGAGGCTGTTGGGACAGGAGCCAGGAACAACCATGGAGAACAGTTTCTTCCTTCCTGAATGATGAGGCGTGTAGGAGGGAGTTAGATGAGAGTGTTTTCTCTGTTCTTCTCCAGGTTGACCACAGAGATCACTGTTTTCCAATGGGAGCTCATCACACTGTTCGCAAAAAGATGTTGCATTAGCTTTTAAAATATTTCACATAATTCCATAATACGGATCTTCTCACATCAGAGTAAGCATGTGTAGCAAAAACATTCAATCCCCTTTATCATCACCTGAGCTTTTATTAGTCTTGTTGATTATCTACATGTTCAAAAGCAGTGATGGCATAGTTACTTTGAAAAAGTAACTTTAATCGGATTACTGATTACTCCTTGTAAAGGTAAGTTAGTTAGATTTATGACTACTTGATTTGGAAAGTAATTAAGTTACATTAAAAGTAACTTTTTAATTACTTTCAGCAGCTGCTAACAACAACGCTTGGCCTCCTGTGAGCTTTTCCAATACTTAATTGTAAGCTATTTTACAATGGTAACATCAACAATGTGTCTCCACTGATAAGGCTGAACTGAAGAGGAGATGGTTTAATGGTTGCAGTTACAAAAAAAACAAAACAAAAAACAAAAAAAAAACGTGAGTAATTTGTGTGGTCCACTTGTTGTCTGGAAAACTCCAAGAAGGATTTTAAAGCCTCCCCTCCCCCCAGCGTCCAGGTTCTGCTTTGTAGCCCTGTGTTTGCTGTCAAAGCGCAGCGCACAGAGCTCCTCCTGCAGGTCCACAACTCAGATGGCTGCTCAGGTTTGTGACACTTATCTCAATATTAATAATTATAAAGGCGTTAAGTTGCCATTATAATTATTGGCAACTATGGACACATTTATTCATGGCTGTTTTCATGTTTATTGTGCTGTTCAAATTAGTCTCGATGTTTGCAGTTTTCTGGAGCGCAACGCGAAACTCGACGTCATTCAGAGGTAGGGTGACCAGACGTCCTCTTTTTCCCGGACATGTCCTACTTTTCAGACCTAAAAAAATGTCCGGGGGGAATTTCAAAATCGTCCGGGATTTTGGTCAACTGCTTCAAAAAACATTACATAGCTTACAGTGCATTGTGATTACATTGCCACTCCGTTCCACTACTCCATTCCAGGTTTCTTTGTATGGCAAAGAAATCGGTAGCACGTGTGTCCGCCGATTCTACCCACCCCCTCCCCCCGCCAACAAAAAAAGAAGTGTCCTACTTTTCAGAAACCCAAATCTGGTCACCCTATTCAGAGGTAATATATTTACTTGTCATTAACAAAGACACAGTGGGACGGATCATCTGGGAAATGATGGACAGGGAGAGACTGACTAAAACTACCTTAATGACGGACAAATTCTTGAATTTATTATGACTCTCTGCTTATTTCCAAGCATAAATGAGCAACTTCACGTTCAAAAATGAGCCCAAAAAGGCGCAACCCGCCACTCATTAAATTTGCAAGCGACTTAAAAAAAAAAAGCCCAAAGCCGCTTATACTAATCGGACTTGGCAACAGAAACTCAAAAAAATCCCATGGGACTCTCTTTGTGGTGTTTAAAGGCAAAGTGAGCTGTTCAAGAACAGTTTATGCTTGCTAAAGATCCAAAATTTGCTTTTTGAAATGGAATTTCCAGCTTCTCTTTCTGGCGCATGTCCTCGACCCCGCAGCTGACTCAAAGTCCCATTACTGGGTCCCAGTTGGGTATGGCACGACCACACCCAAGCCAAACCTTCTCAAGTCAGAGGTGACAGATTTTTTTTTTTTTTTTTTTCACAAATTATCACTCAGAACATAGTGACAGTTTTAACAAATATGTAATGAATATTTTTTTTAAGGACATTACCTACTGCAGCTTTAAGTAAGGCATGACCATTTAGACTTTACGATATTAAAGCATCATATTGGCCAAACAGTAACATTTAGAAATGTGCTGCTCTTGATCAAATAAAACATCAAGCAAAGCAACCAATAAATGTTGCTTTCATTCAAACCAAAGAGAAAAAGCAAGAGTTCTGACATTCCTCTTTAGAGCTACACTAAGTGCAGCAAGATGTGAAGTTGTGGGAGGTGATAAATATGGAAAAGGTAAAGAATTCCATTCATTCCTGGATTTTAGTGCTTTTTATTTGAATGAGAGTTGTAAGTAAGGGGAAGTTTTAGAAAGTCTTATTGGCCAAACAGTAAGACTAGTTTTAGATTTAGAATGAAACAATAACTTTCCAATTTTTACTATATGATCATTAAACTAAATCGTCCATTGTGAGTTGCCTGTTTGCAAATGTCATTTCTTCTGCTTCAAGCTGTTTGTCTTCGGCATCATAGTGCCACTGACTGAACCTGACCTGTTCCATCCAGCCAAGCAGACCTCTGAAAGTGTGGCACCCGAGTGGAGTACCCAATATAAACTAGCAGGGATTGTGAACAGAGTTCCAACGACCAATAAAAGTTCCAATAATTTATTTAAAAACAGGAAATCAAAAGAAAGAGGAGGCGCAGGCAGTCCTTGTCCAACAAGTCAAAACGAGTCTATAAGATAGATGCTTAGCTCCAGTCTCTGATGAACCTCGGCCGCGCTCCAGTCACCACCGCTCCTCCAGCCGGCCACACGCTCCTTGACGGCGACCAGTCGGGTGACTCGCTGCCTCCAACAGCAACCAGACGGATGGCACTTCTCGGCAATCCGTCCTCTCGTCGCTAGTCCCTGAGCCTGCCCGTGCCGTCCTCCAAAACACCAGCCCAAGTCCGTCTGCCTCTTCTCTCGCTGCTCCTACACCCATGGTCTGTCCAGCTTTGGCTGCCTCGTCGCCCTGCTGTCTCGGTGTCCACGACTTATATCCTCCCTGGTCTGCACGCAGCTTGATTAGATGCAGAACACCTGTGCGCTTCAGTGGGGCGTCTCCCGGCGTGTGCCACGCGACCTCAAAAACAACCAATCAAAAACATGCAACACAACAACCCCAAAAATATAACTCAAATAATTCTAAAAAAACGTAAATAACTTCAAAATATAAGAAACAATCCAAAACAGTGATATAAGGAACATAAATTTAAATCGGAAAATGAACAACGAGGCCACCTTGCCACAAAAGCCTAGAACAGATCCTACTAAGTGTTTTTCGTCATATTGTTTTGAGTGCATATGTTTTACCTTCCATCATTTAAAAAGCATTTACAGGAATAATATGATAGTATTTCAAAGGTTAGTATTTTTTATGCTATTTCTGGCAGACAGAAAATGCACAGTTCATCAGCAATGAGCAAGATGCATTAAGCTGAACATATAAACAGCTCATAAAACTCCCACATGGCTCTCTGCAGCTACATCAGTGGCCAAAAATATGACACCAGGATGAGATGAGGCTGCTGGGGAGGCATTGATAGGCTTTTAAAGGCACAGCGGGTGGGCAACTATCAGCGGGATACTTGTACCTGTTTATTTTAAAAGCAGAATGGCTCTTTCCTTGGGATTTGAATATAGAGTGTCTATTGTTGTTTTGCTGTCTTTTATACACAGTGTGTGTTGTAGCCTGAAATCAGCATTATATTATAAATGACTGGGTCGTGCTCGTAATAAACGGCTTCTTTAAGATGGTAAAAAACTGTGACTATGAGTAGCAGTGGTGCGACTCTGTCAATACAGAAGGATAATAACAGACTATGTTTAAAAAAAATTCTCACACAAAGGAGATGGAAAAGCACATCAGAAACGTGATCATCTGACCCGCTGTTAACATGGTGAAGGAGGCAGAAGAGACACAGTAATAAAATTAAATGCTAAAAAAGCATTTAAAAAAGGTTTGATGTTTGTGTTTCAATAAGATCTAGTTTCAATATGAGTGTGTATTTTTTATCACAAGTCATTTACCTAATCACACTAACAGAAAGATGACCATTGAATATCATGAAACATAATGTGGCTGTAACACAAAGCTGGTTAGACTGAGACCAAAAACGAATTAAACATGTTACACATTTTACTGTTGAGGAAACAAATGTCTTTTTCATTTATTTATTTATTTATTAGCGTTTTTATTACTTGATTAAAATAAAAAATGAGAGAACCCTTCTCGTCAATTATTGACGCAAAGGAGGTACCCGACGCGTAAACATGTGACGCTGAGGAAACCTTCCCAAAGCGTCAATAAATGATGAGTCGGGAGTGAGAATATGTTGGATTGCTGCTGATAAAGACAGATTTAGAATGAAACGATAACATTCTTTTTCAGACTAGAATTGAAGATGACAGCATGTGCTGCAACCTGAGGAGAGACAAAATGGTCTCGTCACAGATGCCACAGAGCACAGCAAAGTCATACAGGTATTAGATGGGAACCTGTTCCACAACTACAGGCTAGTAACTGGTGGTCAACAAGGAAACAGAATTCTCCTCCTGAGGGTGTCCACTGTTGTGCAAAATTATTATTAAAAGCAGAAAACAAGAAGTCACATTCACATAAGTAATTGAGCTGTTTTCACTGGTCCTTTACAGTGATGTTTCTACAACTTACATGGAGTTCACCTGTTACAAATTCAGCTGATTGGACTAAATTCGGAAAGGCACGCGACCCTTCTTTAAGTTTCTTTGACTCCTTGTGCTCTCTGACTTTCACTCACTGTTCTGACTGCCAGTTACTCCAGAAATGTTTGTTCCACTCTCACCATCCTAATTTCTACCCTATTATCAAGAGGTTAACAGTTTAGTTTCATAACAACACAGTCCATTCATAACACAATAAAACACTTTACAGATATAATAAAAAAGATAAGAACAGAGGCTCTAAAGATGACTCACTGATATCTATGAACAATGCTTATACCAGATGGAATATGAATTTCATGAGCCTCACAAATGTACTGATAATTAAATAAAAGCTGAGTTAATACAATTCTCCCAAATACACCACAATTTTACAAACAAGAGGATGTGGAAGGAATATTCTAACTTTTATCTTCAGGTCCAAGCTATTAAAAAACATAACAAAACAGCCACCACAGAGACAACGCAACAAACAACATAGAGCCTGAGTGATGTGCTACTATGAACTAAAAGAAACATATTTATACCTCCGCTACCTAGAATTCTTGTTGTTTTTCTTCTTAGTGCATAAAGAAGTACACACACATTTTCTTGTTATCCTTTCGTATATTTCCTCTAAAGTTTATGTTTATGCTTTATGTCCATATAAGGCAGCACTTGAAGCCCAAGTCAAACTCTTGGTTTGTACACACAAACCTGGCCAAAAAAGCTGATTCTGAAAGATCATAAACCATGATGTATTCTTTCCAGGTTATAAAAACGTGCTTTGATAGTTGTGAGCTACCTCAAATGTCCTTGACATTGATGTTTTTTTTTTTCTTTCTTTTCATCCTGGTAGTGTCACAAAGTTAATCAAAGCTTCAAACAACTCTAAGACATCCTCTGTCTTACCATGACCAGAGGAGAAAGGAATACTGATATAAAAAAGTGTTTTGCATTTACTGGCTTATTGAGTTGCACATAAGAATCTGCTGTTTTTGTGTTATTCCATCAGTGTGTCTTCCTTCATCACATTCAGTGATGATAGTTTTTTTTTAAAAAGCTGTCTGATCTCATAGTGAAGCAAAGCGGGTCGTGAGAGAGGGAGTAGGCTGGGATTTGAACCTGTGATGGGCTGATGGAGGCCTGAGGGCTCTGTGTATGGGGCCCATGCCATGCACAGAGAGTGGGCCCCAGTATTAACATTTTTTTCAATGTATTTACTATTGATATTGTTCACATGTCTGCCACAATCTATATTGTTATTGTTTTTTTCACTGGAAGAACCACTTGTATTTTCGTGTATTTGTCGGGAAAATTTTACTACTCTGCTCATGTCAGCACTAGCCTGGCCATTGCCTTCCTACACTACTCCCCTCAATTCTCATCTCCCTTCTCAGCTCTGCCTGAGAAGGGAGACAGAGCTGAGATGGCCTTTCTGACATCGAAGTGATTTCTGTGGTAGAATTTCTACCGGGCCAATCAGTGAACAGAAGAAGTGTGAAAGGTGACCTTGATTTTCTGTTATCTGCCTGTAGTTTAAGCAATGGCAGCGGAGGGAGGGAACAGAGCGATCAGTCCAGATGTTGAGGTAACATTAACAGCTGCTTCATTTGGATTGGCACTTCACTCTTCGGAGTGAAAGACGGTTTTTCACAGTGCCAAACAAATGAATTACATGTGTCAAGGCCAAACGTTAGTGATTGGGTAACATGTAAAGCTTCAGCAGAGACCATGCCTCCAGGAAGTAATTGTTTCTCAAAAGTTGAGAGTCTAGACAAGAAGCTGGTTTTCACCAGGATGTCAGTGCTACTGTTCTGAACAAGTACATGTAACATGTAAATACGCCATTATTGGATTAGTTATTACATTTGGTTTATTAATCTGAATACAATTCAGTCCAATCAAAGAATTTTTCACTAGTAAACATGAGAGGTACCGGTGGCCCCTGCTTGGTACAGTCGTCCACGCAGGACATGCAGCTCCTGCCTCAGCTCTGCCCTCTGGTGGAATCCTGCATCTCAGGAACAACCAAACACCATAATAGACACTAAACTAGTTTTGCATGTCACCTGTGTCTGAACACCCACCAGTGTTTTGTTGTTTTTAACAGTAAATGCTGAGAAGAATTACCACTCCATTCTCTTTACAGGTTGGTGGAAAGCGTCTCTCAATGTCTCGTAATCAAATTGTTATTTCTTTTTTGGGTGTTTTCACACTTTTTATTGCTTTTGGGAGAAGTAGGACTACAAACACTCATTTATTAGAATCAGACTGTGGTGGACTAAAGTAAATGGATTTAAGTAAATGGGCTTTGTAAAACGTAAAACCAAATGTTATCTCATTGTTTTTTACATGATTCCAACATAAATCTGTCATTTTATTTCACTGACCATGTCTCTCGATTGTCATATTTTCTTTTGTGTTGTTTTTTACAACATAACCAGACATCTATGATCACACTAAATATCTAGTACTGGTCTTTCCAATTGATCACAACAAGATCCAAATGAATATATGTATTGATTCAAATATTTTTCCTTAACCAGAAATGTTTGGACCTTGGAAGTGTATATATATGTCCCTCAAAATAGAAGATACCAAAGTGAAATAACAGCACACAAAGCTGTGTGCACACAAAATTCAACATTAATTTTTCTCTGAAATATTAAGTGGTTCTGAGTATCATAGGTATCAGATTCACAAAGTAAGAAATGAAAAACATTTTCTTGAGACTCAGCTCCCGTCATTAGGTTGCAGCTGTACAAATGCAAATTGACAACGCCTTTAAGAAACACAAGCTGATATTTTCATTTTAATGGAACAAAGAATGCTAAAATATATTGGGGCAAAATTACACCAGCCCTGTGTAGTCCACTGTAATCCAACTCTAGTTTGTTTGTCTAGAAGGTTTGGCTTGTTTGTGGAGAAGTGAATAATTGAATTCTGAAGAAGATCATGCAAGTGAATTTTGGTCTGCGTAAAAGCCTTGGGCTTGCTTTGGTTGAAGTGAACTTTGCTGCACTTGGAATGCATATGTGAACGCCAAGCGGACTGGAGAGAGCTACCAAAGAAAAAAGCAAACAATAGCACAGAGCAGGTTTTTGTGTTGTTTCCTTCTGTGGTTTTCTATGCAGCACCACCCCAGGCGAGGGGATGAACAGGTTTTTCAAAGGTTTTGGTATGTTTGACACAGTCAAAGATATCCCATGATGCTGTGCACTCTCTGGAAATGCCCACAAGATCATAGAACGTCCACCGTAGCTAAAGTGGACATGAGGGACTTTGTTTTATACCAGAGTTTATACCCTTTCAGTAATTCATGGCACAATGCTTCATCATTGGCTCAATCTCATCATCTCGAACAGTACTGGTAAAGACATTTGAATACCCATGGGAAAGAAGCTATTCTACTTTCATAACTTCAAACAGTGATCTCCTGCTGTTGCTTGTGGCCACTGGTGCATACAGAAACATTTCCTACCCAGTCTACTCTGTTTTTCTTTTTGCTGCTTGGTCCACTGCCTCTTACCTGTGTGCATTTTGCTTCCCCAGGAGTCATGTCACTCTGAGGACATGTTTCTGTCTTAATGGGATAAAGCAATGGGAAGAGCAGTCATATGTTTTTTAGGGTGTGATCTAGCTTCTCCCCACAACGGCACTGTCCTTGGGCAAAACACTGACTCCTTTGTGTGAAGGTGCATGTGTTTGGGGGAAGTGATGTCAGTAAGGCGTTACTCAGGTCGGACCACTGTTTTCAGTAATGAGTAATCTAACGCATTGCTGTTTCAAATCCAGTAGTCAGACTACATTTACTTATCGAAACCACTTTTAATTTTATTTCCTCTACAAGTCTTGGGGAGTGACCACCGTTTCCATGCAATAGTGTCAGCAGCGACTGAAATGTAAACAATGGAGGGAGATGTGCATTTTATTGCTGGAAAAACAGGAACTATTTTGTATTTCGCTCGCCAAGTCCGATTATTATAAGCGGCTTTAAGCTTGTGTATTATTATTATTATTATTATTATTATTTATTTTTTTTTCAAAGTCGCTTGAAGATTTAATGCGTCGCTAGTTGCGGTTTTGGGGCGTGGAAATAAGCAGACATAAACCCCAGACTTTGTCTGAAATCCAGTTAGATTTACTCCTTCATTTCCCGGATGATACGTCTCGATGTGTCTGTTAATGTCAAGGAAATAAATATGCTGTGAATGACGTTGAGCTTCCGTTTCGCTCCAAAAAACTGCAAACATTGAGACTAATATGAACAGCACAATAAACGTAAAAACAGCTACGAATGAACAGATCTGTAAAGTTGTGCGCAACTGAACGCCATTATAATCATTAATATTAAAATAATTGCCATAAATCTATGCAGCCATTTGAGTTGTGGAGCAGGAGCGCTGTGAGCTGCGCTCTGACAGCAAACGCAGGGCCGTAACACAGAACCTGCAGGCCGGGGCAGTGGGTGTCTAAAATCCTATTTACAGTTTTCCAGACAATATAGGAACAAACAAAAACTCACAAAACTTAATAAAGTATTTTTTGTACTGTTGTAACAATTAAAAAAATCTCCCCTTCTGTTAAACCATATAAGTAGAGATACATAGTTGATATTACCTTTATAAATTAACTTGCAATTAAGTATTGGCAAAGGTCAATATAATTTTCACAGGTGGCATAGCATTGTTGTTAGCAGCTGCTGAAAATATCTAAAAACGTTACTTTTAATGCATCTTAGTTACTTTTCAAATCAAGTAATCAGTTATCTAACTAAGTTACATTTTCAAGGAATAATCAGTTATCTAACTAAGTTACATTTTCAAGGAATAATCAGTTATCTAACTAAGTTACATTTTCAAGGAATAATCAGTAATCCGATTAAAGTTACTTTTTCAAAGTAACTATGCCATCACTGCTTGGGGCTAGAAAAGGCTAGAAAAGTTCAATATAAATTCAGTTCATTTATCATTTACCCAACAACATACCTTACAGATTTGATGAAAAAAAGAAAACGGTGTTTCCATGTTTACTTACATTCTGAGAAAGAAGAACAGTGGAATGCCACCTATTTGCAGTTTTGTATTAGATTGCAGATTCAGATATTTGCAATTTTTCTGTGATTCAGAGAGTGAGAAAGATGTGGTTTTGTACCTTAATGTTTTTTCCCATTCCCATTGCTGTGGAGCACAGCACAAAATGAATAATATCTACATGTCTAAGTTTGATTGAGAAAATGGAATTATTCTACGGCGTTAGCGCGGCTATGTATGACAAGTAAAGGAATAGTCTTTTGGTCCTTTGTACATGTGGAATTTCCTCATGTAAACAATGACATGCAGGGGGTCTATATTTGTAAATATGATTATGATTAAGTCAGTGTCTCATCAGCTATGAACCTCACTGCACATCACTGGACCCCAGTATGTCATTTTCATTTTGAAGTCATGGTTTGTTGGTGGAAACCAGTATAGCTGGTACTTCATCCCATATGTGAGGTAACCATGGTGATCATAATTAATGACTAATAGTGGATTTTTTTTAAATTTATTTTTTATAGATTTTCATTAGGAGATGTATTGAACCCATAACTGAAATTAAATATCTTCTGAACAATTTCTGTTGTTTGATAAGCTAAACATAAAATCTTACTACCAAGTCCACCATTCGAACGACCAGTGGCAGCAGGAGAGACTGGTGCATTTAACAGATTGACAGCATTGGGGTGGTGCTTGGTGTTGATGTAGTTCCATATAAAAAGGCTGTTAGTCGTTACCATGGCCATCCAGGCTTCGATTTCCAACCCTTGGAACTTTGCTGCATGTCGTCCCCTTCTCTCTCTGCCGTTACATTGCATACATGGTTGTCTGTCCTGTGTGTCTCTGTGGTGGACAAGTGTCCTGTCCAGGGTGGTCCCCACCTCTTCCACAGTGACCAATACAGAAAGGCTCCAAGGTCTTTATCATCTTCTATGAGCATGAAGATGATAAAGTAAAATAGTATGAAAGCTGTTCTAACAAAATCACCATCACTGTTGAACAACAAACTGAAAACAGTTGTGTTCTTGTTAGAAATGTGCTTTTAGACTAAAGTGTGTGAAGGTCACTCATTAATTATCCAGTGTGTCTTCATTATGGAGAGAAGGCTGGAGTAAACACCAGCATTAGTAAGTAGCAGTGACTTTAATCAGCTGAGTTTGTGTGAGGATCAGTAGAAAAATATTTACACTCAAATCCTCTTACTAGATGAAAAATAGGCTTTTTTCATACATAAATAAGTTGTTTTTATTGTGATGCATAATTAATATCTCAGCCAACCTCTTATGTACTAAAATTACTTTACCATATACCAACATTTTCTGTGCTTATCTTTTCCCCAATAGATCATCATGTTCCTAGTAAGGTTTCTGCTGAAAATGTATGAATGTTTTCTAGACTGAATTTGTTGTTTGATTTATTGTGTCTTTTAATTGTAAACATTTTAACATTTCCAGAAGCAGACAGTCATTTTTAACTTTTTTGTCACACTCTAGTGTTTTAGATCATCAAACAGATTTATATATCAAAGAGCCTTCAGACTGTCTGAATTCCACTGGTAGAGTAGAAATCAATCCTTAGAGTGGTGAGAGAAATTAAGCCATAAAATGTGATGAATCAGTTACTTTAGGATTTGAAGTGGGGTGGTGGTTTGTGAACTTAAAGTTGATTCATCACTGAACTCTGGTCTGATGACGGACCAGGTGTTGGCCTGCACATGAAAGCTGCATGTTTTCAATATTTTTTCCAAATTTATATTGTAGATATGACAACAGTGAGACTGGGCTGCAATGATTGCAAATATGTTCATATCCCATCTCCTGTCACATTACTGTCACAAACGTACATGTATTTAAGAGAGATTTTATGTAAGCGACACAAAATAATGCATCTTAAACACTATGAAAAAACAACTAAAGAGCAGAAGTTAACAATGTTGTTTTAGAGCATGATTCCCCTTTCAAATAATTCAGAAATAAGTATGTCTAACCTGCAATGTAATGTTACAAAATAAGGATGTTGCCATCATCAGTCTGCTGATAGTTGTCCACACCGAGCCAGTGTAAAAACATTAATGTTCCCTCATCTTCTAAGCGGTCCAGATTCACATGTAAACATTTAACAAAGCCAATTATACAACTATTCATCAATGGACTTAATCCACTGATGTATAAATATCACAGCCTTGTAGAGAATTTTTTGACTTTTTTATTCAAAAGTAAGAGAAATTCTAAAACATTTCTAAACCACAACAAAAAACAATAGATTCATGAAAGACGACAGTGGTCCTGCTTTAAATAGGGATGGGAGGATGAAATATAACAAAATGACAAGGAATTTAATACTGATGATTGATTGATGATCTATCAGGTGATCAGCTGTGAACACTTATTTTTAGTTCTGTTTATTAAGATGGTGTAATCTAAACTATCAAAGGCAACTGAAAACTCTATCAGATCAGTTTATTCCCCAGTGGCCTCACAGTTGGCCAGTGCTTTAACCATAAATTGTTTTAAGCAGTGGTATGAAAATAGAAAAAGAGCTCATCTTTCTGTTTTGTTGAAGTTTAAGAAAAGACGGAGCTGGAATCGTCTTGGGGACTGGAGAAAATCAGAGCAAAGAGTAGTTAAGAAGTGAAGGTGGATTCAGCCTAACCTTACAGGAGGAAAAATGGAACTGAGTTTTAATTGCATAAATTGACTCAAATTAATGCAGTCCCAGCATCAATGTTTAAGTATGTAATTAAGAGTTGAAAGTGTTTCCAAAAAGTGTGATTAATCATCTAAATTACCTTAAAACTTAAAACAAATTAGATGAAGACTATATAAGTAGCACTTTTTTACAGTGTAAATATTTGATTGAATTAAAAAAGAAAAATAAAGCTCTCACATTAATTTAAAAACTGACATTAAATGTTCCCTGTGGATTCTTTCTAGCTTGCGTTAAAACATTTATTTGTCTCAATCTCCCTTCACTTCTGCCATGAAAGAAATGAAGTGAGCACTTTAATCCCTAACAAAATAACGTCAGGGAAACTGTCACCTTTCAGCAACATCAACCTTTCTCTTTTATAAAACCCATTTTTTGTTGTCACTCACCACCATCCCCATGAGGACAAAGTCTCCCTTAAAGAGCAGGAAAATGTAAAAGAAAATGTTTAAAGGCATCGCTAGTATTTACTAAAACAATTAGGGAGCTCTGTAGTGTGGAAGGAGTCCAGACGAGAAGGGAGAAAACAAGGCCTCTCAGAAGTTAAAAGCACATGAACAAGCAGTCTGTTAGTATGGACATCACGTTCACTTTGACTACATTACATCAGTGCTCTTATGTGTACTCTGGTTCCACAGCTGCTGCTGTCACAGTGCATCAAACAAGAAAATGCTTGTTTTCATTACATCACATCTTTCAAGACAAAGACCTGGAGGAAGAGCAGACCGAGAGTTCTTTCAAATCCAACTTCTTCTGATTAGATCAGTAGAAAATCACAGCAAATAATAGAAAATACATTCCTGTTACTTGTAGTGAGTACTTACATTGTGCTTTTACATTTAGATGAGTGTTCAGCATACACTGTACAGTGAACCCCATTCACAGGGGTCAAGAAACACAGTCGCCCATAACTACTTTAGTCAGCCTCTAGAACTGACCATTTCAATAGTTCAAAACCAAATATGCTTTAATATGCACAGTGTAAACTGTCTACAGCAGAAACTAATATCTAAAGTTTTCATTTATGCTCTTATGGGTCCAGCTAGTTTTCATGAAAAAAAATAAAAAAAAATAAAATGAAATAAAAAATACATGGAACTCCAGGATTGGCTACTTGTCAAATGCCAATAGCCTGTTCAAGGTTCAGTTTCCCTCTTTGCATTTTGTTTTGCATGTTTTATGTAAATTCTTAAATTAGACAAATTATTTGTGAATAATTCTGAGTTACATTCCACAGAAAAATCAACAAATGCTGAGCTGGAATGAGGCACGAGTCCAATGTAATGGAGCTTACAGTGCAATTAGAGAGTATATCGAAATCCACCTGGCCTCAATGTGTTTCATGCTGGAAAATTTATAGAATTTGTCAAATGTTGCATTTTGCAGACACTGCTGTGTGATTTCTCCCTCTGCAGAGATCTTAAAAAACAATCCAGGAATGTAGAGAGCTAATTTTTGATTAACACTCTGGTTTTGGGACCAGAGGTTACTATCAGGCACTTGGAATGGGGCTGAAACTATCTATTTAATACTGCATTAAGCAGTCTAAAAAATCTGAAAAATCAAAGCCTTGCACTTCTTCTTCCTTCGCAGCCTTCATTACTCGCTCTGCTTCATCAGATGGAAACCCAGTCACACACAAACTGCCCAGACCCTTCAGGGTCAAATGAATGTGGTATGATGTACTTTAAAGTTCGTCATCAGAGATATTCATATTTTCATGGAACAATATGTTGTCCTTAGAGAGCATAGTGCTCTCTTCCATCAATTAGCAGAATGATGAAATGATGAAAACTGACATAATACAATGCTGAGACAGATGCACTCATGATGAACTAGAAACTGAATCAGTTGAATTAACGCAATTTATAAATAGTTGCTTAATTCTGTTAATGTTACAATTACATAATTTAGCCACTTTTATATTTTGCTTCGTATTTTGTCAATAAATTTTTAGGCTTAGATTTGGAGGAACTACTTCAAAACACTTAGGTATTTTGAAAGTATTCCACTGAGGTTTCAAGTCATATTATATTAATCCCTCATGTTGATGACTGTCAAATCCACGTTCTAGGAAAAATACATCACACCCAGTGTCCAGTTGGATGTTCTGACAGGACTATGAGGACAAATGCACATCCAGACATGGAATAGATCTGTCTTGAAGTCCAACAAAATATCCAAGAGGTTTGGATTCCTTGGTCTGTAAAGCGAACAGGGAGGATTCTGTGACACATTGCAAAGTCATAGATGGATCCGATCAGGAAGCTCAGCCTGGCTTGTTGACTTGCCAGCAATGGAATATACTCACCACCTGCAGCAAAGATGGCCATTTCTGACTGACTTTGTTCACCGAGGAAACCCAGAATCAGAGAAGTCTCTGGGTGGTTCCAGATTGTCAGGTAGAATGATGGAATGTAATATTACAGAAATAGTAAGTGACCATTTTGGAACCATATGAACTGTGCACCTAAAAATGCCATACTGTTCATTATTATGTTTCATTTTTATTTAAAAAAAAAAACATATTAAAAATATTTACCCATATCCAATAATTCTGACTACGCAGTGTTCTTGTTCTGCATCAACCCTAACACACTGTAAAAAAGGAACTTTGGGGGTTATTACATTAACAAAAGAATATCATGTACTTTTAACTAAATGATTTCATGTTTCAAACAAAAACATCATACAATCATGTTGGATAAACAAGAAAATTAAGAACTTCACGTTTTTGAAATTTAATCATGTTGAGATAACATGATTCATTATAGTAAGACTGATCTTGTGCTGAAGAAAACGAGTGAGATCACGAAATATCACGCGAGTTCACACGAGAAAATCGTTTTTGCCTCAACTTGAACAACATATTTTCCAGTTGAGATAACATGATTCATTATAGTCAGATTCATTTCCCTCCGAAGAGGGTCTAGCAAGTTCAGGGGATCACAAGAGATTATGAAAGATCACACAACATAACTTTTTGCACCTGGGAAGACTACAAAGTGGTTCAAAGTGTTTTTTTAAGAACTGCACTCTAATAGTTCAGTTTTTAAATGCACTGTTGTAGTGCATTTAAGAACTGTAAAAAAAGTCTTTGACTTTAAAAAAAAATTGTCTTTGAATTAACGCAATTAAATCATGGAAAGGATTTCCACACAATTAAATAGCTTTCTTTCAGCAGGAAGCACGTTTGTTGAGCTAATTTAATTTTCATGAGTTGGATCAACTTAATAAGTAGTGTGAAGGTATCACTGTAACATAAGTTAATTTCGCAGGCGTGCTGTGGTGGCCCAAGTGTTTAGCGCACTGCACATTTGGAGGCCTTGTTCCTCAACGCAGCTGTTGCTGGTTCAACTCCCGGTCCCGGCAACGTTTGCTGCATGTCTGCCTACTGTCAAAAAAATACGAGCCACTAGCGCAGCAAAAACTCTTTGGGGGAAAAAAAATTTATTTGGTCCAAAGTATTGCAAATTAGTTGGGATGCCTCTTTTAAATTATATTGGGACCAACTATAGTAAATGAGTTGAATCAACCTTAATAGATTAAATTGAGCCAACACATTTGCTTTAAATTGGAATAACCATAATAAATTAAGTTGAGCCAACACGTTTGATTTAGAATCACCCATAGAATAACCATAATAACATAAGTTGAGTCAACACAATTGCTTTACATTGGAATAACCTTAATAAATGAAGTTGACCTAACACATTTGCTTTAAATAGGAGTAACAGAATTACATGGTGCTGAAATAAAGCAAAATAATCAGGTGGAAAACCATTCCGTGATTTTTTTTATGTTCATCCAAAGAGGTATTTTTGTCAGTGCAGGAAGAGTTCCAGAGAGCAGAACACAGGTGAAAATTGTTCCTGCCAGTAAAATCTTAAAACTGAACCTTTGAACTTCATGTGAACAGCATTAACTTGTAGACAATATTATGGAGGAATGTCATTCTTCCATTCATGAGATGTAACACTCATGCTTATGTTGCGTAATAAACAAGTGAAAGGTTTAGGACATTTTTACAAGACTTAGATCGGCCAACATCTCAGTCATTACGCTCATAATGATTCAATCAATATTTTTTGTATATCAACCAAGTTGTCAACTGGATTGACACTTTTGAGTTGCCAGTCTTTTCTATTTAAATTTTTTACCCGAAAGATGTTTTACTTACAGATGGATTTTTTTCAGGATGGCTCATGGTGGACGACTTTCCTTCTCTTCAATATGTGATCACTTTTTGGTTTGGAAACCAAACTCCTTCACTGTTTAGCATTCTTGTCTGATCTGATGACATTCTAATCTGTCTCAGTGGTGATTTTTGATAATTTTGTCATTTCAAATTCTTGTGGCACTTTTACTGTTGATGACAAGCAATTTGAAGAAAATCACCTCCTTTCTCTAACTGTCTCCATTAAATTAGGTTTCATGACAAAATGTTTTAATTTGTAACTGCTCATCCAGTCAACATCGTCAAACAGCAGAGAAATACAGGTGATACTGACTGTAGAAACACTATTGAACTTCAGTGGGACATGCTTGATATGTGTGCATTATTAATTATTCATGACAGTTTTGAAAGGCCCCAAAAGGGAGAAATAAATGCATCAGAGCATGCTTCAGTATTTATGGGTCAACAAACTAAGTTGTGTTTATTTAGTCTCTTGAAGCCTTTTACGTTAAAGTCTCAAGCTTTACTCGTTTGTTTTCCCATCAAGTCGTATGTTTTGGACATGGAAGGTTTGTTCTGAGTTCTTAACACATGAATGCATCAGACCTACTGATCTGCTGCATTAGCTAAGTTCCAGATTGATTAGCCGTCACCTGTGACCAACCAATCAGAAGTTCTATGTTATTTATTATGTTTTGTAATGCATCCACTTATCATCTGCTTCTTTGTTGTGGGTCAGCGGCATTGTATTTCACATATTGTTTGTTTTAAATGAACAATTGATAAAAATAAAACATTTTCAAACAATTTTTGAAATATGCCATCTTTAAGGTTCACATACACATTCTCAACTTTGTGATAAACACATAACCACTAACACCCCATTTTAGATCACATTCCTCTTCACCTAAAATGAGTGGGTCCACTGAGATCAGAGTGTGCTTTCAGATGCTGCAAGCTGGGTTGCAGAACCAAAGGCTTGTAGCAATCACCTAAACAAAATGCAGATCATCAGCTCATCTGTATCTGGAGGAGTTCTGTGTTGCTGTTCTAACTCAGACTTTCCACATCTATAACAACCAAAGTTCTTTACATCATCCTCCACACTTTAGCTCTATAGGATTCTGCTGATTAACTGATTTTTCAGGCCAGTTGGGCTCTGAAATGTTCTGTGTTGCTGCTGCAACAGTTCATTTCATTACATTCATTCCACATTCATATTTGTACATCAGGGGCAATCTGATTTACAGTTTTCACCCATTTAAGAGGTTAATAACATCATGCCCTGACAAAGACTTTGACCACAAGGCAATATTAATTCAAGTTTTGTTCCATAATTTCAAAGTTGGGGGCCAATCCCATTATCATTTAAATCTTACTTCTTCCTGCCTTTGTTGTCCCAGAGCTGAGTGCACTAAGTGGTGAGTGGGTGCCAGCAGACAATGAAAAACTCATTACTTGTATTCAGTGTGTAGCTTGCCATTGCAGAAAATGAAAATGTCATTAGCCTGGTTTACCCCACAAGTAAATTGTTTTAAATCCAGCCTGCACTATATGCATTATGTAAAACAGTCCTGGATCGGTTCTGGACTCCTTCAGACCTTGAAGTCTGTTCCACCATTAATTAGAAATCATTGTTCATGGAGCACAAAAGAAAAGCTCATTCATTTTTGATTTACATGTCATATTGATTTTAAGCATGCATGACTAACCTAACTTGATCTAAAGATATTGAAGATATTGGTTCATCAAAATTAATTATCCTTTCAGTTGAGATTTAAATGTTCCACCATGTTTTTGTCATGTCAATGAAAACTGGTTTCAACATCCTTTTGTGAGCTAATCAAATAGAACTAATGTGTGCTGATATCTGAGAAACTCACAAAACGAGGAAGCACTGAGCCAGTTAAAGTATTTTAACCTATTATCAGAGAATACAAAACTAAAGCAGCAGAAACGTAATGGGTAAAATCTAGACTTTAAACTGATTTCAAGTGATTCATTTTATATTTAACAGTAAGAGTTCCTTCTAAACCAGGGGTGGGCAATCCTGGTCCTCAAGGGTCGGTGTCCTGCAACTCTTAGATGTCTCCCTGATCCAACACACCTGAATCCAATAGCTGAATCACCTCCCAAGTGTAGTCAGGTTCTCCAGAGTCCTGATAATAACCTCATTATTTGACTCAGGTGTGTTGAAGTAGAGATACACCTAAAAGCTGAAGGGAGCCGGCCCTCGAGGCCTGGAGTTTCCTACAACTGTTCTAAACTCTGGCCCTCATCTTTAATTATTGACGTGGTTTGGCTAGATTAGGGGTGTCAAACTCCAGTCCTCAAGGGCCGGTGTCCTGCAACCTTTAGATGTGCCTCTGCTGCACCACACCTGACTAGAATAATTAGGTCATTAGCAAGATTCTGGAGAACTGATCTACACAAGGAGGAGGTAATTAAGCCATTTCATTCCAGTGTTTTGTACCTGTGGCACATCTAAAAACTGCAGGACAGCGGCCCTCGAGGACTGGACTTTGACACCTGTGGGCTAGATGAATGGGATGCAACAAAGTAAAACACAATTATACATTAATTATACACAGATTGATGTTTTTGAACTTTCATTTTGGTTATTTATGATGCTTTTTCTGTGTTTAGGCAACAAAAACATAACATTAAAGATTAAAAAACAGCACTGGTCTGGTAGGATGAATGGATCATTATATTAATCTACCAAGTATTAAAAATGAAAAATAATTTATTTGGCAAAGTCTGGCACAGTATTCAAGTTTCTTAATCAGCATTTCCTCTTTGAAATAAACTAGAACCAACCATTTATTTTGAGGAATAAATGGTTCCTCAAAACCATTTATTCCATGCTGGGCTCATCATAACATGACATTCTTCCAGTAGGGATAAAAACAATTAACATGAAGAGCCCAGAGAAAGCCATCACAAAATCACTGAATGACTAAATGAACAAACACAAACATTAGAGCATATAATATTAAAATGATCAGAAAATTAATAAAGCCAGAAGGTTCCACAGACTGTTTTAAAGTAGCGAGAATCTTTTGAGTTGCAGTATATTGATGACTGAGCCTTGTCGTTTATAACTCTTTATAACTCTTAACTTTTAAAAGGATTTATATCATGTTACCATTTCCATTTGTGAATCTTACATTGTGTTATGATGTTATTCCCTCATCAGAAACAAGAAACACATGGAGTGTTGCTTTGTTCTCTTATGCATGAAGGAGCAATTCTTCATGCTCAAAGGACTGCAATCCATTCAGTCCATTCAGGGGTGTGTAATTGCATGCTCTCACGGAGCTCCACCTATTTCCACAAAGCTCTGCCTTGGAGCTGCGTCTCCAGCCGAGCTCCTCACCCAGCACCCCTCCCGAAAACTCCCCCACTTACCTCCTCCAGACTAGCGACAGCAGCAATTAGCAAACGCCTGGTGGGCTTGCTAAGCTCATCATAGGATCTTCAACACTCCTAAGCGTTGTAATGATGTGTTTAGTGGGGAGTGATGGAAGGAGTAGGAGGTTCTTACAGAGACAGAGGCCAATTTCAACCTGTCACTTACAGCCATGATGCAATTTTTGATAAAACAGCATTTTTTAAATTTTTTTATAGCAACTGAAGTTAACACAGTTACTTGATTGTGTTATAAATGACACTGTGTGTCTGGAGAATACATAATACTGCCCCCTCTAAAGGTAAGGCAAGTTCTATCCAGGTCTCTGTCTGTTGGACCCCTCCATGGTTTTGAGAAGGACATGAATATTTTAGGCTGACCTTGAAATGGCTAATATTAGCTGAAGACGGGATAGATGTTAGCACTCTACTGCTTTAAGGATTTGTTCTCCTACAGAATGAGTGTGAGATA
The DNA here is from genome assembly GCF_019740435.1 of Gambusia affinis. Lineage (NCBI taxonomy): Eukaryota > Metazoa > Chordata > Actinopteri > Cyprinodontiformes > Poeciliidae > Gambusia > Gambusia affinis. The sequence goes on along the minus strand of NC_057888.1, from coordinate 21,865,360 downwards.
ACATTTATCTACCACAGGTAAGAAAGTTTTTGCTGATATTTACCTCTTTGAAAAATCCCAACCATTCCTGTAGGACACTTGATATAATTAATACTAACAATAAACAAATAATTAAAAAAAGACAAAATATGCAATAAAAGTCTGATCAATAAACTGACAGCCAATGGGCAAAGAATAAACATTTAGTTTTATTTGACTGATAACCTATAATTTATAGTAGTAAAAAATTTAAATAAACACACACATTATAAGACTGATGAATAAATAAACTCTCAAAATACAGTGGGCACCTCTGAAGGAGACACCTGGAAATCCAGAGCAGTAAATCACCAAACTGATACATCAGTCACAAATTTAGCAGCATCACTGAATATGAAGAAGGGAGACAGAGGAGGTCAGTGATTGGATTAGCCATTTGGATGTGAAGATAAGCTAGTGAGGACAGCTGGCACTGCGCCTCCATGGCCTCCCTGATAACAAAGCTAATCCATCCATCTTAACCTCCGAGCCTCCGCTTTGATTCCCCTCATCAAACATCCTGCTGCCCCATTGTTAGCCATGTTTGCTTCCTATCCTGCCACCGCTCTCTGGCCATAACTCTTCACTCTGCTGTGTAGTGAGTGGGTCAGCCATTAATTTAGGTGAAGTGCCACTGTGTCTGCCTGCTTCTAGGCGTAGCCAGTCAAGCAGAACCGCTCTCCTGAATGAAAGAGACATGCTGCTTGTCATCTTTCACTTGCCAGGCACGCAAACTCCTCCGGGCCTTCTTTACATACCGCTCACTTCCACAGGTCCTCACAGTGACGGGCAAGACAAATTGCAATATTAAGGCTAAACTATCAGCAGGACATTTACTGTGGCCAAAACGTAACTGGACTCATAAGTCAGTTTCAGCAGACAGCCAGTCGCTGAGGATGCAGCACAGACAGCGGGGCGCTGAGTCAGACTTATTCAGTTTTGCTCTGGTAACCTTTACTGTCAAATCAAAAGATTCTCTCTACTAGGGCTGCTCCATTCGAGGGGGCGCAAAAACGATGTGGGAATTTTTTTTCTAGTCTGGATTTTATGTACTTAACAGCTGTTTGTGTATGAAATGATCAATTACAGAGGAACAGCACTGATTAGGCGCCTCCCTTCCAACCAGCTGCTCTCCCCTCCCATATAGGTAGCTTGGGCAGCGTCCTTACGAGAAGCTGAGGTGCATTTTTTTTTTTTTTATTGTTTAAATTTGAATTGTAGTAATGCACTCGACAACAGGGAGCGAAAGATCAAGCGGCAGAAAGAAAACTCCGGGGCACGAAACAGAAAACGGAAGAAGGGGAAGGATAAAGATGTTGGAGAGACAAAGAAAAGCTTTTCAAAGTGGTTTAAAGACAGTAGGTAAGTAATGTCAGTGTATCAACAAGAGAGTTGTAAATATTGAAGTTAACTTAAGCTAGACTAAAATGACTCCAATGTTGTTGACTTCACCCCGTATTGAAACAATATGGGACACGATTTATTCCATATTGCTATAAATGTCTGATAGACACAGCTATCACACACATCTCAACAATAGTAAAAACACGGGAAATATTAAGGTCAGCTAAACTGTCTTTGCGGGACCTAAATAGGACATCAAGATATCATGTTATACGAATCATAGAAAACATGCTAACAAAATGCCTCAGACCTGCAGCTCAAAGGCGGTTCTAGACACGAGCTAATAGAAGTGGCTCTTTGTGTCAAAATATTAAATTAAATTGCCCTGTTTTTTGTTTTATTTTTTTATAATTGCCCTGCAGGCAGCAATTTATTCACATATCTGTACATTTATTATTATTGACACTTTAATTTAAGATGAGTTGTACAAGCTTATGTCATTATTTATTGGGGGGGTGGCGCCGATGACATGTTTGCATACACCTCAGAAAGTATGTAGTGGCGCCCCTGATAGCACCTTTACACGGCTGACCACTATTTCAAATGTGCATTGTTTATAAAAAGGAAGCTCAGAAAAACAGTCAATCTCATTTCCCCTCATGCCTACCCATAATCCCACATTCTGCCCATTCCGGACGCAGGTAGAGAATGTTGAGCATTTTCTCTCTGCTTGTTGTTCTACTGTGGGAGAAAGGTGAAGGTGTTCTGCTCTTTATCACTGGCAGTTTGAGATTTCTAAGAAAAAAAACAGCAAAAAGCTTGTTTATTTCTCTGTTACAGCAGCTGTTTCATATTTGTCGAAGAGCTTTGCTCAGTATCATTATCAGATCCTCTCAACAAACATAAAAGTTAGGGTTAACAGGTTCTTAATTGTCCACGGAGGTACATTATTTAGTCAAAAGCAAGATATATCAAAGCAAAGTTTCTTTATATGGAAACCCAGCAAGTTGCATCCAGTCATTGACATGCAACATTCTCCCCTTCTGGATGAGCAAATAGTGACTTTACAGAAATCCCTCATACTAATCATGCATGTAGAGAGAGTGAAGAAGAAAAACTCTCCTTAAGAGAAGGAAACCTCCAACCTAACCAGAACCTGTTTCAATATCAAGGCCATCTACCATGGTCAAACAGGTCAAATAAAAGCTGCCACCATTTTTTTATTTGTTGTTTTTTTTCTTCTCTGCTGATGGTGAAACATCTCTGTTCTGCTTCTTGCTTTTTCTTTCACACCAAATGTTTTTCGCTCCCACCTGTTACCGTCATCAAGCTGAAGTTTCTCTGATGGAAACATGATTAAGATGCATCTAAATTTATTTTTTTATTTTTTTTTTAACCCACATTTTTCTACTTTAAATTCAGTCATTTGCTGCTTCAGGTTAAATTAACACTGTCATATTTGCAGAAGTAATTTTTCTAGGAGCTTGTGCCATGTATGTTTGCATCATCAGAACGTTGATGTAAAGTTTGTTTGTTTTTCTCTTTTGAGAAAATGAAAACAACAACAATAATAATAATAATAATACAGACCTTTGGGCACTTAAATAACTTAAAAACAACATAATATGTAGGAGAAAACATAAGATACAGAAATCCTCCAGCTGTGAGTTTGACAATGAGGAACAGCAAAAAAAACAACCAAGTCTGATTTTAACTAAAATGTGCAGATTCATCATACTGTGATGATTTAAAAAAGTCATCCTTCCTAAACTGAGGGTTTAGGAAGACAGAGCAGAGACACTCAAAAAACCAGAAGAACTGATGTAGGATTGCTTTCTGTTTATGAAAAGTAAAAAGTTAACAGTAGGAGAGGGAGAATTGTTTGATGTCAGCATTATGTCAGATGATGTCCTCACAACCAAACAGAGTGCCAGACTAGGTGTAACTTTTATAGAGAGAAAAATAATTGAGAGAAAACAAAGTTAACAGCTGAAATAACAAACCATGCAAACTACAGAGACAGTAGAAGAGTAGAAGAAGAAAGTGAGAAAATGTGGTCAGTTTGTCGTCGAGTAGTGAAGCTTATGGCAGCTGCTAAGTCTAACTTTAAGTTTTATCAAAAGGGAAAGTTTTGAGTCTTAAAAGTATGAAGGGGTCTGCTTTGCAGGCTACAACTAGAATCTGGTTTGACATGAGAGGACCCTGAGAAGTGAAAGATCTGCCTCCCATTCTACTTTTAGAAATGGTGTTGAACTAATATTCTTCAAAAGAAGCATAAATATGTTGAGCATTCCTACTTCTGATTCTAGGAGAAGAGTTTCAGGCATGAGGACCAGTAAGGACCTCTGCACTGCATGTTGTGGGTGAGAGAGTCCAACCTCGAATATGTTTGCACCAGTGACGTGCAGTGAGGTGCAAACCTGGTGATGTACTGACGTAATCATAGTCAGATATACAGATGTAGACCACCTGCATGTTATTGTTTACATATGCGAACACATGCGAACAATGCTGAAGGGCAAAAAGACAATTCTCTGCCTCACTTGCCTCCTCTGACCGCATTTCACCGGTTTGCACCCCCATGATGACTGGCTTCAAACAAAGGACTGTATTATGCAGAATCAGTTTTTGGTATGTGAATTTCTTTGGTGTCTGTTTTGTTTTATACAGCAATCCCTCTGTTTTGTATCCCTCTGTCTGGTTTTACACAGACAGAGGGAAAAAAAAGTAGCAACAAATGATAAATTTAGTTTAAATATTAATTAGCCTTGATATTCAGAGTGAAACTACTAAATGTTCTCCATTTGTGGTGGGAAATGTGCAGTAAATCAGAGTCTATATTGTAACTCCATAAAAGCTGCTCTAATCAATGCAGTATAATATGTCAGATTGTTTTATTATTATTGAGTTGAATACTAAAAGGTTTGTCTGAGAGTTATTGTTTCTTTTGTTGTCTCGTTTATATAGTATATAAATAAAGTTAATCATACAATTAGAGCTCCATCTTCAGATTTCCTTCCTATGGATAAAAAAAAATGTTATAGCTGAGTAAGGCAAAAAAGCTTCTCTATACGGAACTCCTGAAATGCCAAGACAAGACATGAAAAAAATAAATAAATAAATAAAAAGCTGGTATTGTAAAAGACATCTCTCCATCTCTTTGAACTAGTTTGGTTTTTGTAATGATCAAATAAACCCAACCTTTTTACTTCATTGTTATGACAATAAAAACACTTTCAGGAATTCAACTTTATGTGTAATAAATTCACTTTAACATGCTTACAATTGTCTTGAACTTGTATTTTAATCATTTTTCCTAGTAATATTGAAATTCTTCAGTTAGTGGAATGAATGAGTGAACAGAGGTATTAGAAAAACAAAAATAAGAAGCACTTAGTTTCCTTTATTCCTTCATTCAATCTCTGTGTGTTGTCCATTTTGTACAGATTAGAATTATTGCAACATATTTCCTTCAAATTTTCTACCATACAAACTGACAAAAGAATCCATAAACCTTCAATTTTAAGCTGCTCACTGTTAAAGTATTGAAGTGAAATAGATATGCCTTGTTTTCAGTTAGCTAGAGCCAGATTATTTTCTCAAACTGAATAAAAACACATTTGGCTGTTCCCCAGAAATTCAACATGAGCTCTTAAAAGTATGTTCTCAGGCATGTTTGTGCATGTACATGTTGATGAATCACATTAATGACTTGTTTTTAGACATAAAGAATCTTTCTGCGATTAAATATGCTTAAAAAACTCCTGCTTTGATTAACTCCTCAGATAGCCCACTTCCCTCAGCTGTTGTTACACATTTTGGGAACAATGCTTGAGTAATGAAGCATAAATAAAGATGTCAAATGAGGAGTGTCGTTTTTATTAAAGTGAGTTTAGCTTGATTAGTCAAATTGATGTGATCAACATTGCACTGCCATCCTACATCCCTTGACTTTGCTAATCAGCCTGTGGAGGTGGAGCCTTTTAATGGTCATTAGGTGCCAGCAATCATCAGACTGCGAGTGTCTCTGAAGGATGCAGCATGCGGCTTTGAAGTGACTCAGCATGTACTCTGCAAAGCTTCCACCAACTATTGTGAATTTATTTAATTTTATCTAGAACATATACACATGTTGGTATAGTGGAGCTGAACTGAGTCAGGGAACCAAATCATGCTTAATGGAATCAGGCCGTCTTCAATGGAAGTCTTTCTTTCTTTAAGACTCTGCAGAGGAACCCATCCCCCCAATCCCCAGGTGGCTGCGCCTGACAGGTGTTCCCTTGTTTGAACATCAATTTTATTTTCAGCACTCCTTTCCCCCAGCATCACCAAATCCCACAACAATTACACCTCTGATAAAGTGTTGTGAGTAGGGAAGCAGTTAATGAAAAGCAGCTTGCAGGGCCACTGGTGAGCAGTTATGTGTCAATGCAGTAGACTTGCTCCTAGCTAATGGTGACTTGGAGTTTCCAGTACAGATGCTGCGTTAACCTTGGTGGGAAACCTTCTGAGCCGGCTTTGTTTACTGCCTTTGTTTTCATGTGGAAAACATTCCTGCCTATCTCAAAGGACAACCATCCTGCATGGAGGCTGGTAGGACTCTGGTGCTTCCCAAGGACATGGTGTGTGAGTGGGGCTGCTAACAAGGACAAACTCATTCATGTTGGAATCCCTTAGAGGTTTGGAATCACGGTGTAATGATAATGTGAGATGCTCAACTATTTGAAATAAATGATGCATGCGTACATTTGAAACCAGGTTTTACATAACCTGCATACAAGAAAAAACAGATTTCATTTTCACTGCCTGATATTAAATCAAGCAATATTTTTCCTGATTTGGATGATTATCAAAGTTACTTGCATTTGACTAATGCCAGAGTAATGAAAAACCATAAAAATGTTCGTTAAGCTTTAAATCTTACCTACATTTCCTTTAGAGCAACCTTTAAATGATGATTTTGATCAAATCATCAGTAATTTTCCACAGACTTATAATAGTTTAGTAGAATGTTGTCCCATTCCCCCAGACAGAACTGGTGATCTGGGGCAGGTTTATAGGCTGCTTTGCCCATTTTTGTTTTTGCTACTGATATTAGGAATTTGTGACAGACAATTCAGATCGATGACATCTTAAACCACTTTGTAACCAATTTGATTGCTTGTTTTTATTATGCATTTGAAAGACCCGTGAACACCACAGTAGTGTTGTAAATACCGGAATTTGAACAAAGCATTTAAAACTCATTTATTTAGTTAAGTATAGTATTTAGAAAAAAATAAATAATCTATGAAATCTGACCAAAAAGTAGAAAATGTCTAGTAATATTTTCTATAGTCGGATTCTACAGAGATGACTGTATTCTGGTGTAAAAGGTGAGTTCTAACCAAGAACAGAAGTAACTGGTGAGCCTGCCATCCCAAGCAAACACAATAGAGACGAATTTATAAAAGTAAAACCTGGACACATCAGCCAGGAATATAAAAGCTGGTCATATGTGTCAAGAGGTGCGGGTGATCAATGTTGAGGCAGACTCTACGAGACCCAGGTATGATGATTGATGGTTGTTTAATGATAGATAATAGTTCAAAAATAGTCCACAAACACAGGCAACACGTCTGAGCAGACGCCAGGGCTCAAATACACAGAAGAACTCAAATCAACACAGAGAAAAACACAGATCACAACAATATGTAGAACGTCCAACTTAACAATGAAGATAAGCATATTGCCTAATTAGTTGCGAAATGACTAAAGGGAATCAAGCGCGGCCATCACAAAATCTTGATGTCAGTTCCGTAATAAAAATCTGTAGAGCTAAAAAAAGTGTATTTAATTAAGGTCAACTACAGATCTGACTCAGGTAGATTCACTCTGTCGAGAGGAAAAGGTCAAAATACGCCAAAGACACTCAAGGAGAAAAAAAAAATGTCTTACAGAGCGCATTAATATGTTGTTTCAACTTTAAACTGTTTAAGAAACAACACAAAAAAGGTTTTTGTGAATCCCGTCTCCATACATGCCTTGGCCCCACACAGAGGCCGTTGGTGGTGAAAATGCTTTCATGGTTGGAATGAAAGCATTTTCATTCTAACCATGAAAACTCAATTCAGGTTTGACTGCAATCAGTCAAACCTGACTGAATACAGCTCATTGGCTGCACACCTGTGATTGTGTTGGACCTGAAGCTTTTAGCATTGCTACATTACCTGGCTGTGGTTCACTGACTGAGTTCCACTGAGCCTTAAAGCTTACCTGTCCAAAGTCTGGAAACCATATAGAACCAGAGCAGTAGGCTGTTTTTAAGCTGCCTTTTTAAAAAATAACAGACTCAGATTTAGTGAACTGCAGCACTACAAACTACAAGGCCAAAACACG